>NC_135500.1:206105395-206408833 GCF_052857255.1 Amblyomma americanum
GAGCGATGTAGAAACTGCGAGCGATCAAAGCACGCCGTGCCGCACGCTGAGCACATTATTCAGGCCTATCAACAAACTACACATCTTCTTGTGTGCTTTCATTTCTTTTTCCTTTTTTTTAGCGAAGCATGGAAATGAACATTTTCAATGCCAAAAATGACCGGCCAAACTGAAACTTACAGTGATGTGCACCACGGTGCATAAATAAGAGCATATCGCCTGCTGTCGTTGCCAGGAATCGTCTGATTACTCGCCCAGTAACGTTCACGCTGCGCCATTCGAAATAATGTACTGCGTCCCTATAGGTCGATCTTGAGCCTAGCCGTATTTAGTGTACTGCGAAACGTAGGGTGCGGCCGATTTGAGGCAAGTTTCTAGGGCGCCTTAACAAACACCCATTTTTTCCCGGTCTGACCTGTGGGGTTTCACGTCCCGAAGCTGCGCGTGCGCTGGGAGAGACGTTGGTGCCAATAAACAGTGGCACGTAGTGCAAGGGGGTTGACAAATAAAATAAAGGGACCCCACTTCGAGGAGGAGTAATTTCGGGTGATTATTCTGGATGCTCCCCAGCTTTTTCGTGAGCGAGTTTACGATTTTCAAGCTGTCACTACGCGGTTCCTCCGCGGCGAGCCTTCCTTGCGGTCGCCCTAGTCCCGTGACGACAGACGTATCTGACTGCGTCACACTTCGTCTCCTGGAAACCAGCTACACCGACGAAACAGCGTCACGCGCGGAAGAAAGTAGTCCGCTACTGCGACTCCCTGCAGCTAGCGTTCAAAGCAGCACTTCTCTCTAGTCTTTGCTGTGTCGTCCATCATGAAATAATACGCCACGACATCGAACCTGCTTCGTCAGTGAAGAAGTTGCGAGCAGAAAAGCCGCTTGCGGCATTGCGGTCGTTAACCTCTGTCCGCCCTCCCCCTCTCTGACACGCTCACGCCGAGCCGAGCGCTCATGCTATCTATCGCGCCCTCGTGCCTTTCACGATACTGCAGGGCAACGCTTTGGGCCAAGCGCAGGAACTTTACTCTCCTGTGTTCACGACAGAAAGCTGTCGCGAGAAAATGTTGCCCCGCGTATTACTTAATATCCATGCGTTTACTGCGCAGCACATTACACAACGCACGGAACGAGTCAGAACAAGAGGCCCACATTACATCAGCAGTTATCGCACGCGTTATGACGACAACGCTTTCAACAACTCTACTCGCCACGGACAATAGTAGAAGCAATTTAAGCAGAAGGATGAAACTTGATGCCAGTGCCATTGGCGACAGCGCCTTCGGCATAGGTTCGAACTCGCAGGTGTGCAGCCTGTGCAAGTTAGATGAACTGCTTCAACGACGGTCAAAGAAAATGCCACCTGCGTGGCATTTTCTGCGTGGCATTTTCTGAGCTGTTACGCTGCAGCCACCGAGAACGAGTTTCAGGCCGACGAGCGAGACGAGGAAAATGTATTAATAGCATTCTGGTGGCTTTTAAACTTCTATCCAGACACTAGACATCAAAAATCAAATAAGCTAAGCCGCAATCAACGATGAAACGAAGGAAATTCTACTGAAACGCACAATCCTTGCGAGCATGGGTTATGCTTGAGAGTGCCAACCGTCGCCGTGTGACCTGGTGGCGCCATCTTTCGTCGACATCGGGTAACACGTAAAACCTGCCGAGGCTGCTTTTCTCTGGTTTTTTTTTGTTTAAGGCCGCTGTACGATCGTTTTTGGGCCGCATGCGGTTGTGTCCTTGCGATCATGCGCACGGCCGCGTGATGGCGCGAGGCGGGTGAGGTGTTTAGTGTTGTACGATCAAGCTTGCAGCATGTGACCCAGCGGACGACTCTGGCGGCCACGGCCGGTCTCGAGGAGAGCGCGCGTTCTTTCATACGGCCTTCGCATTCGCCGTGGAAGAAATGCGAGTTTTTCTCCGAGAGTTACGCCGCCCGCCGCCGCTAGAGGCGCGACGGTCCTACCGCTGACTGCACGCCTGCATCTGCGGCAGTGGGTGGTTTTTGTCTGATTTCGCGCTGTAGCCCGCTGGTTCATGGTGAGCGCAGCACCGAAATCAAAGAAAGCAAAATGCACATGCTTAAGCTGCGCATCTTCAACACAGTCCACTTGTGCACAGATTTTTCGTCACAAACTTTGCTCCATCAAAACATTTAAAATGAGGGATCACTCTCACATTTCTCAGAACTATGTCGAGCATTTGTGGTTTTATATCCAGAAGGAAATACTCTGATCACTGCGTCGCCTATGCCTCGTGGTCCGTGATTAAAAGACAAGTTAATGCTAAGGGAAAAAGAATGAAATCTTGGAGAACGAAAGTGTTGCGCTCATCCCATAAAAATGTATTATATGGAGGAAAATATTCTCCACGACGCATGAGCCGTAAATCCGACAGCGCCGTAGCTGGTGGCTTGAGACGATACTTGTAAAGTTGAAAGTCAGACTCATGTACACCAACGTTGAACTGTCAAACTGATTGCTGGGAGATGCATATAGTACTCGATTTCGCCGATATCGCTTTTCGCACGTCCTGAATGTACTTATTTTCTCCCTCATATGCATCACAAATTCCTTGAACGAGAGGCCTGTATCGATAGCTCAAAAGAATGCTAATTACTAATGCGCGAGCAAGTGTCAAGAAGAACTGTAATGCATTGTTCCGTGCTCGAAGCCAATGGCACGCGGCCTTTCCGCTTTTGTAGTAAAACGAGAGGCCACCACACTTCTCTGGAATGACTCTAGCCGCGCATAAGTCTCTCTTCATGTTCAAATTTGTCGTTAGCGCATTAGGCGTCTAATGTTTCACGTTCCTTGCACCTTTAAATTTTGTTTTATCGCTGCGCCGCCTGTTTGAGGACAAGAGTTCGACCAATAAACAATTTTCGACAAGCTGCGTATGCTGCCACAGATATTGACGCGTACTGAGTACTGGAACAACGCGTCTTGCGCTCGCGATCACTGCAACCGCTACAACGAATGCGACTAGCAGTACAGCTCGAAGTTAATTACGTTGCCTCGCAATCACAACATTTCTCAAATACAGTGCACACTAACCATGATCTGCACACTAAACAAATTCTCACCCTTAAGGGTGCAAATCAGCTGTCCCCAGACGAACACCCTTTTTGGGGCCCAAAAATGGTGCAGAGATCAGCACCCTTTAGGAACGGTGCACAGCATGAAAGTTTAGAGGGCGCGCATCTGGTCAAGGCTTTTGCTTCATGGGTGGATCAATGTGGAGCACCCTTCCAACATGCATTCGTAGAGGTGTTATGAAAAAATACTACCCTTTAATTAGGGTGCAACCAATACATCCTGTAAAGTATCATTATTTATTTATTTTATTTATTTATACATACTGCTAATTCCATTTGGGATTGTTGCAGGAGGGCAAAATAGGGATAGTAATAACAGTTCAAAAAATACATAATTTTGGTGAAGATCGTAAAATAGACAACTAATAGTAAGGGTAAAGCAAAGGCACTGGAATTAACTATGGAAATACAACCAAAAATACAACAACGCAGAATAACAATACAACGAACTGTATCATAACCATATCGAAACAAGGCAAATTAATCTCACAATAGGCGTCATGACAAAAGTTACATCGCAATAGTTCCGAAAACAATACTGGTAGTCTGTGTATACCTGAACAAAGTTAACATTAAAATATTTAAGTGCACCCTTCCTTAGGGGTGCTGTTCTCTGCACCCTTTTTTAGCACCGAACAATTGGAAAAGGGTGTTCGTCTGGGGACAGCTGATTTACACCCTAAAGGGTGAGAAATTGTTTAGTGTGTGCTGTACAGCTCGAAGTTCGTTTCAGTATTCGGAAAACAAGGCGTGCGTAGTTAGCTTTTCAAACGTAATTATATCTGCTGGCAATATCAACGACTGGCGCAAAAGCGCTCGTTCCGACCGCAACCAAAGCACTAGCTTTGCTTGACCCAGCGCTGTAAAGCTTGCTCTATATATGCACATGAAATACACCCTAGGTAGCTGCTTCTCGCTGCTGTCCGTGAAGATCTTCGCGCGAATAAAGAACACTTGAAACTATCACAAACGGCTCCAAATAAACACTTCGCGACACCGGCACTGTTATGCCTTGCGCAGACAGCGTAGGTTTGGCGGCCGCTCAGTCAACTCAATGTAGACGGCGACAAAAAAAAAAAAAAAGCCTGGGGAAAACTGCCGCTTTCCGCTTTGCACACGCGAAGCTCAAAGTCGCTGTAAACACTCGTTATAGTCATATGCGACCAATATTATGTGTTTCTCGCAAAGCTATCACCTGCTAGGCCTGCTCCGCTTCGCGGGCGGCCACCATGCTGAGGAGGCGGGGCAAAAACGTTGGCGCGGCCTGGCGTCGCATTCAGAGTTTGTGTCATAATAAAAAGCGTCATAATCTGCCGCAGCGGCCAGACCTGATTGGTCAAAAAACCGGAAGCGGATGTCGGTTCGGTTGCGACTGTGAGGGGCGGCAGGATGTCACTGCGTTGCGGTTGCCGCAGCGAAACGTCCAGCGGCGCTTTTGCTCTTTGCCGAGAAAAAGAACGTGACTGATGCGACAGAAGAAACATTCAGCCACAAGTTTGGTTGCGCATCGGATTCCACTGTAAAGGAGTAATGTGAAGGGGGCTTTATTTACTCCGTTGACTTCAGCAAATAAAAACAATGTAGTTCAGGTACACTTTTCTGCACCGTAAAAGCCGGAGGCGCACTTAAAGAAGAAAATATTGTACGCAACCACGCATGGTTTTTCAGTGACAGAAGGCGGCCTCTACAGCCGTCGATCGCCGAGGTAAATAAAAGGCAGCTAGCTTGTTCGCACAACACGGCGTTTTACATTTATCTCGAGGAAAAGGGAACGGACCTCTTTCATTTCATTTCTCCATTCTGCCTGCTATCCCCAGCTCAGGTGCTTCAGTATCGATGGCAGATGCCGGGGCTAGCAAAAATCTTTTGGTTCCTTTTTACTATTATTTTAATAAAAAACCACTACCGCCACCAGGGGAAAATTTGTAGCATTCACTCACTCCCTCCACAATGCGCGCTTCGTGCCGGCCTGAACCAAGACGTCGTGTCGACTTGCCGTCTGCAACACAGCTGAATGTAAATTGGAGCTGTGATCGGACGGTTGTGCAGACGGTAATTTGCGTTTGAACGCGAGAGCGTTAAGGAGCACGTGTCGCAGAAAGGCCGGTGTCGTCGGCGTCTTTGGCCGTGAGCGAAAAATGGCGCATCTCGGTGGACACCTGAACCGCGCCGTAAGGAAGGGGATTTTGACACGACAGCGTTAAGGATTGATTGATGGATGGATTGATTTATGGATAGATGGATGGATGGACTGATTGATCGACGATTGTTTGATCATTGATTGATCGATCGATTTTTCCTTCCCTTACGGCGCGATCCGGGTGTCCAGCGAGATGCGAGACAGGCTTCATTTCCTTTTCTTAAAAGCAATTGTTCATTTCATTTTCCTTTCCTTACGGCCCGGCTCAGGTGTCCGCCGAGATACGTGAGACAGGCGTCCTTTCCTTAATAATTGGTTTTGGGGGGAAAGGAGATGGCGCAGTATCTGTCTCATATATCGTTGGACACCTGAACCGCGCCGTAAGGGAAGGGTAAAGGAGGGAGTGAAAGAAGAAAGGAAGAAAGAGGTGCCGTAGTGGAGGGCTCCGGAATAATTTCGACCACCTGGGGATCTTTAACGTGCACTGACATCGCACAGCACACGGGCGCCTCAGCGTTTTTCCTCCATAAAAACGCAGCTGCCACGGTCGGGTTCGAACCCGGGAACTCCGGATCAGTAGTCGAGCGCCCTAACCACTGAGCCACCGCGGCGGGGCGTCCTTTCCTTAAATTGTCCAACGGGCCACGCGTCGCGCCGAACGGGCGATGGCGTTCCGCGTGTACTCCTCGGCAACGCTGCGACATGCTGTCGTGTCTCACTCTTAATGACGAAGCTTAAACGTCCTCCAATTTTAAAGCGAAAGCTTTATTAGCCGTAAACTCGCGATTTCGCCGTGGTGGTACTCCATCGAGGCACGTGACGTCACAACGCGAGCCTCGCCGCGGAAGGTTACTGTGCTTCGCGCGTTCGCCGCGCCATCTGGCATGACGTCACACCGCACCGCTCGCCGCCGTTTGTTAGGACGTGACACCGCGTTCCTCGTCGTTGCGCTCGCCTCCGCTCGCTTCGACAGCTGCGTCGCATGCGTGATAAGATGTCACAGGATTGAAAAGGAGAGCTGGCGTGCGTCGCAACCACAGTTGAGGCGACAGTATGGACGGCGACAATTCTGATAAGCTGGAGGAGGCCTAGAATCGACAGCGGATCGAGATGAAGAGGAAACGAATCGCCCAGGAAACAGACGAACAGCGAGCCGAACGACTGGCTAAACGCCGCCATGAATATGCCGCCGCGACACAGGCACGTTTAACGTCCGGTGTCTCGACCGCTAGCAGCAGCGACAGCAGCCGGAGGAGAGACCTGAGTCCTGCTTCACTGAAGACGGCCCGTGATGAACGATGGAATGCGACCAAGAGACTTCAGCGACGGGCTCAAGAAACCGAATAACAACGTGCCGTTAGCCTAGAGAATAGGCGTAACAGTGACGCGACCCCTTCAATCCTTGGATAGCCTCGGTGCTGAAATCAAACATGGACCTACAGGTCATACTGGACGTTTAAGCCTATGCTTCATACGTTGTGCAATATGTGAACAAGGCCAACCGGGCAGTTTCACACTTGCTTTCGCTACATATATCCTGGCATACGGCCGAGCTAAGCCACTGCCATTTTTTTTCGTTCATTTTATGCCGACGCTGCAAATATATAAAAGGGATGAGCTAAAAAATCTTCTTACTGTGTTTCTCTTGATATATTTTCATAGGTTCGCCATGGTAGAAAGCGCACACATGCCCATTGACGCCTTAAACTAACTTGCAAGCTAACTCGTGAGCTCAATGATGCAGAGCCACATCACCGCGGCTATCAAGAACCGTAAGGGACACCAAAAAAAAAAACACCTCTGACATGCCAAACGCTTCGGTGTAGCAGCGCGTCGCTGGCGACTGACCATCCGTGCACGTGAGTGGTTTCACGCTGGCAGACATTACACACGATCACGATGCAGGACGCGTCAACAGCTAATATAGAGAGCTCTAGAATAGGAAATGCGCGTTTGCGCGCAGTAAACGCAAGTATTTTGGGGGTCATTCTGCTCTACGTTAAATCGTTGAACATAATAATAATAATAATAATAATAATAATAATAATAATAATAATAATAATTGTTTTTTTAGGGGAAAGGAAATGGCCCAGTATCTGTCTCATATATCGTTGGACACCTGAACCGCGCCGTAAGGGAAGGGATAAACGAGGGAGTGAAAGAAGAAAGGAAGAAAGAGGTGCCGTAGTGGAGGGCTCCGGAATAATTTCGACCACCTGGGGATCTTTAACGTGCACTGACATCGCACAGCACACGGGCGCCTTAGCGTTTTTCCTCCATAAAAACGCAGCCGCCGCGGTCGGGTTCGAACCCGGGAACTCCGGATCAGTAGTCGAGCGCCCTAACCACTGAGCCACCGCGGCGGGTTTCAACATACGCAGACGAGATAACTCGGAGATAGTGGTCCATCCAATTTGAATGAAGAGAACAATTTCTGCAACAAACCGGTGCTCGTTAGGCCTAGGAGCTACCGAATCGTCCAACGAAATAAAAAACAGGCCGAATTTATGTTCCATCCAATTTGATATAGACTAGACGAAGCGAAAGTCCCGTACCAAGATTGTAGCCAGTTCACGGGCCGAAAAACGCAGTAACATCGACGAGTTCACTTGAAGCGAGAAGCTTCCATTTGAGAGCGCGCCGCCATGTTGGCTGTCGAGTATCTGCTGCGAACGCTGTGTGTTCATCCAGTAAGCGCCAGTGTACTCGCTGACCTACCTGGGATGTGACAGGTACGACCTGTTTCACTCACCTAAAGTGCAGAGAAAGTCGCTCCATGCTTCGATATGAACAGACAGATAACTCGAAGAGATGACCAGAGCGCAGTCCGACCATCCGGCAAATCCTAGTAGAAGCGTCCGACGTAACCGTGTGATCAGCAGATGGTTCGCAAACCGCAGCACTCAGCGCACCAGGCGGACATGCGAGCGGCGATACGTCGCTGCCTTGCGCGAGAGAAAGTAGTCCCAAGAGATTTCGCGTCGCACGAGAGCGAGTAGTTTATATTTAGATGAGAACTGCGGGCAGATGATTTCTTGCACAGCTTCCTGAGAAGTGAGGTTCCATTTCCATCACGCTACCCAAGCAGCGTAATTCATCAGCGTCGGTCGTGGCATCCTCTGATTGGTTGACTTCAAACGGCGCTTTTCTGTTGGGCCTGCTTCCTACGTTTCTTCCGCTAGGCGGGGGGGGGGGGGGGGGGGGGGGGCTAAAACGAAGCAGCTGTGCAGCGTTGATATCAATAAACCTCACATAAAGGGTAGGTTACAGGTTTTTATGTGCTTGAGACCATGGTGGAGGGCTGCCGAATAATTTCGACTGCCTAGGACTGTTCAGCGAGCAACGAAAATCCCAATGCGGGGGTGTTTTTGCAAAGAGTGAGGTTTGTATGAAGGCGAAGAAACTGACAGATTTTCTTCGCATAGCTCGATTTGGTCGGTCTGTCTATCGCTGTAGCATGATAGCTATTGGCTCCGAAAGACGCGAAAAAATGTGAGAGCTGCACGATGATTGACCAAAAGTGCAAAGAAGTGAGCATTAATTTTTACCGAAATGCCTAATATCGCATAACTGTCTCTTTTAGCCGCTTAAAAGCTTCGAAGACAGCATTCTTTGTCGTCCCATGAAGCTAGTCGCCTTGTTCTAATCTGAGGCCTCACGTCGGCGTTGGATTACTCAAGAAGGAAAAAAAAACTCTCCGTTAATACCATGCGGACAGTTCTGTTACAAGCTGTCTGGACTACGATATCTGCGTAATACACTGGGTCACGAACCCACTGACCTAGTGCGTACACAGTAACGCGCAAGACTTTTGTTTGAGCTAGTTCTTAATCGAGATGTATATACATAAAATTTCAGGAGGCATTTCGGCGATCTAAAGTGCACGAGGCGAACGCCTTTCTGGTCCACATCTTTTTATGTTTATTTTTTAATTTTAATGATTTAAGTTATTTTTATTTCATTTTTAATTCTCACACACCCGAGGAGGAGTGCGATGGTCAGCCATTTTGCGTCTCGTGCCAAAGATCGTGGCACATTGCGGTGAGCCGCACTTGCCCCCAGCAGAGTGCCGCCAACTCCTTCTGGGACGCCGGCAACTGCTCCAGAGACGCCTGCGTCCGGAGCGCCAGCGCAGAAAGCAGGCGTTCGGTGATCTGACGTAGCAGCTGGGAAACACTCAAAATTGGCTCGTAATAGTGAAGTTGCTGTTGTAACCCAGTCAACCAGGAAAAGTGATCGATCGATCTCATCGTTACGCAGCTCCGTCACAAGACCGAGCCGATCTAGAAGCGTGCGTATACAAACGTCAACCAAAAAAAAAAAAACACGGCAGGCAAAGCAACATTGGATACTGCGACTCAGCTCTCACAAACAACAGCGCAAATCAAATACGAGGCCACACGTGAGATTCAAAAATAAATCAAGGTCCTCCAACAAGACTTCAAGTCTCAGTTCGCCACACTCGAGCAAACCATGAAGTTTTTGTCATCACACGTTGAAATTCTCCTGAATAAGAAGCACTGTGAAACTCCAAGCAAAAAGAAGGCCCAATCTCCACGACCGGCCCAAGCTCAACAACCCTATTCACAATGGGGCTCGGGGAGACAGACTACCGTTCTACAGTGGAATTGCCGGAGCTTTCGCCAAAACGGCCCTAGCCTCAAATCTCGGATTAAAATGTGCAAACGTTAGCCATTCTGCTTCAAGAAACGCGAGGACCATGTACCCTTCTAGGGTACAAGGTGTTCACAGATCCTGCTATAGAACATAAGGCAAAGGACACGAGTGAACTTATAGTAAACTAGTCAGCCTGCAGTCTTAATACGCACAGATTGCGAGGCGACGCAGATCCGCCTTTCTAGAGCCAGTATGAATATCGAGTGGTCGCCATTGTAAAGATGAGGTCTCCGGGCCGTAAACCCATAATTTTGGTGTCTGTTTACTACAGTCCATTTATTGTTGGCGGTGACTTCAATGCCAAAAACGTTGGTGTTACTCCACGACCGACTACAGAGGGCGTCGTCTCGAAGAAGCCATGGAGTTTTCTAACTTACGCCTTAGCAACGAGCCACATGTGCCCACGCGTGTCGGCCTCCATGCTAGACAAACTGACACTACACCGGAATTTCACTCTTTCAACCCCTGGCGCGGTAAAACGCTGGGAAATTTTAGATGCTACACGGAACAGTGATCGCTTCCCCATTGCCATCCGTGTCAAAAACAAATGGCTTCGAGCCAAGAAGACGTTGCCCTCACTTGACTGGCAGCGCTTTCATGAATTGTCGCAACATTTTAAATGCCATAGCCTCCAACAGTTTGTCCAAGAGGTTACTACAGCTAAACTGATGGCGACAGAAGAAATAGTATGTAGCGACACAACCACTCATCTCGACAGCCACTTAGTCAACCTGTGGAAGCGTGTCTCTGTCCTCACGAACCGCTACCGTACACGCGGCATGCAAGCGCCACAATGATCTTCTAAAACTTCGCCGCCACTACAATACCATACGCGACTACACACTTCGCCTAGACGGAGAAAACTGACACCTCGTCTGCGCTGAGATGGGGCAAGAAAAGGGGCTCCGTAAACTATGGGTCCTTTACAGAAGCATGGCTGTAAAAGGGAAAAAGCGGAATTCCATTTTCGCAGAACTCTCCTTACAACAACCGATGTCCTCGGTAGAGGAGCAACTCATCCGGACCTTCTTTCCGCACGCTGCAGACCAACCTCCTGATAACCTTCTTCCCGTTACGGTGTCTACGCTAGATTCCGAACTTGACACGCCGTTCACAATAGGGGAACTGTCGACGGCAATCGCTCAAGGAAAGAGCCACTCGGCACCAGGGCACGACGGCGTCCCCTGGCAGATGCTTAGAAATATTAGTGATGCCGCCAAAGCGCAGCTCCTAGAAACAGTAAATAGCTCGTAGGAGACAGTGGATGTGCCGGAGCAGCTCAAGCTGACACTGGTATTTAGTAAGGCAGAAACTTGAGCTAGTTGGATATTGTTTGAACTCATATTTTCTAGCGCTTAGTGAACACAAGGGACAAGAACACAAATACACAGGACGTACGCTAGTCTTCAACTCACTGGTGTAAACCATAAACCACTGGTGTAAACCCATACCAAAGCCTAGAAAAGATCCTTACATAATTTCCAACCTCAGACCAATTGCTCTCACTTCCACCGTCTGCAAATTGATTCAGCGACTAATACAATGGGATTCAATATTACGTGGAATACGCCACAACTTGGTACCACCCCGCGCAAACCGGCTTTTGCCTCAATTAGAGTACACAAGATTGCTTATGGCTGCTTCGGCGAGTCATTAGTCGAACTTCCCGACACCTCGTGTCTGATTAAGTCCTCGCGGTCAACATGAGAAGAGTTTTTGACAACGTCGATCAAAACGTCATTTTTTCAGAGCTTTCCCAGGCCTGCCCCAGTCAACGGGCGCTGAACTAGATACGGAACTTTCTCCAGAGCAGACCCGTAGGTCTCAACTGTGGTACCCAAGAATGGACCCGTCGCACATACTACCTCAATAGGTGAGTTCCTCAGGGCTCAATCCTCGGCCCTTTACTGTTTAACTTGGCGAAGGCAGTAAAACGCCTAGAACAGGACAGTGCAGCAAGATTCACGATCTACGCAGACGATGTAACGTGTGGCTCGAGGCCAATGATTTTGAGTCCGTCGATCACATGCAAGTGCGGTGAGGCGAAAGACTTTAGCGCGATGTTGCTGCTTGTGTCGCTGATGTGTGCTGAAGATGATGATTAATGACTGCGAAGAGCGTTTAGGCGGCATCCTACCAGATCGGCGTTCAGGAAGCATCTGGATTGGAACGCGACAGCGTGTTGCTGCGTTGCCAAGGGGTCCACGGAACGCCATCGCCCGTTCGGCGCGACGCCTTGCCCGTTGGACAATTTAAGGAAATGGCCCCTGTCTCTCGTATCTCGGTGGACACCCGAACCGCGTTTCGTTGACAGATTTCGCGGACGGACGGACAACGATGAGTCATTAAAGGCTATCGCCTTAAAATTCAGAGGGCACTTGACACCTTAGCCCCGCCGCGGTGGCTCAGTGGTTAGGGCGCTCGACTACTGATCCGGAGTTCCCGGGTTCGAACCCGACCGCGGCGGCTGCGTTTTTATGGAGGCAAAACACTAAGGCGCCCGTGTGCTGTGCGATGTCAGTGCACGTTAAAGATCCCCAGGTGGTCGAAATTATTCCGGAGCCCTCCACTACGGCACCTCTTTCTTCCTTTCTTCTTTTACTCCCTCCTTTACCCTTCCCTTACGGCGCGGTTCAGGTGTCCAAAGATATATGAGACAGATACTGCGCCATTTCCTTTCCCCCCAAAAACCAATTATAAGACACTCATCCGAATGCCGATTCCACAAACGCTCAATTCACAAAGTTGCGAGTGAAACACTCGGTTCACATACCTGTAGAATACCTGTAGCAAGCTAGCCTCCAACCTGATTACGAGACGTATGCTATATGCAACCAGAAATCATATGACACCACCCGCAACGCTTGCGTCGCAATTTTGATAATAATGATAATAATAATAATAATAATTGGCTTTGGGGAAAAGGAAATGGCGCAGTATCTGTCTCGTACATCGTTGGACACCTGAACCTGAACCGCAACGTAAGGGAAGGGATAAAGGAGGGAGTGAAAGAAGAAAGGAAGAAAGAGGTGCCGTAGTGGAGGGCTCCGGAATAATTTCGACCACCTGGGGATCTTTAACATGCACTCACATCGCACAGCACACGGGAGCCTTAGCGTTCTGCCTCCATAAAAACGCAGCCGCCGCGGTCGGGTTCGAACCCGGGAACTTAGGATCAGTAGCCGAGCGCCCAAACCACTCAGCCACCGCGGCGGGTACAATTTTGATACAAAAATTGGTTTGGGGGAAAGTAAATGGTGCAGTAACTCGCACATCTTGTTGGACACCTCAACTGCGTCTTAAAGAAAGCAGAGAATTTGGGAAGTAGTAGAATTGAAGGTGCATATGTTGTCGGTCCGAATCCCTGTCGCAAGCTAACCTCCGAGTTGACTATAGCACATGTAAGCCATATCCAACGAGAAATCGTATCACACCACGCTGAACGCTGTGCGACAAACGGTCCACGCTGAACGCTGTGCGACAAACGGTTGCTCACAGTTTTGGTACGAATGTAGTCCCTCCCCTTATACACGCTCACACTATCACCAAGTCCACAGAAACCCCTCCTTGTACCCTCTGCCACCATCCCAAAGCCACTCTCGACCATATCCTTTTCCTCTGCCAGGCGGATCCACCCCTGTGGGGCCTGGAGCACGTTACCACTTGGGAGGCTTGGGAGACCCTACTGCGCTCCGAGGACCCGGTCAAGCAAGCCATCACCTCAGGCCGGGCTGCCAGCGTCATGAGCCTCTGGGACATGAACGTTTGAGTGCAGTGGGGCCGTGCCGGGGCACAAGGACCTGCGTGTCCTAAACTCCCTTGCTTTAAATAAAGTTTTAACCACCACCAATCGGGAAAACTGCCGCCACATTCATGTCAACCAGTGTGGACATATGTAAATGAACGACATTGATATCGATTGTTTGAAATGGCGGCGCTCGGCTTTCTGTGTGCGTCCTGCGGACGCTTGATGATGTCATCCTGCTTTTCTTGCCGCCGCTGTCATTTTCTGTACGATCTGCGAGTACACACACTAAAAGCTCGAATACACGCTGCCGACTTTTCTCGTAATGGGACAAGTAATGCTTTCGCATCAAATGTCGGCGGCGCGTGTGTTTACTCAGTGTGTACTCACAGGTGGCACAGAAATACCAGCGACGGCAAGAAAAAATTGGAGGACGCTTAAGCTTCATCTTTAATGGCGCGTTCCCACTTGGACATTCGGCGGTGAGAGCAAGCGAAATCCGCTGCCGCCGAAAAGCTGCATCGTTCACTTCCAAGCCACCGCGTCTCTGCTCATCGTCTGTGTGTCGTCTGCTCACGGCGTACACAGATATGGCAAGAGGTTAATCCATGCTGTCTGCGCACCATAAGCGTATGCATGCTTACGTACGCTAAATGCAGCTATTTTGCCGGACGTTACGCCATTTCTAGCATTCTCGCTTTTAAAAAGATAGGATAGGCTAGTGGCGCCATCTGATGGTTAGGACGGGAACCACTGTTGTCAACAAACCAACGTCTCTCTCAAGCCTAAAAAGGAAAAAATCGGCACCCAAAATAACAAAAAAGCACATTTATCACTCACACTTTTCTTATGGGCGAGATGAGACGAAGCGAAAGAGCGCTGACGCTTTTATGGGCATTGAACGCGCTGAAAAAGGCAGTAACAGCGACGAATTCAGTCCGAAGCGAGGCATCCCGCATCGAAGGGCGCCGCCATGTTTGTCGCCTTCCAATTGGCTGACGAGATTTGGCGGATTTTTTTCCGGTCGCAGAATTCGGTCCTGGACCGATCGGGCTTTCCGCTGGGTATTTCGGCGGAATCTGCCGCGGCAGTGGGACAGACATTTAAAAATCCAGCAGACGCACTGAAGCGCTTACCTGTGGGAAAGCGAACGCATTGCAGTCCCTGAGTGCATTGTTTGGGCGTAATGTTTGCACATGCGCTCATGTTATTTTCTACGAGTTTGTGTAGGACACCACCCGGAACGCTGTACGTACGACAAACGGTTGCGTCACAATTTCGGTACGATATCGTCACCACATGAATGACGCCACACTAAGGTCGGCCAGTGGGAAGTATATATAGACGAACTACATGCATAGGATATAGACGAACTACATGCATAAGAATATATAGGAATATCCTATGCATGTAGTTCGTCTATATAGGAATATCCTCATAGGAATATCCTATGCATGTAGTTCGTCTATATCCTATGCATGTAGTTCGTCTATATATACTTCCCACTGGCCGACCTTAGTGTGGCGTCATTCATGTGGTGACAATCGTACCAAAATTGTGACGCAACCGTTTGTCGTACGTTCAGCGTTCCGGGTGGTGTCCTACACATAAACTCGTAGAAAATAACATGAACGCATGTGCAAACATTACGCGCAAACAATGCACTCAGGGACTGCAATGCGTTCCCTTTCCCACAGGTAAGCGCTTCAGTGCGCCTGCTGGGGCGCGATTACGGATCAGTCTCAATCGAAATTGTCTCAAAAAGTATATCATTTGCCTCTCTCCTATTGGTCGGCGGCCATTTTGATTTTTTTCGTCACTGACTGACGTCGTAAATGGCGCAGAAGTGGTGACGTTGGCCATCTAATTATGCGGGCAGATTGAGACGATTTTTTGAGACTGGAAAAAGTAGTATCAACACGTTTGAGACAGAAAATGGCGGCTGTTTACATCGTCGTATACGCGGGTGACCGCGCGAGCAACGGTGTCGGAGGGTGCATGAAGACGACTTTGACGCGCGGGAGAGTTATTTCGAGGAGACTGCGCAGTGTCTGTGCGACGAACTCGCCGTTGAACTGGGAAGTGCGCGGGTGAGTGCGCTGTCAGTGGAGCGGCAGGTGCTGTGCGCGCTGCGCTTCTTCGCCTCCGGTGGGTTTCAAGGCGCCGTTGGAAATGAAGAAAACGTCGGCGCAGCCCAACCGACTGTGAACAAGCCTTTGCGGCGGGCAGCGGAGACCAATGTCAACGTTGGGTAACAGAAGGGGGGTGTTTGCTTTCCGAGGAGACCCGAGGAGAAGGCGGCGGCGAAGGAGGGCGTCCTTTGCCTAAACGTTCGCCGCGGCAGCATCTCCGGCGTCGTCGGGTGTGTCGATTGGGCACTCATCACTATCAAGGAGTCTGGGGGCAGTGCTGCGAACGAGCCGCAAGCGGTTCTACGCTGCGGACGTAATAGTGAGTATACCTCGGCCACTGTTTTTGACCGCATGAGTTCAAGTGCTACAAGTGCATGAGCTACAAGTGCGGGCCTCGGCAGCGAGAGTGAGTACGGGCTGTGCTTGTTTTTTCTCAGATCTGTGGCGCGAACATGTGCATCCTGGCCGTGGACTCGCGCTGACCCGGATCCTTCCGCGACGCGTTTGTCTGGCGGCATTCCGAGGCGGAGAAAGGCCTGCTGGACGACGGTGATTTTTTTTCTGGGTAAGCAGTAAAATAGCCGTGTCACCCGTCGGGCGAACTCAGTCACATCTATTGAGCTCCAGCACTATGCATTTGGCCGGATCTGCTAAAGCTACAAGAATCAGTCTGGACAGTTACACAAATGCAGACACTTTACAGTATGATACAGTGTATTGCCACCCTTTCCTTTTGTTAAATATAATTGCAGCAGAAACACAGGACACATATTACATTGTTGAAATGCATAGCCTTTCCTGTTGAAGAAACCAAAGCAAAATGCACCTGACAGCGCTTGTGTTTTGTAGGCAATCATAGCGCATCATTTATATGAATATGGTGGTAAAAGACTGACCTTACAGTAGTGCTCACTTATACATCTAAATCCTGCATGTATGTATGCTCTTGAATGTCATATTCAGCAAAGCCTGGATGTGGGCTACTTGGCGTGAGTCTTCTACTGTATAGCAGAGTGTCCTGTAATGCTGTTGAGATCACTGAGAAAGGACATGCTTAGCCGCATCATTTTTTGTTATGCAGGAGACTATGTCTACCCACTGGAGCCATGGCTGCCTGCACCAGTTGCACGACATTACAGACCTGACTCAGCAGAAGGCCTGTACAACACGCCACATGCTTTCACACAATTTGTGGCTGAGCGCTGTATTGGTGTGCTGAAGAGCTGCTTCCGTTGCTTTCAAGGGCACCGGATGCACCAGTGCCAGTGGAAGTGGACAGTGCGCATCATCACCGCACGTGCTGCACTTCACAGCCTCTGTTTGGATGTACCCATATCAGCAGAGGGTGCAGGCGACACTGCCTCTGACCCAGATAACAACGGGCCACCTCTAAATGGTGGCTGCCTCGTACAGAGGGGATCTCTCCTCACCTGCCTCCTGAGAAGAGCATGCGGTGCTGTACTTTTGGCCTCTCTAGGACGACCCGTCTCCAGAGGAAGGCGTACCGAGGGATGGTGCAGCGGCAGTTGCGATGGAAAATCTAGCGTCCAGAGACGACTCACCATGCTGGCATAGAGAGTCATATCAGGCACTCTTCCCCTGTTGCCACTGTCATTTCCTTGTGTCATTGCACAACACACATCTGCAAGTGTGTGAGCAATTGTGTGATGTGGTTGTGCCCTTGGCCAACCTGTGTGCAGCGAGAAGCCAGCAGTGACAAACAAGTGCCCCCCACCGGCTGCCACTTCATTTTCAGTGTGTTTGCTAGTATATCTTCCAGTCCCTCAGCAGCGTGTTGCACAGTCTCTTCCTGAAGACGGAAAAGGTGTTGAAGCAGCTCGCTCAATTTCTGAAAAGCATCATTTTGAACTCTCTTTTGTCAATGCTTATGTTAGCCCACCTGCCCCTTCTCTGCTGTCTCCTTCCAGCTTGGTGGAGTGCCTGTGGTCATTACCTGTGTGACGAACATGCATGAACCAAACGTGTAGTGCTGGAATAAGGCATGAAATATTTGTGATGCTTGTTGGAATCAAAAAGCTGTTTTTTATTGCATCATACATTCAGTAAGCGCGTTTATTTTTTTAGGCACAGCATTTGACACGAGTGTTTCTATTGCAGAAAGGCAGTGTACATACAAGCATACTTTACCTTGGTGCACAATTACCGTATGGCATTTCTGAGTGCAGTTAAGAAAAAAGTCTGAAAAATTGAGTTCAAAGTGCATGTTTTCTTTCATACAGAGGCTACCTGTACAATAAATATGGCATAGTACAGTGTACATGATGCATTTTCCGGACTACAAAACATTTTGGCACATATAAGTAGTGTAAATACCAAAGCTAAGCTTTTAGCGTAATGGTGTGTGGCTAGGGGTTTCGCTCTGTGCTAAAAGCTGTACCTACTGCAAGGAAACCGCTGTACAACAATGCATAATAAAGATTGTAAGGTGCAGTGGCTACAATGACTGCTGAATGACTAGAACATCTTCACTGATAGACAAAGATGTGTAAACATCACAGACACATCACCAAGGAGATGGTGTGTGATTAGAGGTTAGTTTACAATCACAAATCATGCAACACCGTTACTGGAAATGCTCTACAGCTCTAAGAAGATACAGGCAGCTCCATTGTGGGAAATTTTGAGCACTCGGTTATTGCCCCATAACTGACACCTAGCTTGGTTTGCGTAACACAGGGCTATGAAGTCTTGTCCATGATGACACGAGACAGTGACAATGCCGAATGGCCGGACAAGCTCCTTGTGCTATCATATAATATGTGTGATAAGTGCAACTGCTTTCAAGCTACTTTTCGCCTAGGTATTTAATGTCCTAGTCATTTTCAACTGGCTGTTCCCTTTCAAACTGGAGTGGCCTGTATACAGGGTGTCTCAGATATGATGAACCATAATTTAAAAAAAAAGAAAACAAGTGGTCTTCCGACCTGAAAGGAAGTGCATGTTAGAAGCTACGCAAAGTTTTTAAAGCCCTTCAAACACTGCCCTCACCAAACCCAGTTATACCAACATCACTCCGCCTGCTGAGCAAAATACAATAACATATTACACATCACTGCCCTGTCCTACCTACATCACTGCCCTGGATCATATGCAATTCAAGCGCTGTGTACCAGCAAACATGAACAAACTTGCTCAACTTTCTGCCCAGTTGCAATTAGCCTCTATACAAGTAAACTACTACTTTCCTGGTTGACCCTGGATCTACTACATGATCAGTAAATAACGTTAATGGAACAAGCTCGTTCTCTCCTCGGTGACAATAGCAAAGTTATCAAGTCAAGTGCTTCCTTTCTCTCTAAACAAAGTGGAGCATAAACATCACAATTTCTGTATCTTGCACAGGAAAAAAAAGAAACTACGGCAACAACTGAACATAAACCGAACGGAGCTACAAAAATACAAACGGAACATCAAGTGCTTAGCCCGATGTGGGCGGCAACACTTGGTTACGAGGCAGAAGAGTGCTGCCACAGAGGCAGGCCGTGTCGGCTCTCATTTCCCACACCGAGATTGCAAGCTATCAGCAGCTGCACCTGTCTGTCGGCAGTTGCTTCTATGTGATGAATCATGGTTTTCTGGTATTTTCTAAAGAAAATAAACAGAACCACACGTCACTCGGCAATCGATAGGCGCCGACCGAGAACACAGACTAAAGTTGTCTTCGTCGATTTTCGAGCCGAGCGCTGCTTGTAAGTTGATTTTGGCAGGCCCGTAGCATTCACTGCCTTCAATCAGATTTTTCGGCGCACTTAAGACATCCGCAAAGTACCTTGATTTTAGACGACACGCGAAAAAACAGGAACTAGCCATGGAATCAGCTGTTTTCTTGCAGGCCGCCATGTTCACGCGATACCACTGCCAGCGCGCCCTCATGGCAAGAGAAGTTAACCTGCAGCAAATTTAATTGCAAAACTGAGAATGCTTCTAATTTTCCCTCGTGTTGTTGAGATTGCAACACAGTTTACTACCAAAATAAAACATTGCTTGTTTTCTTCATTGCGTTTTTGTTCATTTTCAGACTAACATGTTCACGCTATACCGCTGACAGCACACCTTCGCGGCAAAAAAAGTGACTGAACAGCAAACTTAATTGCAAAAATGAAAACACTGGTTCTTTTGCTTGGTGCTGTTGGGTTTGA
The DNA here is from genome assembly GCF_052857255.1 of Amblyomma americanum. Lineage (NCBI taxonomy): Eukaryota > Metazoa > Arthropoda > Arachnida > Ixodida > Ixodidae > Amblyomma > Amblyomma americanum. Next base: position 206,125,350 of record NC_135500.1, read on the forward strand.
AATACAGTTACTTAGCAAAATAAAACATTACTCGTTTTTATTCACTGCGTTTTTACTGCAAAACATTAGTCTACGGTCCCTTGTCGTGCGATTAGTGGTTTCGGGGCGGAGCCCACCGCCTCCTTGCTCCGCATTGGCCGATTCGGCGGTCGGCATTTCTCGGTGTCGTCATTTTGACGTCACTGTCTCAATATTGAGACAGTTTTTTGAGACTGATCCGTAATCGCGCCCCTGGATTTTTAAATGTCTGCCCCATTTCACCTCTTCATTAATCCCTTCACGATACAGTACTGTTATAACTCGCTTTTCTAACACCCGATGACACCCGTTGTTACAGGGGAGAGGGTAGCATTACCGGCTCTTCTGATGCAGGGTAGCGTTGTTTGGCCGGAGAAGGGAGGAGGAAAGATGGAAGCTGACAACTGGGGCAACGAAAGCGCACAGAGGTGTACTGGCACTTAGGGAAACTTATTTACATATTTTACGAAAAAAAGAACAGTCGAGAGTTAAGAGTTCATAGCGTCGAGCGACTGGATGAGACTTGTCGCCAAGGCCCAGAACGTTCATTCCCTGTCTGTCTGTTGCTGCCAGGAAGAAAGAGAAGGAAAGTGCACAGGCCTGCTCACTGGCTCAAGCCGAGCCACAATCGCTACCACGTGCAGATAGTAGGAGAGTTGAAAGATGGGATAGAAAGACAGGATAGCAAAGACGCGCTAAAGACAAGGCCGATCCCGGAGGTAGTGCAATACCAGGCCAACCGGTGGCGGGAGTGAAGCATCCTTCATACTCTCCGCCACATTTCCAAAAATAAGTCCAATTGAACCCGTAACAGATACTCCACGGGGTCCGGACATTCTTCGTTCCCACCCAGGACGCTCGTTAACTACCCTAAGGCCCCGCCCCTTCAGAAGGCGGTGGCCAATTGAACACGAGGCACAGATCGGAAGAGTGACACAACACATAGCACGCGGAGGCACCGTGGGAATGGGCGAGGAGGATTCGGAGGTCCGCTGCTACTTCGCCCCAAGCTGCACGTGTCCATTAAAAAAAATTAATATGGATTAGCCCAGCTAATCCAGGATATACAAAGCGAAAAGCGAGATTATGGTTTCCACTGACCCACGGAGCCGGTTTTGCGCCTTTCAGCCTTTCATTTCGACAAAATGAACGGAGTATGCAAAGTTGTCAACGCCAATGAACTCTATGAACGCCGTCGGCTCACTTGTTTTGGTTGGCTTTTGATCCTTTTGCCGCCGTTTAGAAAGGCGTGCCTCTCGTGATTCTGGCGTTTCAGCCGCTTGTCTAGCCTTGCACTTTTCATATCTTCGCTGCTTTTGAGCCAACTCCCAAGCTACCACTTCTGGGTCTTCTTCTGCTCCTTCCATGGCGAAAGGTCAGACGACGGCTGCGGCAGCAGCGACCACCTGCGCTCCGCGTGACGTCACTCGGTTTCGCGCATGCGCAGCTGTGGCAAATCTGTAGTGTGGCTCACGCGAAGCCCGGTGTTGGCGAGCCTAGTGAAGCTTTTCGCTTCAAAAATTGGCTGTGGTTTAGCTCTGGTTAACCCTATTGCGAAAGCTTCGTTTCCTCGGCACGTCGTCTACGCAGCGTCTCGTTCTGATGCTCTCGAGAACTCAAACCGGCCTTTTCCGCAGTTGAAGAGTCACTCCGGGACGTGGCACGACTTCTTCTAGGCGCATCTTCGTTACCACGCTTCTCGAGTCGAGCGGCGCGTTTTTCTGGCGTCTCTTGAGCGCGTTGTCTCTTCCTCGCTTCGTTCTGTCGTTGTTGCGTCTCTTTCGCGCTGCTACTGCGGCTGCTGTTGCTGATAGAAAGAAAAGGAAAGTGCACGGGCCTGCATACTGGCTCAAGCCGAGCCACGCTCGCTGCCGCGTGCTGAAAAAAGGACCGTCAAAGGATAGGAGAGCAAAGATAGAAAAAAAAAGGCGCGCGCTGATATGCCCTGGACCGATCCCGGAGGCAGTGCAATATCGGGCCGACCCGTGCCAGAATGCTTCAAGCCAAGCACTCCGCCATATTCCAAAAATAAGTTTAATATCTTGGGTCCAAGCACCCACAGCAGATATTAAATCAGGTATCACATATCATGGTGGACACCACCACCACCATGCCACCACGTCTCTCGCGCTCTCCATAACGACTACTATACACTGAGGCGAAGCGCATATATATATAGGAAGAAAGAGGTGTCGTAGTGGAGGGCTCCGGAATAATTTCGACCACCTGGGGATCTTTAACGTGCACTGACATCGCACAGCCCACAGGGGCATTAGCGTTTTTCCTCCATAAAAACGCAGCCGCCGCGGTCGGGTTCGAACCCGGGAACTCCGGATCAGTAGTCGAGCGCCCTAACCACTGAGCCACCGCGGCGGGTGAAGGCTCACTTGTTTTGTTTGGTTTTTGAGGAAAGGAAATGGCACAGTAACCGTCTCACATATCTCGGTGGACACCCGAACCGTGCCGTAAGGGAAGGAATAAAGGAGAGAGGGAAAGAAGAAAAAGAAAACTGAAAACTGAAAGTTGCATTTTGAGGAAAGGCGCGGCGTTGCGCAGTGGCGGAACACCTGTGGCTCGGTGTGACCAGGGAGCAAGAGAGAGAGAAAAGGCGACGGAGTCGGCGTCACTCGTGCTCCGACATACGCCGGCTCGCGCGAAGCGCGGTGTTGACTAGCGTAGTGAAGCTATTCGCTTCAAAATTTCAGCAGTGTCGCCACAATGGGGCCGGTGACTTTCGCTTTGTCAGTCTGGCCTTCATGCGGTACCTATCGCATCTGTAGTGCCGTGGTGAAAGTCTTAGACGATTGCATTGTTGACCGGCCTTCACCCTTACAATGTTTTGGGCCCCTATTTTGTCCTTTCTCTGGAGACTATCCCTTGGCTTGGCTTTCCTTGCGCGCGGCCGCCTTCCAGAAACTGCCCTAGCTGTTCTATCTTGCGCACCTCCCTTTCTCGCGTTGACATCACCCTTCACATCTGCTTTTTGACTCAGCAACGAGCCGCATTTCCCTCTAGAATTCGAATCGGCTCGCGCTTTTGATGAGTCACTGCACGTCGTGGCCCCAGATTGCTCCGACTGCCCTTTACTTTCCGCTGAGCCTAGCAACTTGCTCTACTGAGGCCCGCTATTCGACCCTACAACCCTAACTCTCTGGCCCGCAACTCTACCTGAACCACACTCAAGCAGTGCTGCATTCCTAGAGTTTCCCGCATTTACGCAGCGTGGAGTAAACGTTGGCAGTGTGCGAAGATGCTGGCGTGTCTCTGCATGGCCACCGAGTGAAGCCTCTGGTGCCTGCAGCTAGCTGAACCCAAGAAGTACCACCCCCGTCGAGAGGCGAGAGAAAATATCTGCATTGGCGGAGAGAGGGAAAGCAGCGCTGAAAGCGAGCGAGCGTCAGCGGATCACGCCAGCGATAGCGCGTCATCAGCTGATACAAAGCTGCGCGCCAAGGCATATGTAAACGCAACAAATGTAAAAGCATAAAAAAGCATTAGCGAGTCATAAAGCCACCCAAAGTAAAGGGAAATGTCAGTGCAGCAAAGGTAAGACATAAAATGATTAGCGAGCCACAAAAACCGGCCACTGTAAAGAGAGATTAATTGGTGGAAATTTCAGGTCGGTTCGAACCCGACCGCGGCGGCTGCGTTTTTATGGAGGAAAAACGCTAAGGCGCCCGTGTGCTGTGCGATGTCAGTGCACTTTAAAGATCCCCAGGTGGTCGAAATTATTCCGGAGCCCTCCACTACGGCCCCTCTTTCTTCCTTTCGTCTTTCACTCCCTCTCTTATCCCTTCCCTTACGGCGCGGTTCAGGTGTCCGCCGATATATGAGACAGATACTGCGCCATTTCCTTTCCCCAAAAAACCAATTATTATTATTATTATGGGACGGGGCAGAAAGGAAAAGCATCGCCCTTAAAACGCATTCTACTTACGCAGTTCACTGCATCAGACTATCTGAGCGCCTGTCATTTTTTTTTTGTCTGAAATCTGTGGACATAGGCTTGCGGATGTTATCGGGCTCGTCTCGAGTGCGTGCTCTCTACGGGAACTACTTGAAGCCCGCTAGCACTGGAATAAAGCCCGAGAAACCGCGCATATCGGACGCGGGAGAAATGCGAAGCTCTGTGTGACGTATTTCTGCCGCCTCCTCGGCCATGCCTGTGCCGCTTTTAAAACATCCCTGGGTCTTGGAATACCGAAAAGTCCAGCAGACAATCAGCACGCCAGGATATGTTCAGTGCATGATAAAAGCCTCTCCCACTGACCTCCTGTCAACCCTTTCCGACGCCACCCGCATGCCTGGCTATCCCCGTAATTTTAAAATTGCTGTTATATCCCCGCCCATTTCTCGCTCATGATGTGCGCGTCACGATGTATCAGCGTTGGCTAGAGCAGATCGTTATCTTATCTGGCAACCTTTCCCGAAATGTCTTGCTTCGATAAGCGACCGCTGATTAGGGTCGTTGATAAGCGCTGTGTACGGCTCCAAGGACGGAGCGCTAAGCGCTGCCAGGCCCTCTCTGCTTGACCTGCCGGCTCCCATGCCTTGACGGCAACCGCGAGCCAGTGTACGCGCCAGCGACTCATGGCGCATGCGCGCAGCGCGGGTCCCGAAGGTAGTGGTCGACCGCGACAAATGCGGCACACCCACGCGCACAGCGAACGTCAGCTGGGAGAGGAGGAGAGAAAACGGGAAACTGTGCTTCGGCTGCCGTCTGCTGCCGCTGCAGGCGCTCGTGCGCCGCTTCTTTGAAGAGCGCCCAGACTGCTTGCTTTCACCAGGGGTGGACGAAAGGGAGACAGCTGTCTGCCACGTGCGCCCATCCTCATTAGTGCGCCCACTCCCAGGGCGCCGTGGATAACTTGATCACAAATTGCACGGCTACTCTGTCCGTCGTCCGGTTTTTTGCGCTTCCAAGTTTACAACATGCATCACCAACAAGCCCGGCAGCTTGCTCTCCTGGAGAGCAGCCACACTTCCGTCCTTTTAAAGTTCGTTATGTCTCATGTTTTTAGCTCCCATTCTCGGCAAATAAGGCGAACATCGTCCGAACGTGAAGCCGAACATGGGAGCGAACTTTTCCGAAACACTGCGAAACTTTCCGTCCGAATGGTATCCAGCAGAAAAAAAAGACACTTGAGCCTTGAGCGGGATTTGCAGAGACCGGCAGCTTTACGCTACCTTAGAACCCTCGGCCATCGCCTCAGCCTCTCTCGAGATGTTCTTTTTTTTTTGACAATGTCGTCTGTATCGACTTTCATCCGTTCGTTCTGCGATGCGAATGTTTGCGAAGTCCACTAAGAGAGAATTTTGTTTCGACGAAAGGAAAGGCGACGAAAAAAGATTAGCACAATGACGTCACCGGAGCGACGAAAATCACACCGTGCGGCTGGCGCAGCGCCATGCTTCGCGAACACGCCTAGCACTTTTGTTATCGGCATGTTCAAAACCGCAGCGCTGAGCGTTGCTATCTGCCGCTGCGGTGCTACGTCACAGTGCTAATCTTTTTCGTCGCGACTGTACGCCCCTGAAGCCTGCTTTGTGGCAAGCGACCCACCTGTCCACCTTGTTGTGGGCAACCTACCCAGTATGTACACCTGGCGGGCCTTAACCTGAGTGTAGGCCTGGGTGAGGGGTACACCTGGGTGAAGGTCTTTATGTAAATGCCTTCAAGGTTAAGGCATTTAGGTCAAATGCCTTTGTGGTAAAGGTGTTTAGGTCCAAGACCCTTAGTGTAAAGGCCTTTAGGGGGAAAACTTTCATGGTAAATGCCTCCCGTGTAAAGGCTTTTAGGCCTTTAGCATGTGAGTACCTTAAGTGCCCACCGTAACTAGTGCTACGGTATAATATTCCGCCCTTAGCCATGCTAAACCGTCTGCTATTTTTTTTTTGTTTCCATCAAAATTATAGAGGCCGCGTGTACTGTGCGATGTCAGTGCGCGTTAAAGATAAGAACCCCAGGTGGTCGAAATTTCCGGAGCCCTTTACTACGGCGTCCCTCATAGCCTGAGTCGCTTTGGGAAGTTAAGTCCCCTAAGCCAAACTAAAATACAATATTTTTCCGCCTAAATATTATGACTCACGCCTTAAGAAAAGCAATTTGTTAGTTTTCCAGAGCAAAATACGAGAGGTTGATTTTTTTTTGCTGGGATGTGCAAATTTTGTACAGCGTTAGAATGGATGAAAATAGCAAAATCTAAATACTGCGACTCAGCAAGTAAACACCCGAAGGTTCGTCGAAATAACTGCTATTTCGAAGGTGCACATTAGGCTTGAAATTCCGAAAAAAATATGATGTTACTACTGGTGGCAAAATACGTTTGCACAAAAAAGGCGGACGACTTGCTTCCCCGCTCACTGTTTCTCGAACTATTATTTACTGCTTTCACAATATGCCACAAAAATCAACTAATTTGCAATGTGAAGGAGGTGAAATTCACCTGAAACAAAGAAGTCATTGCTACGAGTTCGCTTTGCTCACTACTCAGTGCATAGAGTGTCAAAACGCTAACTTAGTAATCAAGTTGCTGGGATGATGAAAGCATGGTTTCCCCATTACGGTTGTGGTCGCTCTGGTGGGAAAGCTTCCGCACAAACTGAAGGCTATAGGCCGTGCCAGAAGCAGGACCGTTTCCAAATATATGAGGCCAGCAGCTGTTTCCTATGCATACAGGGTTTCCCACAATTTTAAGAATTTGGCTAAGTGCTGAGGTGTGCCTGTGATGCTTCCTGCCCCGTGCAAGCTGGCCTCACATGTGGCCACGGATCATGTCCGTAAGAAATGAGTGTTCTAGACTGCGTGAAGCGTCATGCTATTCCGTTTGTCCAGTGCTTTTCTGGGGTTAATTGTATATGAAATCTCCCTAAGCTGTGTAAACGTATGCGTCGTAACGGGACATAGTGTAAATGAACGGTTAAAGGAACACGATTTTTCTACGATGAAACAAAGCAGGGTTCAACTTAACCCTGCATTCCAGCGCATGCTTTAAGGCTAAGTCGAATGTAGCCATGGAGAAAGGTGAACTTGCCTAGGCTTTTTTTAAAGAAAATCGATAATTATGTGAGCTATCTATCAGCTTGTATCGGAAATAAAGAAGGGTTTTGAGTTTCGCTTGAATCATGATTTGTTTTAAATGTGTGCTTCCGAATAAAATCATCGCGAGTCTGCGCCTGTCCTGTTCCTATTCTGGTGCGTGTTTATTTTGCGCAGTTCCTTTCTCGACGATATACGACCGAACCCTAGCCATTCGGACTCAAATATCAATACATTGTTCTTAATGTATTTTTTTCTTATAGTTTGTGAAACGTTACAAATAAGCTTTGAAATAATCATTTGTTACCTTTATTAAGCGTTTAGACAGCATATATACGTTGGCTATTTCACTGAAATGGTAAAATAATCCTGCAAGACCGGACCCACCACTTGTGATCTGCCACAACTTCAATCAACACTTTGCAAGGAGCATGGGTGAACGACGGCGACACACACACATTCGATTCAGGCTCTCACCTAATAACATATATGGCCTCAATCTCATATAGCCAGCTTTGAAGGGTGCCATAAGTTATAGTTGACTGTGGATAGCTGGCAGCGTTTTCTCATGAAATGTTTGGCTGTGCGTGGAGTCAAGGCAGGCGTCACTTCACATATTTAATTGATAAGTTCGACTATAGTAGGAAAATACCGTTATTGCACAAACAGTGGGAAAAGTTCTGAGACACAATGTATGCATACACTGGCAATATTTTTGATTGATTTTAGTAAACATTAGAATTTGTAATGTTTATACTTACGATATAAACATTGGAAAAACATTTCGAACACAGCATTAGAGGTATGTTCAGTTTGAACGTCAAACAAATGTTTGCCATACAACAGTTATTTGTTAATTTTCAACATTAGCATAACGTTCCAGTGAAACATGTAATGTTAGTGCAACTGAGAGAACAGTTTTAGAACAGCATTATAATGTTCGAGGGAACCGATTTCCTCCCAGTTACAAGCACAGCTTTCTTTTCAACGGTTACTTTCGGTAAGAAGGTGCTTATATTGGAACAAACTGCTACCGTTGAGAGATCAGAGTAAAGAAATGCGACCAGGGCAACGGGACGGAACGCCCTCGGTGGAACGCGAGCAGCGTGCGACGCGCGCGCCAATACAAACAAGCGACAACAAAAAAGACGCGATCCGCAGCGAGCGGGAGTACGCAACATGGCCGCCAGCGAAGCCCAGCGTACCGTCGTCCCTCCCGGACGACGACAAAGCCGGACTACTTTTCCGTCCACACGAACGCGTGAACCGCGCGCGCTCGCGGCACCAAGCTGCTGCCTGCGGTAATGCTGCACCGCTCTTAAATGCTATGCCTGTCTGTGTACGCGCCAAGTGCGTACTATACAGGCTTTTGCCCATCCGTGTAAGAGACTCAAAAAGAAGAACGATAGAGGGAGCCATAAACGTAAAACTGCGTGAAATTCATTAGCGTTTTAAGTGCCCTATGTCAGACGTTCTGTTAAAAACGCCATTCGTAGAGCCTCGCAAATGTTTGGAATATTAGCTAGCCGGACGCAGCTCTCATTCGCTGTGTTGACACAATTATGCTCCGCCCAAAGACCCGCTGAAATCTTGCTGTCTGCAACGATACGAAAGCACAATGCGAAACAGGTGGCCTCGTGTTCGTCCTCGACATGGTGTGCTATATGCTTTGCAGACATCGCATAATCGACACTAGATTTTCGACTGGAGTGGTACTCGAATGCAAAAAAAAAAAGGAATACGGTGCAATACATTCCACAGCGCAATGTAAACCACCGAAGAACCAATGTTAGCAATGTGCATTTCAATAGAAATTGAGAGAATGCAAAAACGGCAGAGAAACAGCGCATAGGTGGACGCATAATATCACAAAACTAATCCTCATCGGCGTTTAAGAGATGACGCGATGCATGCCAAGCGTTGATACAAAGTTTGTTGAAAGTCTACATGCTGAAGCATTTACGCGCTGGACACGCGAAGGTCACGAACGTTCACAAACGACAAACAAGTATCTGCTGCAGGCGCCGTGACACGTGGCGCCATCTATCGGGCTCTACTTTCACCGTCTCGTTTTCCTGCGTCGGCCAGCAGCAGGACAGGCGCTCGCAATCTAGTGTGAAAAGCGCATGACCGACGAACGAAGCCCGTGTAGGGCAGAGAGACCGGTTATAACACAAACAATAAGATCGACTTTTATACCGATTGCACATTCGAACGTCTCTTGGGCATATCTAGTTGTGAAAGGCGCGTGATCGGCGAACAAAACTCGTGTCTTTCTTAAGAGAGTGCGTTGTTAGGCGGGTCAATCATTATCAACAAACAAGGACGACAAGGACCCTTCTCGTCCTTGTTTGTGTGTGCGCAGTATCCTTTATTGATAATAAACTCGCGTAGGGCTCAGGGAGACCAGTTGTACGTGTAAAACCAAGCTTGTAAGTGTAAAACTTATTGTAATTGTAATACATAGCGACACTTTCGACACAGCGTGGCGGCGGACACCACCAAGTTGACAGAATTTTTAGGGGGGTGATTGGTTTTTTCACAAATGTGGTCCGCCGCCTAAAAAGAAGGCGGGTCGAAGTCGTAACCAATGACATTTGGTGATTGAGAACGGTGCACTTTCTTCCCGATTTACAAAGGCGCCATAACATTCACGAACCCTGCGACTACTCTAAATGAAAAATCAACGTCGAAGGAGGCCTCAGTTCCGCTGATTAGCGCAGTTGGGCATAAATCAGATATGAATTCGTTACTGACCTTACGCGTGACGAGGTCAACAGCCGCTGTCAGAGTGCCACGACACTCCTTGGGCGACCCTACATGGGGACTCAGCCACGCGATGATCGGAAAATCACTCTGATCGGCTCGCGCGCCACGCGGATGTTAGTTGCTCAACGCGCGTGGCTATGCAGGTACGTTCAACGATTCGCAATGAACACGAGGTGCTAATGACATAAATTAGAGAAAACCTAGCGCCAAAGCCACGCAAACCACAAGGACTAACGACGACGAGGCACAAGCGCTTGTGTCTCGTCGTCGTTCGTCCTAGTGGTTTGCATGGTTTTGGCGCTAAGTTTTCCCTAGTTCAAGTATGCACCAACTAGCCCAAAAAGAGGTGTTAATGTAGTGCTAATGAAACATACGCTCCAAATGGCGGCTCGGAGCAAAATTCTGTGCACATGGACCCCAAGTACAGCCTTGGTCAAAAGACCCCAGGCCGCAGAGTTTCCAAGACACGTTGTAACCTGGCACTTGAAGCACCCCTCAAAAACCAAGGCCTAAAGAGGTGAAGTAATAATAATAACAATAATTGGTTTTTTGGGGAAAGGAAATGGCGCTGTATCTGTCTCATATATCGTTGGACACCTGAACCGCGCCGTAAGGGAAGGGATAAGAGAGGGAGTGAAAGAGGAAAGGAAGAATGAGGTGCCGTAGTGGAGGGCTCCGGAATAGTTTCGACCGGCTGGGGATATCTTTAACGTGCAGTGACATATCGCACAGCAGACGGGCGCCTTTTTGCGTTTCATCGAAACGCGGCCGCCGCGTTCGGGCTCGACCCCGGGTACACCGGCTCAATAGACAGGCACCTTAACCACTGAGCCACCGCGACGAATGTGAATACGATGTTTCACCTCAATTTTGCAATAGGCAGGCATAATGTAACGATTCTATTTAGATTAAATTCTTTTTCATGTCCTCGCTTTTTGTGGCTGGCTCATGCTACGCCACACCGTATCAGGCCTCAAGGAATAATAATAATAATAATTGGTTTTTGGGGAAAGTAAATGGCGCAGTATCTGTCTCATATATCGTTGGACACCTGAACCGCGCCGTAAGGGAAGGGATAAAGGAGGGAGTGAAAGAAGAAAGGAATGCAAAATGAAGAATCGAATTGAAATCACCCCTCGCGCTTTGAAGGTGTAAGTGGCCCGCTACACCGGTCAAAAGCAAACCCTCGAAATCTGAGGACTTTTGATCAAAACGCCATTATATATATATATATATATATATATATATATATATATATATATATATATATATATATATATATATATATATATATATATATATATATATCCCCGCACGACCCACGGCATTACACGCGCATGAGTTCATGGAGTTCCTTGACGTGAGCGGCCCAGTCAGTGGCGATCGTCTGCCTGGCCGGGTTCGTCGAGTGCAGTAGGGTCTCCCGTTCCTGCCAGATGGTGGGAGGAATCATCGCGTAGCGATAGCTAAGAGGATATGGCATCTCTTAAACGCAGCAGAATTCAAAGCCGGCTTCTCCTGAGACGTTGAAAATGACATTGCGCATATTGGTGATAATCTGGAAGGCAATAAACGCCCTGAAATGCCTATGAAGGAGTCGAGCGTCGTTTAGCAGCAGAAGCGCCACCTATATGACGGCGTCATTTTTTCTGAGCGACGCACGCTTATCAACAGATGTTTATCCGCATCCGGCTTGCAAGAAAGATAGGAGTGCCTGTCCAGCACCCTCGAGCCGAAGCGATGGGTCCCTTGCCAAGTAGCAAACTGGTCAACTCGATCAGTAGCCAGGCGTGCAGTCTAACGTGATTGAAGCTCAGAACAACCAAGCAGGCTAGATTTCGCTCAGTTTCCTTTTTCAAAACTAAACTTCGTTAAGGCATTTTAATCCGAGTAGTTTAAGCCTAAAAGCCTAAAGTCACGTCAGACCTTACAGTCGTCAGCGCGCTTATCTAGAGCGCTCGAAAGCCGCCGCGTCGCACAGTGAAGTAAAATTGTTAAGCATGTGGTCGGTTCTAGGGGCAACACTTGCGTTCGGGCAAAGGGCAAAGGCGCTTTACATACATTTTGCCCCGGAAATTGCACTGTACCAATTACAAAGCAGCTCAGCCAAGATGACGCTTTCTTCCGCAGCACACTGTTCTAGCGATCTAGACAAGCGCGCAGACGACTTTGCGAGAGAACGCCTGCCATCGCAAACCCCACTCTATTGAAGACCGTTACATGGGAGCGGAAAAATACGGCGAGCGCGAACCGCTTTGAGCGCCCGTGCCGAGCGTGTCGGCAGGAACGCCAGCGAAAGGGAGAGAGAGAGCGAACAGGAAAAAAGAAGATAAAAGGAAAAGCGAAGCAGAAATTCCACCGACTGCGGAATGACACAGCGCACGCAGCGAGCGCGAGACGTCACCTCCTAGAGCGCGCCGCAAAGTAGTCCGCGACGGAGAAAGAGGAATTCGCTGGTTGCACCAATGTGTACTGAAGATAAAACCATAAAACCTTTCATCAAGCAGCGTTTATGCCCTCTAACACGGCACACACGAATTAAACTCAAGTGTTGTCGTTGGCACCATTTTCTCCGCAACGCGTACACGGCAGAAGTTAGTAATTGGGAGAGCTCGGATTTCGGTCACCAGCTTCCCTCTTGTGCGAGACAAATTCCTGCCGTTACGGCAAAGATTAATCTCATTTCCTTCTTGCATGACTTCAGTGAAGAAATCAAAATCCCTCGTCACACTTAGTACGTTCAGTACTCATCCAGGTCAACAAGCGTTCCTCCAAAGGTTATGCCGCTGACGCTGTCCAAAGTGTTTCTTCTAACGCGGTTGCTCGACGGACTTCCTTGATAGAGAAAAGTCCGAGACTTTTTTTTTTTCTCCCTCAACTGCGCTCTCGTTATTGTCCCCACTTTCTACGCATAGCCCGGCCACGTTTTGCTACACAACCTCGCAAGGCCCGTTTAGTATCGGTAGTCTTATAGCAAGGTTAGTACTGTAAAAGAGAATACGTTCAGAACCTTTTCGCCTTCGCTCGGGACGAAATGACAGTTATAGATGCAGTGCTTCCGAGGCAGGACAGGGTTTACCCCAAAGTGCATGGAGGCTGTCAAGGTCCATGTACAGCCGCTCTAGCAAACAGATTCTGACCTTCCTTACACCAGCACTCGTCTGCACATGCAAGGACGTGGCTGAAGTACCTATAAGCCTCCCCTGACGACGTACTACGCATAGTATACCGTATATACGATGCATCGGCGGTATGTGAGTAGCGTGGAACACTCGGTGCAACCCAAGCTCCGGACTCGCAGGCCTGTTTCTTTTTCTATCATTATCATATTATCATCAGGGTCTCTATCGTGCTGTGAAGGAGAGCGATCTGATATATCCATGATATCTGCACAGTATTTACATATGCTTCTTGAACGCGCTAGATATGCAATTACCAACACGACTCTGGTGTTTCGCTGGATCGAAAGCATTAAAAGCATTCAGAGAGTCCGTGTAGCCTCCTCGTGGTTTTATGCGGCCACACGAATGTATGAAGTTTGACACGCTGTGCATGTTTACCGCCTCACTCTTGGCGGTAAATGATGCTCGTTTGAACCCTCCCCCTTTTGACAGCACAGGGAAGTCCGCAGCGCCGCAGCTTGAAGTAGGAAGAAGTCTTTCCTCGCGCGCCTTAGGGGTTGCTATGTTGGCTGCCATGACAAATGACCGCTCATTAGCACGTGTTAAAAGAGAGGTGCGCTTTTCCGGGAGTATGTTTACAACCAGCTCATATGCATGCGATACAGTTTCGAATGATTTGTTCGTGAGCAATGGCTGCGCTTGAAGTCTGGAAAGTGAACGTGGGAGGATAGTGAAACTACTAAGATTTCAAAAGTGGCGAGTGAAATACTTGCATATTATTGGTTGGCAGGTCGTGTGTGTCCTCCTTTCCCCAATCTTTGATTTGGAGAGTTAAGAGTGAACTTAACTAATTGGTTGTCCACATTAAGTGTGGGACATAGGGATTAAAAGAAGCGGTTTTGTTGGGACCGAGGGCTCGTTCCGTCCTGCTATAGGTTTTCGCCTAGCTTGTATCTCTCTGTATTCACTGTAAATAAATTAACCTTTCCCGAAGCTCTGCGATAAAGCAACACTGAACCGACAAGACGTCTAGCATCCTACTACCATTACCAATCATCAACTCACGCAACAGTGAATCGCGCAAATAAAGTGCATTTACGGGATTGCGCTTAGCCCCTCGAGTGCACTTTACGCTAGGCAGTGCAAAAAAAGAAAGCAGAGGGCGCTCGAATACGATAATGGCGGCTGGCTAAAAATAAAATTCTTTGAAATGGCGATCTCTAAGCGTAACCTCCAGAGCTATGCTCGTTCAGAATAGTAGGGCACATAAAAATGAACATGGCTTAATTTTCGGCCACGACTGCCTTAATTGTGTCGTATGGTAATAGTGTAGCAAGAGGTTCCCAGCACATCCAGAGCCCGGACAACAAGCAACATGACGGACTACAGTTGTTTTGCTGGTCGCTATCACAAAACCATTGCAAAAAAAAAAACATATATAACAGGTAAAAATCAACTCGTATGCGCATTTTGCTATGTATTACATTTTGTGCCCAAAAAATCCCTGCCGTCGAGGCTACGTACTTTGCCCTCAACGCACACCGACGTGAGTGCGCACTTCGGCGAGTGTACTTATCTTACGCCGCTTAGCTGTGCTAGAGTGCACTTTTAGCAAGTGACACTTTTCACAAGTGTACTTTATCAAGTGTACTTTATTTTGCGCGCTTGACTGGGATAACTGTACTCGAGGTGGGCAGAGGGAAGGAGACGGGCCTTTGTCTCCAGAAGGCTGGAGGACCGAAGCTCAAGAGTCATTCCGCGGCAGAATACAAGTCTCATGAAGACAACGGGGGAAGTTCACGCAGAAGGATCGAACCCTCACTCGTGTTTGACAATTAAACGACCCCGCCAGTTGCCTCCGGCAGTTAGTTATCGCGGATTAGGCAACTGGAGAGGAAATGGGCAGTCAAAGCACTGCGGGTGAGGGCGAAGAAAGGTTTTGTACAGTAACTGAGTAAAAGATTGCAATAAGGGAGTAATTACTCATTGTCATCCACCCAAGCGCAGCCATACGGCCACACAGTAAAGCTCTACAGCTTTCCCAGAAACTTCGCAGTTAAAGAAAAATTCGTCCTGGTCCGGGGTTCCAATGAGTAAATACTCTCTTATTACAAATCTACTCCGCCTTGGGGGATTCCACTAAACATCTGACCGAGTAAAAGATTGTGGTCCCTCTCCTCGATTACTGGCCGAGCTACTTGGCGCAGTGACACTTGTGGGGATTGGGCCTCTTGAGCGATCGGAGTGCGCGCCCGCTGCTGCCGTTTGCTCGTTCAAGAGAGACCCCCCGTGGGGTGTCCGCGAGCGGAATGCAGGCGGCTGCTGCTTATCCTCCTTTCCAAGGGAAGCTCTGTTGAAGAACCGCTGTAAATCACCCTCCCTTCCGTTCTTCCCGCTTCGACATCGCGTCCTTATTGGGTCACTCCGGGTGACAGCTAGGGGGCGTTGTTTCGGCGACAGGCCGCGAGCGGGAAATGAACGGGGAGACCGCCACCGACTCGGGCAGCAGAAAGGTGCGTAGATTTCGCCTCCCGGGTGCCCCGGCCTTTGCCAGGGGTCCAAGAGCGCGGGTGGTGTAACCTTGCGCACCTAGTATGTACGCTTGAGTCCAGGCCCGAGCCTCCGGAGTCCTGTCGTCCGTCTGTGCTGCGCTCACGTGCTCCGGATTCGGGAGGGTCTGATTTGGCTGGTTATCCGTCATCGCCGGCCATTGCCGGTGACGACGCGTGATGAGCCACCGACGTGCGACCTGCGTCGTCAAGATGTGCTCCGCGCATTCCCCATCCTCCCTCGTGCTGTGTCGCGCGCTATCTAACCCTCTGGTTGGCCGTGCGGCATGCGATCGCCCTTGGCTGTGCCGTCACGCGCATATCCATAGTATTTGCTTTGCGCGCGCGGCTATGCGGGCCCGCTTTCGGGTGCTGCGGCTGGGCTATGGGTTGTACTGATGTCTGGGGATCAGTGCATTGTTATGTAGTGCAGCTTCCAGTGTAATAAACACTTGAGCTCTCAAATAACTGCGCTTACCTTCCTTCGGAGCGAGAGCGCAGGCGCGCTGCGAATGCTGGCAGTGCCCTCGGCTTGCTCTGGCCCGAACCCACATTATGTGGGCGAAGTGCCACCTAATGAACACTTCGGCACAGGTTCGTAACTAAAGCCTACACGCTTCACGGTGACAAATACCCGTTTCCTTCCCTTTCCTGTGTGCCGGTCCTTATCAGCAGTCGCTATCGGCAGCCGCGCGCGGTGAGTGGGGGGAGGTTCCGGCGTTGACGAGCAGCTGCGCAAGGCCTCCGCCGCTGGCGCTACGCCAAATTTAGGCTTCGCACAGACCCCGAGTTCAGTTTCCTCTTCCGGTGGCGATGAGAGGAAACTACTTGATGATGAAATCGGGGTTTCTTGATGACCCGGTGGTTCTACTCGCAAACATTCACATTACTCATGGAAAGGAGAAGGTTAACTATTTATTTACAACATAGGTAAAAAAACGAGAAGAAACAAAGCAAGGAGAAAACTATTTACATGACTAAATCGTGGATCAGACGAATTCAGCCCCCGCTCAACCCAGAGCGCTTCGTTTTAAACCCTCTGTATCCGCCCTTAGCGGGGACAGCAACCAATAAGATAACAAACGACCCATCTCGCCAATCAGTGGTTAGGGAAAGGAAAATAAGGATTTCCGCCAACTAATCACAGATTGGGGAAAGAGTGCTGATTAAACATTTGGGAAAGGAGAGGTTGCAATCAAATAGACAAACAGCACAAACACGACCACCCTCTCCCACGGCACCCACGGCCCAGCCGTTACCACTTTCCTATCTCTTTCGCACACGCGACAAAACGATCCCTAAGTGTTTACAGAATACACCGCGCGAGACGAACACAGTCGTTACGGGAATAGTGGGCTTCCGGTCACTCGGCTAATACTCAGCCGTATCTCGTGCGCCCCCGAAACCTCGTCAACCCCTTAACAACCACATGTCGACAGCTGTACATGGTTAGCGTTTTTCCCGGCGGGTCATCCCCGTGACGGCGCGGCGTAAACGAGGACGTCCGCCGCACGAAGGGGAGGCAGGGACGGGACGGGCCCCTTTGTTGGGGACTTCCGACCCCACTGGAGCGGCCTTCTCTGCGGACACAATATCAACGAGTTCGCGGAAAAGTCAGCGAACTCCACACCCCGGGTTTTCGGTGAGGTAAAAGGAGAGAGACGGGTGAGAATGGGAGCGGCGCCTACTTCCTGGCCACTGGTTGCTGCACGGCCGGGCTGGGACGACGGCTGCGCGCTCCGCCGCTACCGCCGCCGCATCCAGTCCGCCTGTCCGGCGACTGGAACGGCCTTCCCAAAGGGATTGCTGCTATCACCAGCCCATCTGTGTTCCTTGAACGAATTTTACATGTATTTGCACAATGAAATATTTTTTTTTGCAATTGCTTGAAAATTATCTGTACTTATTCTGTTTTTTTTTTTCATTTCTGCGTGCCCCAGCCCTTATGTAACACCCTCTAGCGAGGGCGAAGTGAAGAGGCCGTGCGCTACGCCCTCGCTTGCCACATGACGCTCCCGATGCCCCGATTATCTAGGGACCATATCCCGACCGCCCCCACCCACAGCGGAGGAGGAGGTGTAGTGCACGGGGGCTAGCACCTGTGGAAAGCGTTTTTCACGGTTTCGCCGCCTAACACTCTCTTTTCTTGTACAATGGTGATAGAGCCAAAGAGGAACTTGTAGGTAAAACGGTGAATGCGTAGATTAGAGATAAGTTTAGCGGTGCTGCAGCGTATACTCCAAACAGGAAATAACTAGTGTCCCCCTGGAAGATCACTCGAACTTCTGAGTGGTCCTCAGACTCCTCACGCACTTTCCTCCTCTTTCTCGTTTCAGGCATACAGATGACATGGCGGATCTATGGGCGACTCCTAGAGGGGATAGCCTCGTATACCAAACGCATTTCCTGAACATATCACTGAAAAAGAAGTCCCAGGGCAGTTTTGCTTCAAAGAAATGAAAATCTTGTTCAAAGGAGGGGCGGAAATGAAGCAGGTTGGCGTTCTTCAGTTGATTTTCAGAGCACTACGAGATAAGTTGGGGCGCTCCACAGCACGCCACTGACCTGCAGAGGCTACGCCACTAAAGGTATGACCCCTCAGCGGCAGCGCCTTCCAGTAACAGCCTCAGTTGACATCGAAAGCTATCCAGTAACAGGAGACTCAGTTGTCTCAGCAGTCGGGACAGAAAAGGCGAATGCCTCTTTTGACTGACTGCCCAGCCACAGCGCTGCTACCCGGCTCAAGCTCGTCCGAAGCACGTAAATGGTTTGACGTCCGCAGCCGCGCCACCTATGTCACGTGAGCGGAGCCCATACCGTGATGGTTTGAAAATGAACCCGCCAGAGGCGCGACTCGGTGTTTTTGTTCACAGTGTATGTGCCGCGCTTCAAACCGGCTACTCACGCTCGCTAGGAGGCGTGTCGTAAGCGGGCTATACCTCCGGCTGCCGCCAAGAATTCGAGATGTGACTTGTTCCACTTACCCAAGTTGAGTCCACGTAGACGCCCCCTCAGGATGCGTCACCAAAAAGGAAGTCACCGAAGATGAGCAGGCCGAGGCGCACTTCCTGAATGTCCCACAAAGTTCCGGGAAAAGTAGGCACCCAAAATAAGCGAAACTGTGCTCCCGCGGCCGTTCGTTCGATGCCGGAGGAGCAGGGGCATACAATCAGCTGTCGCCGTCGGCGCATGCACACCGCCTCGCGCAGCTGTGAGCGCGGCGGCTCGTTCTCTGGAACGCGCAAGAAAGTAGTCCGGCAGATCTCGCCTCGCTCAGCCGAGGGGCAGCTCACCTTGGCCCTGAAACGGAGCACCGAACTGAGTACAGTATTGCAACGCTTCCTAAATAGCTCAATGCATCAATGTCTGTCGTGGGATGGTCGCATTGGCTGCATGTCGCGCGGTGTTTATTTTCCACGGTCCGCCCGTCTCCTGCCTGTCTCGGGCATGACCACGACATGTAGCCAAGCGGAGCAGAAGCACTGCCTCTGCCAGACATAGAAGACTGGATATCGGGGCCGCACCACACCGGACCACCCTGTATTTCCTTCGTGAATACGGCGTCACTATCTGTAATTACTACTTTATGCCAGAAGGCACGCTGTGGCATTAATAATAATAAAAAAACATTGCCACGCTTGTATCCATGACCCCTCTCAATTCCGCTTAAGGATTATGGCGCGTTAGTACAGACTTCTAAGCACTTGACGCGCGGAAGCATCTAAAGCCCTTAATGTGAACCGCAACTCGTACATGTTGCATGAGGGGAAAAAAATGTTCAGGCAGGCTAATCAGAGTACTTGCTGAGCAACGCAAGAGAGGAAGAAACTAAACAACTAAGGCACCACCTTATGATCGACTTAGCGTCATTAACTCGTACCACGAAACGATCTGGACCGAAGGCAAGAAACAATAAGCAGCAATGATTCGACCCTCATCTACTGATTCTGCACTACGGGTTCATACAGTTCGATCCCCAGTGCCGCAGGCTACCCACCGGTGATACAATGGGTACAAGCTTTCCTCTGATCTGGGGCTCGGCTTAATTAGGGTGAAATGTCTGGGAAATGGGTCTTTGAGCCCAACTTGAGTAGAAGAAATTACCATGTGCCATGGCGCTCTTTGGACGCAGATGGCCTTTCGCTATAAAAATCCATCACTATCAAAATTAAGAACAAGAGTATATTTCAAGACAACATTGAAAAACGGTGCACAGCATGCGGTCGCTATTCAAGGCGTGCACACGCCACTATTTGTACCACGTGGGTACCACGTGCCACACCTAACGATAATGAAAAGATTAACCATTCATTTCCATCTTCTAAACTAAAAGAATACTACGCGACAAAAATCAGATAAGGAGCTACATATTTTGTAGACGAGATGGTACTCGCGAAAACCGATGGTGTGGTGTTCAAGCCACCAAGCAAATATAACTGGTGCTACGGGCTACATCGATTCATTATTTCGGCCAACATCACACTGTAGTGTCAAGAACTATTTGCCTGCTACAATAAGCAAACATGAACGAAGTCATTGGCATCGCTTTTCGGTGTGTGCGAATTGGTTAGTTGGTATTGCGAAGAAACAGCTCAAAAACAAGTCGAGAGACAGAAAAGATACGAAACATGCGCTCCTTTCCGTCTTTGTAAGTTAGAAGTCAAGGTCCCCGGCCTCCGCGTAGTAGTATTAGCCATTGGAGTCAATATCCAGCGTCCACCATCACGTGACCACCCCTGTACATATGGTTGGTTAGTTGGACTCAGATAAACATGGCACATACCCACTACGGGGGAGTGGCGAAGACACAGGCGGTGAATTGCTGGAAACAGGAGCCTTTGGAGAGGGAAAAGCAGTAGTAATAGGATATAGGCTGGCATATAGAGGAATGAAACTCGTTGCCACATGAATTACTAACAGTAGACAGCGTAAATAAATTCGAAACTAGACTAACAAAACTGTTTACTTCGGCTGGGAATACATAGCTACTACGTTATTGATGGTAATTTGTCCAATTAAGATCCTATATTCCTGGTCGTAATTCACCTGTCTCATTTAGCGGCTGCGGCAAAGTCTGATGACACCCTGATGTATTTTGTCTTTTGTTTCTTCTTGCTTTATGCCTTTTCTTGTGCATGTGTTCCTTTTGGTCTGTTCTTGACTGCACCACCATCAGTATCGATAAATGAATAAATAAAAATATTCGTCGACGCAACGACAGGGGTCCTGTTAACTGGGAGATCGAAGACGGGACATTGGCTTTATGTGCATATTTGTGTACAACGCATGTAATGTTTTAATTTCGCACTGACTGAGAGCGAGCAGAAAGAGAAAACACAGAATGGGAGTCGTTCCGTTACTTGAACGAAATTATAGGCGCCTCCTCAAAGAATAGAAGCGGCGGCAGAACAGCAGGAAGTGACCTATTGTCTCAGGTTCGGCACCAAAAGGGCACAGTGGGGAAACTGCCAGGCTACATCTTTGAAAGTAGAAACTTAGCAGAGGAACAACCCGGCAACGCAAACGCGTGAAAGAGATAGTCTGCGCGAGCGCCAGTCATTGCCTCGCGCTAACTTCGTTGTTATCAGGTGGGGCGTGCGGTCGCAACCTGACGGCGCCAAGCGCTTTGAAACGCCGTTCAAAATGCCACCTTGAAACGACTGCATGCGCAGTGTCCTGCGCGCATGCTCAGCAACAGCGTCAGCACTTGTGATAAAGCCACTAGCGCCGACGTGGCATGTCAGCCGCGCTACCGGAATGCTATGGATGCAGCTGAGGCGGAACGTCGCGCTCTGAACGCTGCACGTGTGCGGAGGGAAAGTTTCGACGGACTTCTGTGTTCCCCAGTCACTGGCTGCACTGAAAAGGGACAGCGGTTGATTGGTCTTCCTTCGTAGTCATAAATTAGAATACGAGGGTCACCAAATTACATTAAAGGTATAATTATGTTCCATTTGTTGTTCGAACCCTACTGAAAAATGTATATAGGTTTGAACGGGTCAGCAAATAGGATTATGGCGCATTTGGTTTGGCTTTATAGGATGGACGTCCCAAAGCGGCTCAGTCAATGAGGAACGCCGTAGTGGAGGGCTCCGGATAATTTCGACCACCTGGGGTTCCTAACGGGCACTAACAATGCACCGTACACGAAATTTTCACATTTTTCCTCCATCGAAGTTCTACCGTAGTGGGCGGGTTCGAACCCACGACTTGCATGCACTGTGTGGTGTAAGTGCACGGTCTGAGTGCACGGTGCTCCTATTCAAACCTGTACACATTTTTCAATAGGGAACGTAAGGACTGTTCGCAGGGCCCCCGAGTTCCACGGGTATGCCAGCAGCGCAGAGGATCACCTGCCAAATATAGCTATTTTTTCGCACTAAACACCCGCTTTTCAACACCCTCTGGGATCTCTTTGTCTTATTACTGCACCATAGCTGGATAATTCCTCGCAGTAATCGCAAATGTCTCTTCCAGACGGTCCGCAGCCGCACAGATCTGGGGTGCGCAACTGGGGACACGCCTGAAACCAAATGGTCATCATATGTTCTCAACTGCTTCCCACAGGGGCTTGTTCCGTAACAAAATCATGCAGACGGTTGAGCTTCCATCTAGATGATGTTCAGTATAGATTTATGGTGCGATGCGACGACATTTTGCTGACTCGTAGTTTCAAAGTAGCCTTCTTGGAGAACAAATTTGACTGAAACGTTTTCTTTTCAAAACGTCCAGAAAAAAAAAAAACTACTAATAGCGACTGACTGACAAAGAAACCTCACAAAATCAGCCCCTGATAATCTCTTCGTTTGAATCTTATTGTCTCCGCCTGGCTAAACTAACAAAGAGGAGTCGGAGCAACACAAGACACCGTCCTCCCTTCCGCGAAACCGTCTGCTCCAGTTGCTAAGAGACCCCGCCGCGGTGGCTCAGTGGTTAGGGCGCTCGACTACTGATCCGGAGTTCCCGGGTTCGAACCCGACCGCGGCGGCTGCGTTTTTATGGAGGAAAAACGCTAAGGCGCCCATGTGCTGTACGATGTCAGTGCACGTTAAAGATCCCCAGGTGGTCGAAATTATGCCGGAGCCCTCCACTACGGCACCTATTTCTCTTTCTTCTTTCACTCCCTCCTTCATCCCTTCCCTTACGGCGCGGTTCAGGTGTCCAACGATATATGAGACAGATACTGCGCCATTTCCTTTCCCCCCAAAAAACCAATTATTATTATTATTATTATTGCTAAGAGACGCTGGCTTGCCGCCTCACTCGATAGTCGCCGCGAAAGGGAATAAATAGCTCTCTCATTAAGGTATGGGCCTGGGTTGATTGGGCAACCGCGTCCTGTATAAAACGCGCAGAAAGAAATAGTAGTGAGGAACGCTCGAAACATGCAAAACCGAGGCGAAAGTGGGGAATTTTGCACATCGGGTCACGCCCTTTATACGTCACGGTGCTTACAACGAGAAGAAGTCTATTAAAGGCTTAACGGATTAGGTCTTGTTCTGCACGCGTGGCACTATACGATCCGGCTTTTTTTTGTTTGTTTATGTACCTAGGTTTTTCAGATACTACAATCCAAGTTTGGCCCGAGCGAGAACAACTAACTGCGTGCAAAAAATTGTTTTCCTTATGCAGTGTTTCTTTTATCGCTAGATGGTGCGTATTATACAAGCATTAACAAGAAAAAAAAATTACAAAATAAATTTTTAGTGCGCACATATATGCCTAACAGAGGTTAGGCAGAAAATGCAAGGAAACGGGCTTTGCTTCCGTGACGGCAGGAGTATAGGCTACCTCATACGGGGACTCTGCTCATACAAAACTTTCTTAGAATTTTCTGCTGAACAAATTACACTGACCCCGCACCATCGCGCCAACTTCCTCCCTCAACCCCTCCGTACCCCGAACAGCCTACCAGCCACTTCGCGACGACAAAGACCGGTCTACCCCTATTCGTGCGTCACGCTGAGTGATGACACATCCGACTTACAAAGACGACCCTGATTGGGACTCCCGGAAAACTTCCGTTCGCATACGTTAATGGACTTCGCCACATTTTAACAAAGGAAAAGCGAAGCCAGCTCCCTGCTTCTGCTCCTACTGCGAATTGGTACCTGCGACAGAGTGTTTTTATTGTTAAAATTGCCGTTCTATGAAAACCAAAACCAGGGCTAGCACTCTAATTCATGCCTGTTCCAGAGACTTGGGGATGTCTTCAACGTGTAGTTTCCTACTGGGACGTCATGGGAACGCGGAGGTCGTAAGTTAGGTTACAGCAAAATAAATGTAAACAAGGCAGGAATTCAGGTGGGGGAGGGGCTGAGGCCCCTCATGAGAATATTTGGGGGGCTCTGCCCCCCCCCCCCCTCCCGCCTCCCTGTTCCGACGTCCCTGTATGAGAGGCTGTTGCGTTTCGGCGGGTGTTTTGCCAACGTTAAAGAACGGCAGCGGCTAGCTTTGCGGGACAGTGCGCGCAAAAAAAAAAATATTTTTGGTTAATCCCAGGTCAAGCGAAATGGCTGGAAAATACACGAAGAAACGCAGGCGTAAATCTCCTCCATAGCGTTACTGACGACCAGGTCAGCGATCATAGAGAGGCTTTAGGCACGTAAGACGCTTGCATTCCAGAACAAATTTTCTGGGGGCGAGGGTAAAATGCAAAACTAAGTTCGAATCCTCATAATTACAGAATTTAGCAGCCGTCAGAGGCGACTTCTCGCGCTTGATTTCATGGCGAACGAGAAGTTGTCTGGATGTCAGTCTTTGGTAAATATGCAACTGCAGCTCGAAATATGCACTCCTGATTGTTAAAAAAGTAATCAAAATGTCGAGTGTCTGGATCAACAAATTGCGCTGGAATTTGCTACGCCCATTGTGGGAACGTAACAACCGTCCGCAAGGCACCGAGTTTCTCGGCAGATGAGCTACGAATACTTTAGCGTAAATAACTCCGAGTCACTGTTCAAACAGTCTCTAGTACCACCCTGTGCGGGCATAACACCAAATCTGAGGAATTCCATGCTAGCGGCAGTTTCTTATTCGAAGCAGCCCGCCGTCGCATTGCTCTCAATGCAGCCGAAGGGTGGAGTGCATGGGACCCAGTTTAGTAAGACCGAATTTATAAGGATTGTTTTCAAACATGATACTAAAAATTATTTCAGCTGGACAAACAACACAAACAAATGTAGTCACGGGAAGGGAATTACCCCTAGGGACAGGGAAATCTAAGGGCGGAGTCAGACCTAGGGAGGACTGGGATGGGTTGAACCACACGAACAAAAAAGAAGACTAGGGCGCCGCAGGGTTTACATGAGCGGTGTCCTCACTCTGAAAGCGGAGGCGTGGCCATCGAGGCACACTAGGCTAACTTAACTCTAGCTAACTACACTAGGTTTTACGACGTTGGCACCGGCATGCGGGAAGTCAACGGCGCACGAGCCTGCGTCGCGCGGTTGGCACAACGCTCACGGCAGCGGCCAACTGCGCATGCGCTACGTGCTCTTGACGCAGCTGGAGGCGCAGGCGCCAACAGACCTCCCCGCTCTCTTTCGCCCTCGCCAGCGCCACAGCACGCTGAGTCGATATGAAAAGCGGGGAGAGAAACAGACGAAAGGGCAGGAAGGGCAAGTGTCTGCGCTGTTGCTAGGCCATGTGTGCAGCCGCTGCAAACGCTCGCACGTTCGCACGCTTTTTGTGAGGAGAGAAGGTGCGGTGTAAACGTTTCAAAGCTGCACACAACGCCTCGGCCACCGGAGGGCTGCGGATTACTTTCGATTACCCGGAGTTCTTTTTGGCGTGCACCAACATCGCGCAGCACACCGGCGTTTTTGCTTTTCGCCTCCATTGAAATACGGCCAGGATTCGATCCCGCAACCGAACTCCGTAGCCACCGCTCTTCCTCTGTGAGATAGTTGCTGCCACTCCATCTTTTTTGATAACATCTATTTCTCTCGAAGCGCGAGTGCTCTGTGGCTGCGCTGCACTAGCGAGAAGTTAGCAAAGTTCAACTATGATTATCGGTGTGTCACAACTACAAGCACCTATAATATGTGGCGCAGAAAATAGCGTGGCGCGAACCTGACCGCTTAAAATTAAAATACGGTATAGCCACGATGGTTGTGATGACGCAACAGCTGTTACAGCACCGTCGAAGTGCGCGTACTGGCAGCACCGGCGGTTAAAGACGCCCTCCCAATACTGCAGCTCCTCCGCGGCCAACGTCTATCACGCTGCTGCTCGGCATTGGGATAGCGGGCACAACTCGGCCGCTAGCACGCCGGCCGCTGATCGGCTGCTCTCCTGCGGCGGTGGCGCTCGGGTCGCCAGTGGTCTGGCTGCCTCGATGCGCGGTCAACGATGCGAGGTCTGAAGGGAACGTTTCTCTCTCCTATGCGCGCCGCCGAAATGCAGCCGGCGGAGTAACTCTCGCCAAAAGCCGCACAACAGTGGCGACGCGAGCCGCCGTCGGGCGAGCTATCGCCAAATGGGAAGGGCTAGAGTCACTAAATAAAGACTTATTTTAGTGACTCTAGGAAGGGCCATGGTGACTTGAGATCACTGTCCAGCGTAAGAGTAATCGGGCGAGCTCTACCGCAGCATGCTTGTTGAACTCGTGTGTCACTTTTTATGCGAAGCATAAGGAGCTCGTAGGGCATTTGGCAGTGTCGCCGTATCGTGTCACACCTGATGACGTCATCAATGACGTGATGCGTGGTCGTGACAAGCATGTCATGTCATGACTGAGCGAGCGTGATGTCATATAGCACGCTTGGTGACATCACCAAAGTGAGAGTGATGTCATCGAATTGGAAGTGTTTCGACAGCGCCTCGACAAGGCTCCTTGGGCTGTTGCAACCCAGGCTGGCATTGTCTAGGCGCCGGCTCATCGTCTTTCACTCCCTCCTCCATCCGACCTCTCACGGCGTGGTTGAGGTGTCCACTGACAGAGAGTTATAACCTTTCCCTTTCTTTATAACCAATTTTAATTTTCAACTCTTACTTCATTCAGCCCTTAACCAAAATTCTCAGCAGCGTGCCTACTGCGGCCCTTCTAAGTAGAACTGAAAAGCATCTTGATCTTGATTCTTGATCCCATTCTTATAGTGCTTTTAGAGGACGAACCCACAGTTTGAAGTCGACCAGCACAGATAGGTTGGTAGTCATTATATATATATATATATATATATATATATATATATATATATATATATATATATATATATATATATATATATATATATATATATATATATATTGCAGAAAAGAGGGGCACACGAACGGAAACACAGATTATTAACGACGTTTCGGCCGGGGCCCGGCCTTCGTCAGGTCCCGCCTCGGCTTCGGGAGGTGATGGGTTCGACTCCCACTGCCGGCCGGTTACTCACCGGTTTCCTCAAAATGGGTACAAGCTATGGCCCGGCCTGGTGCTCGGCTTGCTGGGGTTACATGGCTTGGAAAAGGAGCCTGCGGCTTCAATTCCCGTCGTTGTGAGCTTCGTTCATATATATATATATATATATATATATATATATATATATATATATATATATATATATATATATATATATATATATATATATATATATATATATATATATATATATATATATATATATATATATATATAATGACTATCATTTATAATGTGCGGTGCGGATGTCCTTCGCCTTGGCTCGACGTTAGGCATGTGATGGCTCTTTTGGAATTTGACGTGGTGAACCAGCAATTAATGCAGCAAAGCGTGAAAAGTGAGCTAGCTGGGGGCGGAAAAAGGATACATGTACTTCGTACGCAATGCAACGCTATGTTCCATTAGGGAACCCAGCGCCATTAGAACTAGGACCCGCGCTGTTCCAAACTGCGCCATGAAGCTTAGTTGTACCTGCGGAGGCGC
This sequence comes from Amblyomma americanum, assembly GCF_052857255.1. NCBI lineage: Eukaryota > Metazoa > Arthropoda > Arachnida > Ixodida > Ixodidae > Amblyomma > Amblyomma americanum. The sequence continues at coordinate 206,152,740 of NC_135500.1, forward strand.
AGATTACAATACTGTACTGAGTCAGCCAAATCCGGGCTTGCCACATGGCGTCACTTTTGTCCTCCTGCAATTGCACGCTAGAAACAGCAAGGAAGCAAATATGCTATGCGTTGCTGTACAGAAACGGGGAGGGTAATTTCATCACATGGGACCAGCAAGTATGCATGTGTTGGGGAAGCATATAGCGGCGTGTTGTTGTTCGACATCCAGCGCTTCAGAGTATCTTGTTTGTAGTGGGCACACCCTTTGCTCCCTACGATGAGATATGGCGGGGGTGGGGGGTGGGGGGTAGGACGTTACTGACGCATACCTCCTGCTTGCAAGGCGGCGTCGGCTTGAAAAACGCGCCTTGATTCCAAGGCGAGCTCGGACGGCATCGAGTCAACGCATACGTGTCAACGAATCGCGGCGTAGAGGCGTTAAACGGCCTGTGCTGAAGATCTACTTCACCGCATTCATTTTTCCATTGCTCTTCCTCCCGCCATGTCTGGCAGTATTGAATGAATGACTGAAATAAGCAACAGCTAGGCCTTGTGGAGGCATCATAGCTGTATATCTTATATGAGGTTAAAAGCCCTGAAGTTGCACAGGAGCTATGAGGGATAGCATAGCCGCAGGGCTCCTGGTTCATTTCAGCTGTCTGGGTTTCTTTAGCGTGTGCTAACAACGCACAGTGCACGAGTGTTTTTGCATATCGCCTCCATCGAAACGCGGACGCCGCGACAGGATTTATCGCATAGACTTGGGATCAACAGCCGAACGCCATAGCCACCGCGACGGGTTATTGCTGTAGAAGAAAAATAATGCTACTGGCACCTGAAATAGCACCGAACATTACGATGACGTTATAAAATTGTTGTGCAGATCACTCCAGCATGATTAGAACTTTGTGGTTAAAATGTAAAAATTAAAAAATAAACCTTATAATGTCATAAGCATTAGTTTGGCGTTGAAGTGATTGCATTGCACGTTAAAGAATCAAGGTGGGTGATCAATCCGAGCCCTTCTCTGCGACTTCTTTCACAGCCTATGTGTAGCTTTGGGGTGTTAAACCTCACATAACATAAAAATAGTGTCCAAATAATAGTCACAAAACAACACTGGTATGTTTAGACCACTATGACCGAGCCATTTTTCCCCTGCTCGTACAGTAAGAATGCTCTTCAACTAACATAATTTTGCAGTTAAATTGTGCCTGTCGCAGACTACGTATATAGTATCAAATTTTTTTCACGGTGTTTGACTTATTAGCAATTAAGCAAAATCACTTTTGGGACACCCTTCAAGACTGGGTATGCTAGCAGAAGCCGATGGTATCAGTGCGAAGGTAAGTACTGCATGAGCTGAAGGTGTTAGTCGTGCTGTTTTGTAGTGCTTTACAGTGTTGCCCTCTTTGCTCGTAGCTCTTTGAAAAAAAAAAGACAAAAAAGTGTTGGTTGGAGCTGGTCTAGCAGGGCTTACTTTGGCGTTTTAGAAAAAGTGACGTGTGTTGTTTGAATGTTTAATTAAGGTTAGCAAAATATTGCCTTTAATTTGTTACGCTTCAGAGACGCCAAAGAAAGTCACCAAGAACAGCGTACTAACTTTTCGCCAAAGCAAAAAAAAAAAAAGAAACAGCGTTCGTTTCAGTAAAACCTCGGAGAGTAATTATTCTGTGGTTAGCAACTGAGTATTAGAGAGCATGCACACAGAATTATCCGGAATTTAATGAAACCTGCAGGAATTCAAATAACATAATCGCCGCGCCAAATGACAAAAATGTCCATGTACAGGAATTTAGTTCTCAGCCCGCAGTGCTGATTTTAGATTTTAAAGAAATATTTATTGCTCCTACCCTGACACCGTACACCACAATTTGCTGAGAGCTTCTACGGAGCGACAGTTCCTTTGCGCAGGTGGAAATATAAGAAAAAAAAAAGCGGCCTGTCTTTCACGTCGGCGGTTGTTCTCAATTTTCTCGCCATTCTAGCGTTCAGCGCCTGAAATATTTCGCGTCTCGTGTAGAAAGCGAAAGCACGCGCCAATGAAGCGCGCTGAGAAATAAGATACCTTCCCGTGAGACGAAGAGGCCGCACGGGCTCTGACGCGTTCCGCGCATTTCGCTTTCCTACGCTCTCCGTGTCAGCAGCGCCAATATGGCCGCCTGCAAGCCTCGCTCCTTCCTCAGCTACCCATCTGCCGGACTACTTTACCTCCCGCGACAGCCCACTCTCACTTTCTGTGTCGGTGGATTGTTAGGGCGTTAACGATGCTGAAAATTGTCGCCATACTGACTAATGTACTCTTCTTTACCTGTGTGCAGGTTTTCTTTTCTTTTTAATCACGTGGAAGCTAAGACAGCTAAGGCTTCGGCCTAGTTGTTACGCGTAAGCGTAGGTTTACATTCGAAAGCGAGTCAAAACAAAAAACGACAGGCCGCATGCATGGGCAAACGAAATAAGCGGGCCTCACCAGCGAGGCTGCTATAGTAGATACATGCATGGGCGCATACGTTCGTGTTACGTTTTAACGCCTTTTGTACGTGATCAGATACTTCTGCACGAAGCAGAACTTCGCAGGAAACAGCGAAATCTTCGAATTGGTGCGTAAAGGATAAGGACAGAACACATGAACACCTCATGGCTTGCAGCGCGAATAACGAAGAAACGGTTAGTTCTCTCAAGCCTTCCTATTTTTATTGTTCTCCTGTGCGTGTACTCATACACGAACGTGCAGACGCAGTGCATTTATTCCTCTAAAGCCGGCAGCAGTATGTGGATGCATACCGGACTCCGTTCTGTAAAGCTACGTTCCCGTAAAGCAACTTCCAGTTCCTCGCAAGGAATAAAAAAAGGAAGATAAATACCAAGTTACGGCTACGGCGTATATAAGTGGCGCTTTTCTGGATTTGCTACGTTTCCCGTACAACCACGCCAGGTCATGCCATTAGCTAAAAGCCTAGCGTAGAGGCAGGCTCGCATCACTTGTCGGGAACCAGCACCGACCGCGCCGCGCGCGCGACTAACGCCATCTCTCGGTCGCGTTACACAACGCAACGGGGATGGTTTCCCGCCATTCGCAGCATTCGAATGGGCGCCATCCGCGCCGCGCCGCGATTACAAGCTTGCAACAAATGTTTTGCCGTTGTTCGCAACCACTTTGCAGCTCACAACTATAGTTCCTACAACTACAGTGCATAGAATATACTGGGCACTGTACTACAACATACTATATTTTAGGATAATTCTAAACACTATATCAGTTTCAACCAATCACAACTATTGCAAACCGCCGCGCCATCTGGGCAACACGTGAGTTTGGGCGGGAGAAGTTTGAATAGTTGGAACTATAGTAATAATAATTGGTTTTTGGGGCAAGGAAATGGCGCAGTATCTATCTCATATATAGGCGGACACCTGAACCGCGCCGTAAGGGAAGGGATAAAGGAGGGAGTGAAAGAAGAAAGGAAGAAAGAGGGGCCGTATTGGAGGGCTCCGGAATAATTTCGATCACCTGGGGATCTTTAACGTGCACTGACATCGCACAGCACACGGGCGCCTTAGCGTTTTTCCTCCATAAAAACGCAGCCGCCGCGGTCGGGTTCGAACTCGGGAACCCGGAACTATGGGACGTGAAACCAAGCTAATCTGAACAAACATACGACTAAGTAGCAGATCGACTTGTTTACACATGCTCCCTTTCAAACCCTCTCTGCAGCTATTGAAGCTTGGTTATTTTTGTGATCTTAAACTGTTTTTCGGTGTTGTCTTTTTTTTTTTTGCGCAGCTATAATGCCCAACACAAAGTTACGCCGCTCCAGTGTGCGTAACAAGCAGAACATCTGTTGAGGTGAACAGAAGCATGGGCTACTCAGCACCACTATTCTATCGCAGGTTAATAAGACCGAATCGTAGAGCATGTGTAAAAGGAAACGGCAGAAGCATTGTCGACACATGATCATTTTGTGTTTTCAATGTAGCTGTTATATGTGAGGGGCAAGTGTGTTGACACAAAGGAATGGACCTTAGTTTTGCGACAAACGTTGTAGTTTTGCCGGGAAAAAAATCTTATAATGAAAGAGATTGAACGGGTATCTTTTGCGATTCATCAAAATCGCATGTTTGGATCCCAGCAGAACGAAAAAAGAAACTGTAGAACCGGAAACTTTTTTTTTAATAATTACTTGCAAACCTTTCTGCTGGAAGCAGCGCCAAAGTTTTTCTTGGCGCTTAAATTTTGAAGCAAAAATCGCAAAAAAATGTTCAAACAATAGCAAAACATGGTTCCAAGATGCTTTCAAGGACAATGATGACACCAGAAGGAATAACAACTTGAGGCCAAAATTTTACTACAGTTTATCTGACCTTCCTGCTACGTCAGGAAAACTTCGTACTCAGATACGGGCAAGTTTATTTTTTAGTCGTGTTGAAATTTTTTCGAATTCAGAAATTTTGAAAATGGCCAACTCTGACTCGGCTTTGAAAGAGCCACCATCGGCCGATTTTATTTAAATTTTTTTGAAGTACCTTTAGTACCCGGTAATTCTAGAAGTAGTATACAATGTTGCATTACTTTGTTTTGAATTGTAAAACATAATGCCTAATGCAAACCATATTTCGTTCAGCTGCCATTGCTGCATATTGTCCGTTAAGTAGAAGAACGTTCAGGGGTTCATTTTAATATAGTTAGCACAATGGCACAATCTCAAGAAGTAGTTTGGAAGCATGTCTTGTTCTCAAGCTTTCTAAATAAGTCAAAACAAGAATCAATTTGCTTCTTCGCCTGACTTCTATACGCCTGGCTATTGCGAATTAGAATTTTTCCTCACTTAAGAAGTATTTCATTACGCGAGAAAAACGCAAAAATCTAGAATGGAAAGGGCGAAAGACGCGACTTTTTGCATTGAGATACACAGCAGACACCGGACTTTTGGGACATATACCGTTCAACTTCCGGTGGCTTCACTAGCGCCCGCTTCGGAAAGCGGGAATGCTGCATCCAGCCACCTAATGGATATCAGTGTGACAACTAAACGTTGAGATGTCAGCCTAGTTCTTGGAAGTAAACTTCCACTTCCACTTTGTCTGCCGGGGATCGCATTTAGCTTGAGTTACTATTTTAATGAGGGCAGAATTTTTTTCTACAAGCACAGCTACATGCATTACCATTTGCACGTTATTTAGTGGTAAATAAATTGTTCACGATGACAAAAATACCGAGATGGACTTTAAATCACTTTTGACCACACAGAATCGCTACATTAAGTCACCAAAACAAGTCAGTATTTCATTCGTCGAAAATAATATTCGGCGAAAAACCGCTGGTAGCACCCTGAGATAAAAAAGTGAAAAAAGTCCGCCGAATTTTCGAAAAAAAAAAACGAAAGCTCTAACCCCTATTTATAACTTTTTAAAACACACTTGTGGTTACTGGTTAAAGCATTTGAGATGTGTACATTTGGTTGGAAACTACAAAGCTTTTTTTATGAAAAAAGGGACAGGGTATTAATGTAGTTGAACGATTAAAGCGAGTAGACACGCGAATGCAGGTGTTTAGCCAGTATGGCTCATGGTTTTGCTTTTATTATATTAGCCTCAGGATAAGCTCTGATCGCGGTTAAGCTGATCTGATCTGGTCGCGCCGCACATGGTAGTTGATGAAGTTGATGAATATGATGCACAATGCACAGCACGAGTCTGTGTTGCAGTTTAACGCGAGGCGTGATTGGCTGCGGCGATAGCATAGCGCCCTCGTGCGGTGGCCAGCGAATCTGATCTGTTCGCGCCGCCGCGGGTTCGAAGCCATGTTGCGGCAATGCTTGCTTTGTTTCTGCATGGGCTGTTGCTACGCCAACGTCACACTCCAATTGGCTGCAGCTTGCGTGACGCTCCGCCGAACTAACCCGAGCCTACCCGAGTTACTCCGATGCTTCACGCAAGATTCTCGGTTGGGACCACGTTAAGTACTGCTTTCGCGCTCAAAATATTTATGTTCGCGTTTCCTCCCAGCAGCGGGCAGACAGATGATCCTCCTTGATTTTTCTTTGGGTTGCTTGGGTGCCGCTATGCTGCCTGCCTTGGGTGGCGTATCAAGTCATCTCGTGACATCGTTGCGGCTACGCGCCTTTTATTAGAGTTTATTTCAACTACTTGATTACTTTTCTGATTACTTCACTACGTTCTCGTCAGTTCTGTGTGCGCGCTTTTTCTTTCCATACCAGCCACCGTTCCAGTCATACGGTTTTTGACGCTGCTGACTCCGGGAAGGCGGTGTGGTTCCATGGGCAAAGAACGCACAGCATGCAAAGAACTGGTGCAACATCAGAAATTGTTAAACCGAGAACTGATCCGCTGGCCTCACATTGCGATGATAGAGTATTGCAGACACTTTGGTATGCCGTTGAGTCTATAAGAACCAGAAATATCTTTTATAATCCCTGAGTGGGAGGTGTTACACGTAACTTTCGGATGATCGCTTGGTAGTTTGCAAGCAAGAGCCTGTTCCATTGTGAATTGTGTTCATTTCCTTACACCTGCAGCCGGACTGAGCGATTGTTCTTTGCGCCGACTGTACCGACTGAAATAATGCCTGAGAATTATTCGTGTTCGTGGTGAAGAAACGCTATGACCAACTTGCACTTAGCAGTAGTTTGAAGTATACATACGCTTCAAACCCCTCTAAATGCTGGGCACTGCTTTGTATCTCTATTCTTTGTTAGTTTTACGGGATTTAACGTCCCAAAGCAACTCAGGCTGTGGGAGACGCCGTATTGGAGGGCTTCGGGTAATTTTGACCATCCGCGGCTGCCGCATTTCGATGGAGCCCTATTCTTCCTTTCTTTCACTCCCTCCTTTATCCCTTCCCTTACGGCGCGGTTCAGGTGTCCAAAGATATATGAGGCAGATACTGCGCCATTTCCTTTCCCCAAAAACCAATTATTATTATTATTATTATTATTAAATGCTACAGGCCCCGTCTGCTGTGAGATGTCAGTGCACGCTGAAGAACCCCAGGTAGTCGAAATTACCCGGAGCCCTCCACCACGGCGCCTCTCACAGCCTGAGCGGCTTTGGGACATTGCAACCCATAAAACTATAGCCAATCAATAGCAGATAAATCCATAGCCCCAAACTCTTGCAAATACGAAATGGATGCTGCTTTGAACGCTTCAGCTGCTTACTATGTTACTGAGTACTAAATACTGCGACTGAAAAGGATTTTGTGCACATTGAGTTTTGAAGATCTTATGAAGACGTGACACGTTCCCTCTTATCATCAGATATCAGAGAAGCGAATGCTGCATGGCACATGTCATGGTTTGCTCCTTTTGCGAAATTTCGCGTTCTCAGATGCTATTTCTCTTTGTATGTTGGGCACATAGCAAACTTTAGTGAGATCAGTTGTTTTATTGAAATCTTTCTGGGTAATCTCCTGGTGCAAGTGCTTGCTTAAAAATTTATTATGAGTGCAAGCTCACTATTCGTATTTAGTTCATTCTCCTGTACCCTTGCTTTCTTATTCTGTGAGCGCGTCATTTTATCTTTCATTTGGTCTGCATAACTTTTCATTGTATTGACGAATACATCTGTCTTCCATGTGTTCTAAAAGGCAGTCCGAATTTCGGTGGGAAAGTGGAGCGTTATTTATAGCACTCACACTATGCTCAGCAGGCAACTAGGTCGTTTTCTGCGCATGCAAATTTCAAACTTGTCTCGTGGGTTCATTTACCAACCTCTTGTGGTGTAACTATTCCGCTTGCGTATTGTGGTTTTCGACTAATAAATTATGACTTAATAAATTATCACTTAAGAAGCGCAGTCGTCGTTTGTGTTTCTTCTAGGTCCTTGTCCAAGTTTTGCGCCCACTTCATTTATATCATGCAAAGCCAACTTGCCCGACAACACGCTCTTCTGAAATAATGACTTTTATTAAAAATTTGCACTATTGTCTGTTTCTACGTGAGCTGAACTCGATCAACAGAAATTTGTCACAACTCATTGCTCGCAAACTCGGGTGCACAGGAAAATCTTCCAAACAAGCAGCTATAACTGTAATTGTAACTCTCGAATACAAAGACAAATAACGTGGAAGTTTGGGCGCCCAAAACTGCCACGTTAGTGAATTTCATTTCTAATACATCGGGCCCCTTTCTTATTGTTCCTCGTGACCCTTCTTCGAACGTCGCCTTCATCGCCAGTGCTATCTGCAAAGCCGGGTCACTTTCGTTCTGCATTCGCAACAAAATTCTGGCGGATGACGTCCGTGCACTCTTCGGGGGGTTTCTACCTTCTGCCAACCACGGAAACCGGGTATGCAGGATCCAGAGGTCGGAATGGCTTCGCCTTGCTCGCCTTCACAGGAGACTTCTTGCTGCGCAACTGAGCAGTGCTGGGGAACTAACTGTCCTTGGCCATATAGGAAGCTTCGTGAGTTTTCGATCCTGGTCGACCAAACCACTGAGTACTTGCGGCAACTTCGACTGAAGCAGCTCCGGCGTGTCCATCTTGAAAAACACCCTGCGCCAAAAGGTAAAGTCCATGCCCTTGAACAAGTAGCTTGCCTCAAGAGGTACAGCAGGTGCTCGCCTTGGGACCAAAGCTCGCAGACAAAGACAAATAGCTGAATCTGTTGGCACGTTTACACCTTGAAATTCAGCACGACACACGAAGCGAAGACGAAGAAAAAAGACACAACGATCGCTGGTGGTCCATGGGGAAATGTCAAACCGAGAACTGTTCCCCTGGCCTCACATTGCGATGGTAGATTATTGCAGTCACTTTGGCAAGCCGTTGTCACTGGGAGCATATAAGAACCAGAAAGATCTCTTATGACCCGATCGCGGCGGCAGCGTTTCGAAGGAGGCGGAACGCTAAGGCGCCCGTGTGCTGTGCGATGTCAGTGCGCGTGAAAGATCCCCAGGTGGTCGAAATTATTCCGGAGCTCTCGACTACGGCACCTCTTCCTTCCTTTCTTCTTTCACTCCCTCCTTGATCCCTTCCCTTATACGGCGCGGTGCAGGCGTCCGCCGAGATGTGAGACAGATACTGCGCCATTTCCTTTCCCCAAAATCAATTTTTTTTGCTTTCACACTAAAAATATTTATGTTCGCGTTCCCTCTAGGCAGCGGGCAGATGATCCTCATTGATTTTTCTTCGGCTTGCTTGGCTGCCGCTATGCGGCCTTGAGGCGTTCGAGGATTATTTTTCCGTCTGAAATCATGTGGCTATGACGTCACGTTCTTTTAAACTGTTTTCGAAGTGGGGGATGGCTCCGCACCATAAGCCGTAATCACGGAGCAAGAAACCTCCGTGGCCGTAATGGTTTGCACGTATGGGCTTTTGTGCAAGCGACGGCGGCAGGCGACGTGACCGAGGCTAGCGGCGACGGGTATACGCATACAGTCACGTATGCGTATACAGACATGAGTCATGCAGGCAGCAGACGAAAGTTGTGAAGCAAGCTTTTTATCAGGGGGAAACTGCTGCCTACAGTTAAGAGAACGCAGCTTGGCGGCGTACAGATTAGAATGCCTATGTTTGTCATCTGCGCCCTGTTTAAACATTGTACTTTTAAGGCGCCAAAACCACACACACATACGCACACACAACAGAAGAGTACAGGACAGGAAACAAAAAGGCGCTCTGTCCCGTATTCTTCTTTTTGTGTGTGCGTGTGTGGCTTTGGCGCCTTAAAAGTACAATGATCAATTACCAACTAGTCCAACAAAAAGTTCTCTTCATATCTGCTTAAACGTGACACAGCTTTACAGATAGCGCCCAGAACTTTTCAGATAAGGCTTGTAGAATTTTGTCACTGGCCCAGCGTCGTCGCGATTATTCAGGAACAAGCTATAGTGGATTCTGGCCAGCCTACTCAGATAAACTCGACTTGAGCGACGACAGATAATTGATAAGGGCATGCGCAGGCGGCGTTAAAGGGCACTGGTAACAATGGCAAGCAAATATTTTTTTGGAGATATGGTGCTTCCTCCGAAAAAACGCAGCAGCCGCGGTTCGAACCCGACCGCGGCGGCTGCGTTTTTATGGAGGAAAAACGCTAAGGCGCCCGTGTGCTGTGCGATGTCAGTGCACGTTAAAGATCCCCAGGTGGTCGAAATTATTCCGGAGCCCTCCACTACGGCACCTCTCTCTTCCTTTCTTCTTTCCCTCCTTTACCCTTCTCTTACGGCGCGGTTCAGGTGTCCAACGATATATGAGACAGATACTGCGCCATTTCCTTTCCCCCCAAAACCAATTAATTAATTAAAAAAGATATGGTGCTGCCGCCTGCCGCTGCGACTCAGTGACCAACTTACTCTTGCAGGTCGATCTGCCTAGGGCCTCGGATTTACTGGTGAGTGTGCAAGCTGTCGCTAGCATTTATATCGCAGTTGATTTCGCACCATATTCTCGGCGACATTATGACAGGTAAAAATATCGCTTTGTACTCGGTAACATTGTTCAGCCAGCACGATACGTTTGTTCGCGCTTTGCGAATGGCCGCGTATAAAATACTCTTGTCTCACATTTTCGAACTCCACCTTGACCACATTGAACAACGCAACGCCAGAGGCAAAATGCATTTCAACGTCGATGCGGCTACACAGATGGGACATGGAGACCCACGCGTTAACGAAACGCCATTTACCTTCTTTATACTTTGTGATACCGATGGTGCTTCATCTAGAGGAAGGCCAGTGGAAATAAAGTTCGCGTGATTTCACCCATGTGGCTGCATACGGTGGTGACGAGCATGGCAATGATAAATTCTCTGATAAATTCGTCTGCACGGAAGGCAATAACAAACAAGAAACAAACAAGGAACAAAAACACGGTTCCTGTCGCGTGGTCTGCTGCTATACTTGCGCAAATGGCGCATTGCAACTAAGCAAAGTTCTTCAAGTCGTTCTTGCCAGAAGCAAAACATGAGCTCTTGGCAGAATAGACATTCCTTTCAAATGCATACGTGATAAAACTAGGAAAACACATTCGCCTTGAGTTGTGCTGAAATAATCGGGCGGCTGATGGAAAGGGATAGCGTGAAAGCAGCTACACGGCTCATGACTCAGTTATATTAATCACTTAATTTATGTTATTTATATTTCTTATATTTATGTGGTCGGTTGTGGTTGGTTCTAACGTTCTGTTTGTTGCTGTTCTCGTTGTTGAAAAAACAAAACCGAAACCTTACTTTGTTTGACGAAGTCAAAATGGTCGTCTGGCCACCACATGCACATTTAGTGCCGCTAGTCAGTTTTGAAGCCAATCCAAAGTCGCACCAGTTGCTTTCTTTTTAGCTTACGCTCCGGGTTCCTTCGCCCGTTCGCCTGTGTTATCGTTGCTCGGCGGGCGAAGGAATGTCCCAAATAAGGGGACGATGCCTGCGATGAGCAAGGCCTGCCAAGGGCGAGTCAAGCGCCTTTATCTTGTGCATCAATTGACACTGTCGTGACAGCAGCGAGCTAATGCGGCTGAAAGCTTTCAGACGACGATGAGTAAGCGACCGGAACAACTGCCCGCTGACCGACCGAGCGCCGAGGGCTCCGAGAGGCCGAGAAGATCGCCGGCTGATGGCGACTTGGACCCGGACTCGGACGAGCTCGAGCGTTTACGTTGTTCGAGCGTGCAGACCGAACAAGTGATCGCCGAGCGGAACCGGCGAAACGCTCGGCAGCCGAGCGCAGGGTACCCGGGACTTGCTTTCGGAGGCTCCATCTTCTCGTCGAGCACACTGATGCGGTTCAGAGTGATTGCCAACGAGCTGCACAACATCACCAACGTGCAACTGAAGCGCGCCGAGGGCGAGGTGTCAGCGCTGCGCAACCGCATCAACGCGCTCGAAGAGAACCTGGGTCGCGAGGAGAGCGAGCTTCGTCATGCGAGCCACGAGGTGTCACTCGCCAGGATGGAGAGCCAGCAGGAAGGCGACGACGAAGAAGACGGCGAGATGTCGCTGCTCGACACACAGCTGGTCGAGTCCAAGCTCAGGTACGAGGCGGTGTCCCGGCAGATTGCGCTACTGGACGCCGAGTTCGACCCGACCAAGGCGGCCTGCTCTCCTTGCGCCGACGACTCAAGCACCACGACGCCCGACGCCACGCCTGCTTGACTCGTGTGGTGTTGTCACACTAGCAAGCGTGAATTTGGCATAGTGCGATCTTTGTGCGTGTGACAGTGAGAGAGCATCGGTGGTATCAAGCGCAGTCAAACCAGGTAAGGACGTCATGAGTCTGATTGTGATCTGAAGAAGGCTGGCAGCGTCTGACGCTTGCAAAGCTTAAAGAAAAAGAAAAGGCGGAAACCGCCCAAACAGCGAGTGTGACTACACCCACGATTACCAGGCATATCATACTGTCTGTTTTCTTGGAGCCTCCTATCTGCCGTTTATGCTGCTTGTTTTAAACCTGGTTGAAGGTCAGCCATGCATTTCAACTTTTATTCACGATTGACATTAACAGCAGTGTCATTAGATTGTGCGTTGTGTTACTACACAGTTGAGCTGGAAGAATATGATTCTGCAACATGTAAGAAACAAACTTGGTGAGGCTTGTGTATTTGCACACACAACCATCCACAGGTGCAAAGAAAAGATCGTCATGGCTAGTGGTGAAAAAAACATGTTTGTAGGACTGGCTTCAGAACCTTTGCTATGAATCCGTCAGCAGTTGAAGTGAAGCAACATTGAAGTGGTGCTCTTGTGCAGTATTATCTTTGCCAGCTGCACTGACGTAAAGATGTAAAGGTTTGTCAAAAATGAATGTTTGCATGCAGAACTTGGCACCGACTGCATTTGGAAATTGGCTCAGATCTGGATCCACTGGCACCTTAAATGTTAGGGTGGAATGTTGGGCTATTAGGGGTTCATAGATTATTTGTTAATATCTTTAAGAAACAAAGGACAACACAACTGCACTAGGCAGACATGTATGGTACCTTGCACTTGTCAACCTTCAGGCATAATGCAATGATAAGCTCTGCTATTTTTAGATATCTGTTGAAATGGTTGTATACTGGAAATACGTCATTTTATCTATGTCTGCTTTTTGGAGAACTTTTTTAGAGTACCACGGCCAGCCACGACGGTGACCATTTGAAAGCTGCTGAACGCTGAAAAGAAAAGCCCATACTAGTGTTCAGCTGTTCTTGCAAGCACACCAGTGTATACGAGTCTCAGAGGACATTCTACTTTCTTTCGATCGGTGCTTTGGGACTTTGCAGGTTTTTCCTATATGCTTCAGGTGCGTGTCTAAGTGTGACAAGTGCATGTGCAGACACTGGAAAGCGGCAAACAATTTCACTGACACAGACACATGCCCGTGATAAGCGCTTGCCCTTCCACGTGTGGTCTGGAGAACAAGAAGAACAGCGCGAAAAGACAAGGACCACAGGATGATACACAAAGACAAGCGCTGTATCATCCTGTGGTCCTTGTCTTTTCGCGCTGTTCTTCTTGAACATGGCATACCAACTTGCCCAAGCATCAGTCCTGGAGAACAAACACTTTCAAAAGCTGCTTTTAGACCGAACCTTCCTATCTGCAGCATTTTGTTGACGTTGTGTTATGGCGCATGTACATACATTATTGTACTGTTCCTAGCTGCAGTGGCTGCGGTGTTTGAGGATAGTTTTTCTGCCATTTGATGCAGAAAACTCTTTTGATGGACTGAATGCTGCGCTGTTCTTTTACAAATCAATTTTTTTGGATATCTACACATGATGTAACCCTTTAAAGAAGAGCTGTGCTGGCCGAAAGCAAATTCTACACACAACCTCACTGTGCCTTTATATCTTGTACTCTGCTGCGCTGTTGTCGGTAATTGTTGGTGTTTATAGTGATCTCCGTGCCTTATGTCATAGCGACTAAGCAGTGAGCTGCTTATACTAGGGACACCTTTGGGTGACAGTGCAGAGCAAGTTGTCTTTTGTGGCTTCATCACGGAAGTCGCATGAAAAACAAAAATTCAAAAAGGGTTTTTAACAGTGTTAGTGCTTTGGAACCCTGTTTTTTTTCTTTTGCATTTTTTGCGCTAACTATTATATCAGAACACCTCATTAAGCACCAACTAGATTTATGGTTCTTGGGTCACTCGTCACTGAATTTGGCACACATTTTTGTTGCTTATGTAACTTAGACCTACAACCAGCATCACACTTGCTACTTTTGGACAAGAAAGAATTTATTGAAAACAAGACGGTGCATTCCTCAAATCATCTGCTATGGTAACATAATGGCTAAAGTCGTGTGCTTAAGAGCACAAAATTGGAACTTCTCTCCTTGGCTTCTAAGGCAGCTGCATAGGAATGGGGGGAATATGTGAAGATACTGCCTCTGTATTGAGATTTTGCCACATGTTAAGGAACTCCAAGTGGCAGAGATCAGCCTAGAGCTCTCCGCTGAAGTTTTTCTCATGGCCTGTGTCATGACTTGGCATGTACAACCTTGCTAAGCATGGGAGACCTGAAACTTAAATATAAAGACTTGGTTACATGCTGGATTCTTCAGTAACTCTTATTGAGTAGTGCAACAGAATCACTATAAAATTTAAACATTGGATTTTGTTTAGTTGTCAAACATTGTTTAGTTGTCAAAAGCATAGTGTGGGTTTCTGAATAGTTGTCATTTGTTGAATGAATAGTGTTCATGCAAAAGTTCATGTTTTGTGAAGTTCAGTACCCACCCATGCTAGCATTTGTGAAGATAATTGGCAGCTGGTGAGTTTCTGGCATAGCTTTCCCTGCACTGCAACTTGAGGTAGTCTTGAAAGTATATTTTCAAAGTGTGCAACACAATGCGCCTTATTCTTATTGTGTCTTAGTGAAAATTATAGATTTTGTAATCATGTCATGTGCATGAAAACTTGGCTGCTCAACTTTGTCATGAATGATGAAAGTTCCTACATGTAGTGTGCCAGAGACAGGCAGCTTAAATTATTTTTATTCTCTGGTTTCAAATTATCTTCCATTCTTTTTCCTTATAAAAATTGGGAAGCACTTCAAGATCCTCATGAGTCAGTTTGTGAAATGGCAGCATAGACAAGCAGGTGGACATTAGATTCTTTCACTGTGAGCTGCCCTGGAAATTGGAATTTAATTGAGGTTTTTTGAGCACATGTCCTTAGCAGCATGAATACTGAACCTTTTGTGTGTTTCAGAATTGTTATTTCAGACATAGTATCTGTACCAAAGACTATGCTCACATAGGTGTCCAGCTTCAGTTGTGAATTTGTGGCCTGCATAAGCTCTAACAATGCATGCTAGACAATGCATAGGTGTTCCATTTCAAATTCTTTGACATTGATGTCTTATGATTTGGCAGTGTGGTGTAACTTTTAATGGCTTTACAGAGCAACTTTTGTGTGTCTTGCTCTCAAAAATGGCAGTGGTGTTTTATAGTTCAGGCCACAGGTTTTAGTTCCTTGATTAGTACTGCCATGAGATTATGGTATTTTGTCTGCCAGACAGCTGTATTGACTAAACAGCCCCAGCATATGCTCCTTCCCAGCACTTGTTTTACAAGGATATCACAAAACAGTTGTTGCATTCTTCAGCTTGTGTATTTTAAGAGTGGTTCATATTTACTTATTGACATAAGTGTATCAGTGGTGAAATTCTCTCAATAGTAGCCTTATTTTTGAGGTGGCCAAACAACCTTGTTTAGCTTCAATTTTTGAACACAAATCAAATCACACAGGGAAGTTACTTGGGTGGTTTTTTTTATCATCAAAAAGCAGTGAGAGCCGGAATTCTTTGCATTTACGACGAAAGAAAAGGTAGCGAAACTTGTTTCGCGTATTTTATTTTCTGTTTTTTTTTTTAACGCATGTCGAGACACGGAAGATATGGTCTCACTTTCACTGAACATAACGGATTGTTCTGCTGGCTTATGGAGCGAGCGTGTTGCGCAAACGGGGACTCGCGAGGCCTCGCACAAATGCATTGTACTTCCTCGTGGCTTCCTTTGTATGTGAGCTGGCGGCTGAGAGCCAGTAAGGAGTTCGGCTTCGAGACGAATTGCGTTTTGTTGAAAATGTAGTGCCGTTTGATCGCCGCGTTTTTTGGGCTGTGAAGGGCAGTAATAATAGTAATAAATATTGGGAGTGTGCAACAGCTAGAATGAAATCTGTGCCAAGCATGGAGGTATTTTTTTTTTGTTCTGCTCGTACCATGCAGTGCAAATCGAAAAGGGGGAGAAGCTAGAGCATCGTGCCAGTTGCGAAACCGGATATCTTCCGTAGCCGCATTTCAGTAGGTTCACGCGCAGCCTGTGAACCTTTACAGCAACGATCGAGGGCATGCTGCATCGTATGAAGCAGCTCTGAGTAGTTCCTTTGGCTGTTATAGAGGGCGCGACAACTCGTAAATGCTAAAATGTTGGCCAGTCAGTGATTTTTTTAAATTTTTTTGAAAGATGAGACTGCGGGGAGTTTCGCAGCTGGCATGATGAAGCAGCTCTGGAGAACTGCGGCTGTCTCCACCATGGAGCAGTGGATGTTGTTATACTGTTTACAGTGTTCCGCATATTTTGTATACAAATCTTCTGATTAAATATGTACGAAAGTGTGTCTGTTCGGTGGTTCACTGTGAGCGAATTCAACGGAATGCGGCCGATGTTGCTGCAGGCTCCAGCCTCGCATTCTGTTGCGCCCAAAAACCAAGTAGAAGACGTACACAAGGAAAGAAAACATCACATACACCCTAGACACGCACTCTGGTACACACAGGGTGGGAAGGCCCTTGCGTGTTCTGCATCTTTCTCGAGTCACGTATTTTGCTTTATGTGACTAGGATGCCACTTTATCAGATCGTCACTTTATTGCAGACAACCTGATGTCACGGGGTTCACACTGCAATATGTTGAACAGCTCAAGTCACGTGGCATTCGTGCCTTGGGGGTTCGGAACTTTTGCCTTCCGAAACCAGGCGGCCGCAGCGTACCATGCATAAACCGAAAGTTCCCGCAGTCGATGCCTTGCGGGTTCAGCTAGTTCACAAGGATTGTTGCCTTTTCTCGGCCCTCTTCGATGCCAGGTAGTCTTGAATCTCGAGCCTCTTGTAATGCTGCTGCCAGTTGATGGACACGATGGCGAGGTATGCGCAGAAGTTGACCAGAATGGTGATTAGAGTCACCCACGAGGTGTCAGACATTCCGAGCGCTTCGGAGACAAGCAGGAAACGAAAGAAAGGCAATGTTGGTCGGTGTACTTTGGAGGGCATATATCTACGCTAGAAACGCGGATGACGACCGCTGTTCCTCTGGTTTGTAAAATACATGTCAGTTATCGATGTCGTTTTTGTCTGTTCGATCATTAGTGAGACGTTGAGTACAGTCGCTTCGGGCACAGGTCAAAGATACTAAAAGTGATGTACGTTTTCAGAGGTCTCTAGTTACCCATACGTTCTAAAATACAAGAGGTGAGAACTGTGGTCAACGAAAGTCACCGTTGGCAATGAGTTTGCGAGAAGACGACGTTGACATTACAGAAACTATCGTTTCTGAAACGCAGACGGAAAATTGAAGCATCTGACGACTAATGTATAATGGAAGCCCGGTGAATGCCACGGCCATTGCGACTGTCCGTTTATCACAATTTTTGCTGAGTTGTTTGGCGAATCGCGGCAACAGCCCTGTCTGACTCGCTCCCCTCCAGCCTAAACAGTTAACCACCTCCTGTGTGACTCTTGGTCATTCCAGGAGATGCTTGAAATACAAGATTTCAGGCCATCTAACTGATCGCGAATGGGCAGTTTATAATCATACGAGATCATACGAAAAAGGTGCGTTTGCAGTGTGCTACAAGAAGTGGGAGATGCACTAAACAATTTCACACCCATAAGGGTGCAAATGAGCTTGTCTCCAAAACTTACACCCATTATCACCTAGTGGGTGCTGTGAAAGGGTGTAGAGATGAGCACCCTTCAGGAAAGGTGCGCCGCGTGAAAGCTTGGAAAGTGCGCATCAATCCAAGGCTTCTGCTTCATGGGTGAATCAATGTGGAGCACCCTTCCAACATGCATTCGTAGAGGTGTTATGGAAAAATAGTACCCTTTAATAAGGGTGCAACCATTACGCCCTCTAAATTATCATGAAGTGCACCCTTCCTTAAGGGTGCTGATCTTTTTAGTACCCAATAGGTGGCAGTGGGTACTCGTCTTGGGACAAGCTAATCAGATTTGAACCATTATGGGTGCGAAATCGTTTAGTGCGCGGAGCGCGGTGTCACTGCCCCACTTCACTAACTTCCTGTAAAGTAAAGGCCCGACATTTTCAGAACAGTCCTCGTACACTGTTATTTATATGCAAAGCGAGAAGCACGTCACACTTTCAGCGGTGTATGCGCTTCACTCTCATTGTTATTGCCGCGTGACTTATTTTCCGTGCCTATTTCTACCTGGTATGGTGGTTTAGAGTATGGTATGGTTTGGCTGATGCTGGCAAACATACAAAGCCGATAACGGAATATTGAAACCGTTACTTGTACGAAGGTTAACAGACTGAGCATGCTGGCAGAGCAGCAGTGTTTACGCAACTTACACCGGTAGAGCGCCAGACCCTGTTTCGAAATCAGAGCGCCATTAGGTATAGTTCTGCGGTCGAGTACGTCGTTTGGAGAATAAATGAGAGGAATGCTATGGGTATCTTTCGCGAGTGAACTTTTTAACGGTTAATCGATAATGGCCTCAACCAATAATCAAGCCTGAGCTCTGTTCGTGGCTAGTGAGGGTAAGGAGAGCGGCGTCCTTATTCTCAGTACTTATAGTGTGCCTTTTACTCCTGTAACGCTGGCACATATTTGTAAGGATTAAACCGCTATGCAGCCGTACGCATGGTATACCGTGCCGTCGAATTGTTGGAGAGGTGGCTTCGAAAGTTCACTCCCTTGCGCGCATTCAGTAACGCCATCTAGGGGAAAAGGGGCTATTCCATTATTTGCGCATGAGCAGAATGGAAGCACTGGTAGCGCCTCACGCTCGTAAAACTAATTGCCTTCGTTCTTTCCACTCATATTTCCTTACAGCGCAGACAATGTACACAAAGCGCAGGTATTTTTATTCGTTTTATTTTTATTTTCCTCGTTGTTATTAGTCCCTGGGTGGGCGCCCAGCTGTGAGTTTTGCGAAGGCAAAAAGGTGATGGCGTCACGGAGTTGCCCGTAATAATGAACGGCAATTAGTCTGCTCGCTGCAATTTTTGCGCCTTCCTACAGCGCACCGCGCCACTTGGACGTCCTAAAAGTTAAAAGCAAAAACGCAACAATGACTGACCTCGTCGTTCCCTGGCCGCCTTCACTGCAAAAGAGAAAAGAAAAACAGTGAGAAAAAGACGCTCAAGCCTCAGTACGCGGAAGCAAGGCGCTGAATAAGTGAGGCTTGTAGACGGTAGGTTGCGGATGGCGGAGAACAATAGGACTGCAGATTGCTGAGATCGTGGTACGGAACGGAGAAAAGCAGATAGGCTCCTATGCGGGGCATACCGGCCTGTGCATCCTCGCTCGGACTGTTCCCGGCAGCTGCGAAGCGAACGTATAGTATCGGCGCACATGTGGTGCGCCAGATTCAGAATTCTGTGTTCCAATTGCAACCCTCATACCGGTTGCTCAAGCATCGCAGTATGAGGATGTTTGCAGCGTCTTTTTGGTTGTGCCTTTTAAAACGTTTTTGTGCAGATGGTTTAGTGCTGGCAAAATGCCAACGCAATTTGAAGTGCTCCTCCTTGCAGACTTTCCCGGGCAGTGACATTTGGCATGGTCGTGTGCACCGCTTATAAAAACCACTCGGGCGAAATAAGAAACAATAGGTGACCGCAGGACGAACGCCCTTTCTGTTGAGTTGGCAGAGGCGCTACCCAATGGGCACTGAAGCTTCGCTGGACGTCCCGCGGACATCCAGGATGTCCGCGGGACGTCTACGGGAGTTTCAATGCCATCCTGGATGTCCACAGGACGTCTAAGGGAGTTTCAATGCCCACTGGGTAGTACTGTGTCCTGTGCTTCAATTCTTTTGCGCCAGTGTCCTCTTCGAAACCACGTGCGGATGGTCGTTGGCGAGTTTTTGGTCTCCGAAGACGCACAGAATGGTCCGTTTCTATCTAAGTATGCTAAATATCTATGGGAAGGCAATATAGTTTATAAGAAATCTGTAGACTGTCTATAGACCATTTTGATGTATCTCTGCATTCAGTATAATCCTGTTCTATTGCTGTTGTTGTAGGCAACACCTACAAAAAAAAAAGACCTGTCTCTTTGAGGGCTGTTCCACTAACTTTGCGCCCCTTGTCAGGAACGCCGGGGCTTCCGGAGCGCCTGGCCGCTTTCCTTTTCTTACTCTGTGAATGCCCACTACACTCCTTGGGTACATTTCTGTAGCACTTTCAAAGG
The DNA here is from genome assembly GCF_052857255.1 of Amblyomma americanum. Classification (NCBI taxonomy): domain Eukaryota; kingdom Metazoa; phylum Arthropoda; class Arachnida; order Ixodida; family Ixodidae; genus Amblyomma; species Amblyomma americanum. Next base: position 206,173,093 of record NC_135500.1, read on the forward strand.
CGATCTCGGAGCTGTTACTTTCCCTAGTAGAAGCCCCACAGAAAGTGCGCTGTTACTTTCGTAGCCCTTACAAAAATTTCTTTAGACAGTCTGTTGTTGACTATCCACAGACTTCTGTCTATAAAGTGTATAGGCTTTCTAGAGACAAACCCTAGATAACAGTCTTTAGGCAATACAAGTCCTATAGACAATCTATAGATTTATGGCGATACGCTTTTAGTAGACTTTTGTGTGTAGATTGTCTATAGACTATAAAAAGACAATGAGAATTATCTATAGGAAGGCAATGTAGTTTATAAGAAGTCTGTAGACTGTCTATATACCACCTTTATCAGGGCTAGTAGAAGCCACACATAATGTGCGCTGCATTGCTGTGCTATTGGGCGGCGGTACAGAGTTGAGTTGCGCGTGTATACCTTGCAGTTCGAGGTGACCCATCTTGACTCCCTGCACGGTACACTCGTAGAGGCCCGCGTCGCGCTCCTTGAGCGGCTTGAAGAGCACCTCCTGGCCAGCGCCCTGGAGGGACACCCGGCTCCACGTGGGTCGGAGCTTGGAGCCGTTGTAGAACCACGTCACCGACACGCCGGGACCGGCCACCCTGCCGCACATGCGCGGTCAGCAGCCCAGGACCGTCTCAACCATTTCCGGCTCACGGTTCGCTTCAAGATTGTACTCGACAAATGCTATACCTGCGTTTGAATGGCTTGGTAGAAATCAAACTATACTAAGGCCACACTCTTAAAGGAGGGCGGGAAGGGTTGTGTAGCCATCTAGAACTAGAAATAGCCAGGTGTAGAGCTGATCAGAGTACCAGCTCAGGCGTGTCGGATACTATGACGGACATCCACAGCAAGGGAAACGACTGTGGATTGTTCTGTATATGGCATATATATGCTCTAATTTGTTACGGTCAGAGCAAGTGCTCACATGCAACAAGCTAGGGTGCCTGGTTGCCCTCTCTGGCCATCGAGCCACACTATACAACAAGCTGATGGCGATTGCCGACTGGTGGCAAAGACGCGTGGTACCAAGTCATGTAACAAGAGATGCAGTGACCTCAAGTTAGTTTAGGCACTCACATGGGAGTGATCTTTGCTGAAAGCGGTGGAATTTGTTTTAAAATTCGATTTTAGCGCAGTAAACGCGCAGTTAAAATGACTGGTTTATATCACAACTATAGACGCTCGCTAATCCGTTGTTAACAAGACCGTTCTGCTAAATAACGAGCGAAGGCAACGAAAAAAAGTACGCTGTTATGTTTGTGCCGTATTTGTCTCTCCATGCGACATCTTAGTTGCTTGAAGTTCGCTTTCCCACAAATATTACAAAAGTTACAGATACACATGATGCTGAGCTCAAGCTTACGTTGGCAGCAAATCACGCGCGTTCGTCCGGTGTCAGGGTGGAGATTTGCGTCGTCTGCTGAAGCGCATGCTTATAGACATAAATGTGCACATGTCAAAGACGCACATAACCGTGCAGATGTCACGGTACGAAACTCGACGCACCCGCCGAAATGTGTGACTACTATGTTTGTCGGCGAAGCGAGAGGTCCAATAGCCGACCGAAGCGCTGTGTGCCGATATATTTTGGCACACTTTAACAGGCATCCATGCCCCGGACTTAGGGCAAAAATTTCACAATGTTAAATTTTTTTTTCTTAAAGGGCCACTAAACACAACTCCATCCAATTGTTGTTCTTAATCACAATTAATTCACCTGCTCTTTCTCGCTGCGTTGACGTTTGTTTGGCAGCAAAAGACGCAAGGAAGGTTGCAAGGCTAAAAATGTTTTATCTGTTGTATAATAACCACTTCAACTTGAGCACAAGCAGTTACTTGAAACAGCGTTCCTCTAGAGCTGCGAGATCATCTGACAAGGATCAGGTTACACCCATGACGGTCCGGATCAATTCCTCTAAATACTCCTCCTTCCACAGAACCATAGCTGAATGGAATTCATTTGCCTCAGGACCATTTACAATCAGACAATCTACACCAATTTGAAACTTGTCTGTCCCGGTATTTGAGCCTATAGAAACCATTTGTCATTGCTGTCATTCATTATGTTCATTACCTGCGGTTCCGATCCTCGGTGGTCTGAAACCGAGCATATTATTATGAACACTTACATACCTGACGCACTTGTGGCTGTATCTGCTGGCAAGATGATTTCATATAAGTTTGCATAAATTTTGTACTTGTGGCTGTGTGTACTTCTTGAGTTGTATGCATCCACCCTGTAACGGCCTTACGGCTGACAGTATCAATAAACAAATAAAAATAAATCAAATTTATGGCCAAGAAAATTGGTTTTAAGAATTTCTGACCGGTTTATTCGAACCCGTGACGTCCTTGCAGGAATAAGACGGACTGCCACCGTTTTTGAAGTGCATGGCGGCGTAGCGCAGCCTCTGGGATGCGCGTCCCAAAATCGGTGTCGACGTAGGCATTTTACTTTCGAAATCGACCGGTGATGGCGACACCTGTATTTAGTTTCCCGGTCTTCTCTTGCTTATAAAAGCTCCGTTTCCGGTGAGAGTGGTCTATACGTACGTGATTACAACGTACTACCCTATCGGCACAGTTCAACTTCTATTAGACTCAGGGTGCCCCTTTAGCAGACATCGAGTACGCCATACTTAATCAGAAGCTCTCCACCAGGGGCGCCCTTCGTCGCACCACTGATGTGGCTTTGGCAGTTAAACATGACTCCACGCATGCAGCTTCTCTTCGCAGTGCCTTTTAGCGCCGCCAAGCGGTCGACACGCGGGCGCGGAGCGATGCGCGCTTCGTGAACGCGGGCATCAATCATCGCAAGCTGTGTCTACGCCCGTCAGAGCGCGTTCCTCGCGAAGACAGATCTGCGGACGCAAGAAAGACTCGCGCGCATGCCGCCGCGCATTGCATTCATGCGGTGGTTGGTCGAGGTCTCGCGATGCTACTACTCTGCGTGACTTTTAAGTTTGTTTCGCTGAACCTTCGCCCCTCTACACTGCGGAGCGCGAAGGGGGGGGGGGGGGGGGGGCATCTGGAAGTAAAAGCTACAGTGAAAAGGCAGGATGAAATTAAATGCCAACGCAGACTCGCGCGCGCTAACGGGGTTAGAGAAAATAAGGAAGGGTAAGAAGAGCGAGGAGGATGTCTTGTCTGAAACAGGGAAAACAGGGGGACACGATGAAGCTGACAAGAGACTGCACGAGGCTGGTCCTCGTTGATGGCAGTGTTGGTGAAAGGTGTACACTCGAGGGAACGTTTTACAAAACGGCTAATATTGTTTCTAATAAAATACACGCGTTAAATTTGAAGCTGGTTTGAAGTACCGTTGCAGATGAGTGCTGGAGGGGATTCCGCTACTGACACAGCCTCATGTCCAACGTTCTTGGACAAGAATTTTGAATATTGGAAAACTGTAAAGTACTCTTATGGAAATATTGGAGGTAATAGTCCATTCTTCCGATATGTAGCAAAATCTTTCTTTTAAATTGATTCCATAGCTCGCATCGAGCAGTTCAGACTGCCCTAGAAAGCCAATGGGGAGCGCTTGTGACGATATCGAAAACGCTAATAACAAAAAATGCAAGCCTGCCAACGGGAGAGATGCGGATATATTGACTGTGAGAGTGATATCTAACAATACATGAAAAAATTGCGTTCATAGACTGGTCCCCGTTCAGAAATGCTTTTGTCCAGAATTGTAGGGTATATGTTAAAGAGCGAAGTATATTAACGACTAGTCTTTGCGTGTGCACTTTGCTACAAAATAGGCGACTGCTCATTTGCTGATGCGGATCGAACGTATAACTGTCGTATCGGTGGCCGTTAGAAGAGCGGACTCAGTAGAGTGGAGCCGAAACTCTCGCTAGGTAGGCGATCAATTGGTTGCCGCTTCAAACGTGTTCAAAAGGGCAACCAAAATATTGAAAGCAGGACAGCGCACGCTGCACTTTCGCGACTTTTCGTATTAGGTCTGCTTTCATTGTGCACACAAGGTTGGGGTGACTTTTTTTTCCCCCTATTCTGTAACCTGTAAGTTTGCAAGACTGCGAGGGGCCTTAAAACCTGAAATTAGTGCTCGGATAACATTATTCGTTTCATTAATTGATTCTGAAGTCTTTTTTTACTGTAGTTAATTATGCTTACCTCCTCTCAAAAAGACTCGTCCAAGTATTGAGGAACCGCAGTTGCCTTTCATATTCTATGACATAATCTGCATGCGTTCAGGCTACGTATAGAGTCCGTCTTCGTTGTTAACGAAGCCGTATGTATACGATTCTACGTACGTTCGTTATAGTAGGATACAACTTTAAAAAAAAATAGTTGCTAAGGCGCCCGTGTGCTGTGCGATGTCAGTGCACGTTAAAGAGCCGCAGGCGGTCGAAATTATTCCGGAGACCTCCACTACGGCACCTCATTCTTCCTTTCTTCTCTGAATCCCTCCCTCCTTTATCCCTTCCCTTGCGGTGCAGTAAAGGTGTCCAACGATATGAGACAGATACTGCGCCATTTCCTTTCCCCCAAAACCAATTATTATTATTATTATTATTATTATTATTATTATTATTATTATTATTATTATTATTATTATTATTATTATTATTATTATTATTATTATTATTATTATTATTATTATTATTACACTGGGTCAGTGCATTACTCCGCTGGCCAATCACAATAGCAAACTAAATCAACTTTTTAGTGTTTCACTATGTTAAACAAGCCAGGTAACAAAATTTTACGGGTTATAGTTTTTTTTATCTTGTGACTATAGCCTCTTGTTTAGGTAACAAGAAATGTTTTAACAACGTGCTACTTTATTGTCGTGGAGGAATTTTGTGCGGCGGTCCTGAATGTGGGCGGAGCTTTACTGCAGACTATAGCTTTATCCGACTGTAGTAAGGGAAGCGCGAAAGCAGCAACGCATACGCGCACGGAAGGGTATGGGATGAGTCAGCCTTAAAAAGCTACATCGCTCGTTTTCACCGACGACGCACTACGACCGCTGTCCGCTAATAAACCTGCGCCATTTTGAAATCTGAGCGTTAATTCGGTCTATTGCGGTCGCTTCCACATTTCACTTGTCTACAGTATCACATTGGTCACGCAGCACTGAACTGCATTCAAATGAAAAGAAACAAAAATATGAACAAGCTCTTTTGGACTCGTTCATGATTAATTTCATTCATTTGGGCTGTATGGGTGAGGCCTCGCTGTATCTCAACGTACAGACGAGGGCGAACGGCCGCTCTGCTGTCAGACAGCGCGCCTTTTTGTAGCTGCTGGCTCCGGCAGGAGGAGAAAATAATAAGTTGGGACGAAATCGCAGCGCCGTCTGCGCTGACGTCACGGCGGGTGTCGTTCTCTTTCAGGCTGCGTTCCAAAAGAGTCGTTCACCGGCGCCTGCCTTTCTCATCGGCGCCCGCGTACGCAAGGCACGCCAAGAACAAACGAAAGAAAGATGGACGAGCCAGGGCCGAAAGAAAGCCGTACGTCATGCTGTGGATGCGGGCACGCTGGATGTGTCGCCATTTTCCTTTTAGCAATACACTAATCGAATTTATTCTTTGTTTATTTTTGCTGTACGTGTCTTCGATAAATAATAATGAGTACAGAGACAAGGTTAAGAGTCCCTTTAAATAAAGACAATTGTTTCAATAAGCTTCAGGGGACGTCTGTATGAACAGATAACAAATTGTCTTTGTGGTCAAAGAATGCAATCGGAGGGAGGACGAACCTAGTGCCGGCAACCGAGAGCCTAATTAGGAGATAACAGTTGGAGGGGACACTTAGACTCCGCATTAAGCCTATGACGGGGTAGCGTAATGGGTTAATTCCCATATACGCAGAAGTTCTTTCTCTGCTTTACTTTCATGGATCCCTGGGTATCCTCATCCCCCTCCTGGCGCAGTGATGCAGCGGTTAAACGGTGCGCCACTGACCTGCGATGGCAGGTGCTACCAGCGGTAGGCCTTGTGCGACCCAGGTTGCTCTACCCGAGCGACCAATCATTAATTAAACTGTCACCTGCCACGGTGGCTAGTTTGCTCACTGTCCGGAAGGCAGGTTGTGTTGACGCCGCAAGGTCACGTGACCTAGGTGTCTCACCTGCCTCCAAGGTTGCTCTCTGGGGTTCACCTGCCAAAGCCATGCCTGTGATTTTTCGCTCACAACAATGAGACCGGATTTTCTGGTGAACGGGGCCTTTAACGCTATCGCGTTAAAAAACCTGTTGTGGGTACAACTCCGGAGCCCTCCACTACGGCACCTATTCCTTTCTTCTTTCAGTCCCTCCTTTATTCTTTCCCTTAGGGCGCGGTTGAGGTGTCCAACGATATATGAGACAGATACTGTGCCATTTCCTTTCCCCAGAAAACCAATTATTATTATTATTACAACTGAAACCTTATTTCATGAATTTACGGATTGGCGAAGTTTAATCTGCCAAATCGGTCTTTGAAGGTAGGAAAAGAAAGACTGCCTCAACTGCTCGCTCCTCCGTTTGGGAAACTATGAGAGACTGCTGGGTGCGACACGTGCACATGTGGATAGCAGCCTTGATGATCCAGTCTTGTGCGTGCTGCACTTATTGATAGTATTCGCTCGCATAAAGAACGCGCTCACATGATGAACGCACCGCCTGATTTGGCTGTTAAAAAAGTGCAGTTACTTTTGCCCTGGTGTAATGAACACACGCCTCCTTTTGGCGCGCAGTCTTCTGCTGACGGTAGTGAATGCTAGCTGGCGCCCCCCCCCCCCACCCCCCCCCCCCTTTTTTTAACGCTGAAGCAACATCAATAGCGTAAAGCGCCTACTGTCGAATGACAGGACTAGTACAGATCCCACCCTATAGAGGATGGACAGCCAATAATAATATAAAAAATAAAGGACGGTTAGCACTGTGTAACTCGAGATTCAGAGACAGCTGCGGAGGTATTTCCATTTTGCTATATATCGAGTTAAAGAGTTTGACAGCGGCATTTCTATATGCATAGCTATAGAGGACTCTTTTGAATATTCCAGACATAGTCGTTCTTCGACTAGCACTCCTCTCTAGATCGTCGTTCCAGGCGCGCATCAACGCCTCTGCTGTTCCGCGTCTCAAGCGTTTTGTGGAGTTTAAAAGTTTTTTTTTTAAATGTTGGAAGGCTTATGATGTAAATATTAATCAATGCACTGCATTCTTCTGTCAGCGCTGTTTGTGTAAAACAAAATTTAAAAAAAGCTGGCGCAGAAATAAAGCAGCGCTTGATATATAGAATAGTTTGTTGATGGTTTCATCAAAGCAAAGCGACTCAGTTAATGAGGGACGCCGTAGTGGAGATCTGCGGTATAATTTCGACCACCTGGGGTTCTTTAACGTGCACTGACATCGCACAAGCACACAGGTCTCTAGCATTTCACCTCCATCGGAATACGACCGCCGAGGACGGGATCGAACCCGCCTCTTTCGGGTGAGCAGCCGAGCGCCATAACAACTGAGCCACCGCGCGTCCAGAACCAACGAATGCTTTTCGTCCCCACGTAAGAGCGTTTTGTGCTGCAATGCGCCCCCATATTTCATGTGCGCGATCTGTTGGGCTCCTAGGGAATTTATACAGTGGCTTCGACAAAGACGAAGTATTAATGCGAAAGCATTACTAGGCTATGTCGGCAACGGAAGTGTCCGTAAATTGTGTCCGCGCTAAAGATCCCCAGGTGGTCGAAATTATTCCCGAGCCCTCCACTACGGCATCTCTCTCTTCCTTTCTTTTTTCACTCCCTCCTTTATCCCTTCCCTACCGGTGTGTTTCAGGTGTCCAACGATATTTGAGACAGGTACTGCGCCATTTCCTTTCCCCCAAAACCAATTATTATTATTAAATTGTGTCCGCAGAATGTGCCCGCAAAATGTGTCGCCGGATGGGACGTCATCAGTCATGATCTGAAGAGTGGTGTGGTGAAGTATATAAAGTAAATGACTAAACAATATTGAGTGAGTCATTAGTCACCGGACAATAAAAATTAGTCAATAATTAATGAGAACAATTAATAGTCATAATTAATGTTCACGATTAACGGTACAAATTGATGGTGCAAATTAATTACAATACTTACGATGATAATAAGCGGGGCAAATTAACTGGTTTATTTAATTGGCTGATAAGTGAGACCATAAGACGTCATAAAAGTGCGACGTCATCCATACGTCTGATGACGTCACGCCTACAACCAATCAGAGTACCGCAACAAAAAGTTCACATCGTTGAGTGGTAGCATCGGAGATTGAAGAGTGGCGGTCAGATCTTAACGGATTGGGTAAGTGGGTGTAGAAAGGCGTCGACTAGGAGCCACCAACGTTGCGGCAAACGCTAATGCTGTCGCTTTTCTACAGTTCTTTAGCCAGAGTGTTGAACGCAAAGTTGTTTCGTGGGGTTTGAAAATCCTCAGAAGCAACGATGAAAATAGGTGCACTGAGGATAACTCTACCCAGTTATTGTTCTGAGTAATAATAATAATAATTGGTTTTTGGGGGAAAAGGAAATGGCGCAGTATCTGTCTCATATATGGTTGGACACCTGAACCGCGCCGTAAGGGAAGGGATAAAGGAGGGACTGAAAGAAGAAAGGAAGAAGGAGATGCCGTAGTTGAGGGCTCCGGAATAATTGCGACCACCAGGGGATCTTTAACGTGCACTGACATCGCACAGCACACGGGCGCCTTAGCGTTTTTCCTCCATAAAAACGCAGCCGCCGCGGTATTGTTCTGAGTAAAAATTGATTATCGGGTTCTTTCTGCGAGAATCAATCTTTACTCAGAACAGTAACTGGATAGAGTTATCCTCAGTGCACCTATTTGTTCTGAGTAAAAATTTATTCTCGGGGCTCAGTGGTCAGGGTGCTCGGCTACTGAACCGGAGTTCCCGGGTTCGAACCCGACCGCGGCAGCTGCGTTTTTATGGAGGAAAAACGCTAAGGCGCCCGTGTGCTGTGCGATGTCAGTGCACGTTAAATATCCCCAGGTGGTCGAAATTATTCCGGAGCCCTCCACTACGGCACCTATTCTTCCTTTCTTCTTTCATCCTTTCCTTTATCCCTTCCCTTACGGCGCGGTTCAGGTGTCCAAAGATATATGAGACAGATACTGCGCCATTTCCTTTCCCCCAAAAAAACAATTATTATTATTATTATTATTCTTTCTGTGCTGTGTGATATCAGTGCACGTTAAAGGTCCCCAGGTAGTCGAAATTATTCCGGAGCCCTCCACTACGGCAGCTCTTTCTTCCTTTCTTCTTTCACTCCCTCCTTTATCCCTTCCCTTACGGCGCGGTTGAGGTGTCCGCCGATATATGAGACGGATACTGCGCCATTTCATTTCCCCAGAAACCAATTTTCATTTTTCATGTTTTCTTTCTGCCTATGTTCACATTTGTCCGGCAACAAACTACGCATTTAGAAGCGAGCAATAGGATTCAAAAATCTTCCCGCCAGTCGATTCAAACTTGCGACGTCATTTCCGAAAAGGATGATTAGCTGCCGTTTTGAAGTGAATGGCGCTGTAGCATAGCCTCTGGTATCCGTGTAGAAAATCGGCCGGTGATGGCGGCACCTGTATTTTGTTTTCTAGCCTGTAGAAGCCCCATTTTTAGTGCGAGTTGTCAATGCCGTAGTATATATCCTTACAAGCCAACTTCAAATAGTCCTCAGTGTCCCTGTAAATGTGCCCTACATTGTATCAAAGCTGCAAAATTCGAGGAGTTTTCAGCAACTAAGTTTTGCCTCTGTCTCCTGTGTCCGCTATATTTTAGCTTATCCGCTCATCTCAGTTCCGTCTCTCGCTTCTTATCTAAGTACAAATCGCACAGTACATGCGCAGCGAATGTGCAAGGTAGTTTTCCCATGAGTACGGAATGCTGGAAAAACTCCATGATTTATCAGTGCACGCACTCTGTTGTGGCTGATTAGGGACAACACGTGCCTGATAAAGGCATTCGCGATAAGAGACGATTTCGTTGCCCTTTGCTGACGCGGCCTTCTGCGGTGGCAGGGGCAGCACAAAACATTGAACGTACAGGCAATAATTAGGTTGGCAGTCAACTCTTGGATTGGAGTCGGATATACTTGTACTGCCGCAAGTCTTCTCAATGCTTTGTAATCCGTGCGTTTTAAGTACTTGAAACATTCCTCTCTGACACTGATCAGTGCAATGTGTGTGTAGCAAAAATCCCGTTGTAATGACAAATTTGTAAAAATTACTTAGTTTTGAAGAACTTTTCTTGGGTGGACACCGTTTCTCTTGTAACAAGACTCTGAGTGGGCGGCAGCAAGCTGTACAATTTTAATTTAGTTTGTTGCAACCAATTGGAAGAAAAACAGGAGCTATGGACAATAATTACTTCTTATACGTCCGTCTAAAGCGGTTCACCCAAGGTATGGCCGCATCACGAGCTCTGCTTTCATCTTTATGGTAAAAGAAATTCACTTTTGCGAAAGCACGCACAGAACGGAGCCCATATTTGCGTATTCGTTTAGACTTCAACTGCCTCTGGTGACGTCACGACTCCTATGACGTTACAAGAGGTCACTCTGACACTGACGTAATTCGCCTATTGAGAAACGGTCGGCAGATGGCGGCCGCGTCTATGTGAATTAAAGCTATGGTGACATCATATATACTTTTTCCGATGGCTTTGTGAATGTAATGCGCTAGTGCGCGTGCTCATGGTTCCTGTGTGTAACATGAGTCCCGATCTAAAAATGCACGAGCGGAGGAAAATGCACAAGGACAGGCACGCACACATGTCGCCTACCCTGGACAGATAAGCTTGATATTGGTTCCGGGACGCTCAGTTCTCCTGAACTCCGCATCTTCCAGCTCGGCGGTCTCCTCGTCTTCGGCCTTCTGGATGCTCATCTCGCCGAAGAAGGATTTATTGACCGCCGACATCGTGTGCTTGGCTTGGAATTCTTCGTCTGGCAACGTACACGAACGGAAAGCAAAATAAATGAAGGTCGCCTGGTAATGTCGACGAGAGAAAAAAATCAGTACTGCCAAGTATATACGAGGGCACTCTTCTATAGCTCTGTCTAATAAGCCTCCTTAACGTTGAGATTCGAGCCTTGAAACCTTTCAAGCCCGCAGTGCACCTTCTTAGAAAGTATTGGTATAATGAATGCTTTACGCGCAAACAGCTGCTGCGCATGCGTTCTGCACGAGATACTCTCTTCCCTTGTCATCTTTTAGCCCTTTATTTTCCTTCCCCATGTGCAGGGTCGCAAGATGAACGTGAGCCCGGTTAATTTTCCCGGCTCATATTTTCCCATTTTCTCTCTATTTCATTGGACTGCGTGAGTCGATGAACGTTGTTGCTGAATGAATGACACACGGTCTTTGTCCATGTTTTTTCTTTATTTAAGCTGCTTCGTTATGGCGAGTAAGCTCCGCTCCAAATGGTTCATTCAGAGACGAGATGCCTTCGCGTAACACTAGCATCGTTAGTGTATCATGAGACGTACCCGCGATTAATTCTCTTCGTGTAAGCTTTTGTAAGGCGTCCACACAAGTGGCGGATAAACGCTCGGTGTGACCACTACAGTAGCAGCGGGAAAGATAGAACTGACCACAGGGCTCTTGGCAGTACTCGGTCTGGACGAAGTCGGGAAACGTGTACAGCTCCCGCGCCACCGCGTATCGACGGAGCAGAGCGGACCGGCAGCTTGGCCCCATCATCGGCACAGTGATGTTCAGGGGGACCTGCCGGTTGGAGATAGTGGGAGAGAGCTTCAGGTAAGATTGAGCACATGCCTTAATATACAGCGCTGGCGTACTTGGCCCGCTTGTGCTCAGAAAGTTTAAAATTCCAATCCGCTCCGAAAAATTCACAGGGGGCACGTATAATTACCTTGTGTTTTGGCGATAACATTAGAAGCGCTTGATGCCTTTGCGACGTCACCTCTCTCAGGAAATGAAAATTAACCACTCTGGTGACGTCACTTTCCGCCTGCCAGTGGCAGTTATCCGGTCTCGTGATGTCACTTGTTTCCAGCCAATGGGCGAATTTTATGACCGACGACACATTTTTTTCCCGATGAGGATTTTAATGCTGTCACATCAGTTTTTTTGTTGTTGCTTGAGAGTCGAAGAAGGGAAGGAACATCAATAGCTATCATCATCATCACCACCACCAGCCTGACTACGCCCCCTGCAGGACAAAGCCTCCCTGCCATATATAATTAACCTTGTCCTGTGCCAGCTGCGGCCAGCCTATCCCCGAAAACTTCTGAATCTCATCGGCCCACCTAACTTTCTGCCACCGCTACGCTTCCCTTCTCCTGGAATCCTGTCTGTTACCCTGAACGACCATAGGTTATCTTGCCTTCGAATTACATGTCCTGCACAAGCCCATTTCTTCCTCTTGATTTTGACTAGGATGTCATTAACCTGCGTGTGTTCCCTCACCCACTGTGCCCTCTTCCTGTTACAGCTATCATTTTCCTTTCCGTGGCTCGCCGCTAGGAAGGCAATACTCTCTCTCTCTTCCCTAGAAGGCTCACTCATTTCCAAGACCACAAACCACAGGCACACATGAGGTGACCGTATAGGTTGCACAGCCTCTGTTAAAGGTATAGAGCCCATGTGGATTGAATCTTAGCCATGTATGCAGTGGGGTTTTGCAGCATCCGTGGTCTTAAGTTTCGGGGTGCTGATGACTAGCGTTCCTCTCACCTTCAAGAGGTTTGGTTCGTTGTCGATGCATAGCTAACCACACAGCATGGCCCAGAAGCAAAGCCTTCGGGCTCTTTACTTTTGACAAAGGTTGGACATGTTTTTTCCCGGCCGGGGAACACAACAGTGCTCCAGTCTCAGTGGCCAGAATGCGGTCACGCTGTCTAAAAGTGGAAACGTCATTCGGTTTCATCTTTATTCCAAGATGCTACTACTAGGACGACGACACCGCAACCCCTACAACATCTACTCGATGTAGCTCTCGCAGTAAAAAAAAATTGGAGGCACTTAGATATCTTTTAACTGCGGGAAGGCAAAAGCCAGTGGGTAGTTTGCTCACAGTCCAGTTGGAAGGTTGCGATCACGTGACAAGGTCACGTGACCTAGGTGGCACAATGTAACGGAAAGACACCGCGATCACGTGACCTAGGTGGCAAACTGTAACGGACGGACAAGCTCACGTGACCTAGGATGTAACGGACGGACACCGCGAGGTCACGTGACCGGACGGACGGTCACCGCGAGTATGAGCCATTAAAGTCTTTCGCCTCAAAATACAGTCCCAAGATGTCGCTTCCGACGCAGCACCTAGCTCCTAATAGAGAGACAAGTTGCGACACCTCACTAGAACTAACACGGAGCAAACAATTGCGTATCGATAAGAGTTACGTGTGCCCAGAACTGAAGCTCGGAATTGTGATATTCGCTTTAGCAGGTTCCCTGACTCTCCAAGCGAGTAAGGAGAATGCAATGCAATTCAAACTCTTTGGTCTATATTGACCAAGAATACCGTATCGCCGTCTTGGAAGAGAAAGGGCCTACATAATTAAGGTAGGTATTTTGAGAACATGGCTGGACTATTTAGGAGGGTGTCACGTGCAAGTATACATCATGCGTACACTTATCATGCACTGCGTAGAATATGCTTCAGTTTAGAACTTCAGTGAGAATATGGAACACACGCCCCTAGGGAAGTTTTGCTGACGCTGGCAATATCGGAAGCGGTGCTGAATCGAGTCAGCCGTCTCTCTTATCCGACTCGCCTGTGCCCCAGGAGGCATGAACACGGCGTCAATGGTCGTCCGCAGCTGGCAGCGACCGTAGCGCCTGCGCAGTCCCACATCACCGCAGCGGTCGCAGGACTCCCAGTCGTCCCAGTTGGTGGACACGCTGTACCGTTGCAGGGGACCCTCGAGGTCCAGCTTTTCTGGCATGAAGACGGGAAGCGATGACAACCGCCACCACCACCATCAACAACACCAATAGCAACAAACGAAATCTCTCCACTGTACTGCGAAAGATCTCTTTTTTTCCGAATGCTCCGATTAAACATCGACCTCATGTATTCACTGTTCTAAATGTTCTTACACCATGAGTTTCCTCATGAGTTTCCTCACATAAGGCGTTCGGTTGCTGACCCCAAGAATGGTGGATCCAATTCCGGCAGTGGCGACGCCGTTTTGATGGATGCGAAATGCAAAAGACGCCCGCGTTTGCTGTGCGATGTCCATGCATGTTAGAGAACCTGAGGTGGTAGAAATAAATTCGGAGCCCTTCACTACAGCGCCTCTTTTTCTCTTCCTCCTCTCACTCCCTACTTCGTCTCTATTCTCATAGCTTCGTCGAGGTGTACACCGAGAAGTGTGACAGGTTACTGCGCTTTTCCTTTCTTCGTACTCAATTTTCACTTCATAACATGAACTACCACTTCTTGTTCTTGACCTGATCTGCAGCGCCCTCTTCCACTCGTGTTTGTTATCCGACCCGTGCTGCTCTTTGCTTATCCCTGATCGTAACGCGTGTCATCTTTGCTCGTATACTTGTTCCAATCGTTCTAAGTATCGGTGTGATTACTTTCCATGCATTTCGAGGTCTTATCGTGAGCAGAGCGATTCGCTGTACAACATTTTAATCCTCTGTTTAGACAAGGTTGCAGCCACGCCCAACTAAGAAGCGGCAAGTGTAGCGCTGAGGCTCTGTAGAGACGTACCATAGGCAGCCTGCAACTCTTCCAGATACTTCTTGTGCTGCTGCTCGTCACCTGAATACAAGTAATGAAAGATATAACGCCTATTTGCACACATTAAAAAAATATCAACGGCGCTGAGACAAGCAAGCAACGGGAAGACTTCACGCTGCCTTTCACGCTGCCGTGCTCCTTTCCTTTGTAAGGGCGGTCTCATTTCCTGCTCCGGCGATGAGAGAATTTCGATAGCGTCCGAGTGAATTTTATAAAACGAAAAACTGATTTAATTGCGAGACTTATGGAAGCAATGAATACAGGACATTTCATTTTGACGAAGCATGCCCCTCACGCCTGGAGCTATGGTCACTGGAACCGCAGGAAAAATGAATGAAAACAAGATTTGCGGGGATGAAAAATGTGGAGGCTAAAAAGAAAGAAAAGAGAAACACGTTCACAACAACCCGCAGGTCCAGCCTGCTACCAAGCGAGAATGTCTTTGTCTTTCGACACATTGTCTTTGTCTTTCGACACATTGTTAATCAGCACAGCCAATTATCAAAGCGCTGCCAGTTTACCTCCGTCATCAACCCCTTGAGAGACGCTATCGCGGGCAGACGCTTTTGGCGCCGTGTATCTGTGTCGCCAACATCTTAAATTTTAGCCGAAAAGCAGGCACTCGAAACTGACTCGTTAACCGCAAGCTGCCTTTGCCGCGCACACTGAAAGCTGTGAGGTGAAGCACATCACCACTGAATGCGGGGCAGAGAGCTGAGGCCAGAGAAGGAGCTGATAAAGGAGGGTTTGCTGAAGGTGCATCTGTATTTAAACAAACTGAATTCTTTGATGGGTCGTTTTGGCAGCGACTGCTGCACATCGGGCAGTTGGTCCGTTCTCCTGCTGCGCGCCAGCTACACGGGACGCCTTCCTTGGGCGAGACCCGTTAAGTACTTTCACGTCGTCCCAGGCTCTTGGGGAGCCCTTGTCTTTGGCATTCAAAACCAGGACTTGGGTCGCGCAATAAAAAATATTCAGACCGTTACTCCGCGATAAATGGGACAAAGCTTGTGCATTAATGTTACAAATAACCCATTTTCGTTCAGCCCAAATTTAAGTTGTTGTAGGTCTTGCGCAGCCTGACACATAATTAAAAGCTGGAATGAGGACCGAAAAACTCGAAGGACGGTCCCCTCTGTGTAACGCGATATTAAGCGATAGCTGTACAGGATTTTTTTCCTTTTTTCAATTTAACGAAATATCGAGGTAATGTTTAGTTTTCAACGCAAACTCGTTCTTCGACTAGCGTTCCTATCCAGTCCGTCGTTCCAGGCGCGCGGCGCCACCGTCGAACACGGACAGTGCTACATTTTCCTCCTCTCTCGCCATACTGCCTCTCTCTCCCTTCATGGCAGCCACTCTCCTGTTGCGGATTTCTCCGCTCTCGTCATGCCCTTCTCCTTCCCCGTGGTAACCAGCTTCCGGTTACGCACTACTAGTACGAATACTACTAATACTAATAATAAACCAAGGGAAACCCAAGGAACGGGCCTTTAACAGCTGTCCCTGTAAAATGACCGCTACTGCAAGCAGCAAGAGGCCGGGAGGTGTGTCCCAAGCAGGTGAGGTCGCTGCAACCGTAAGTGCAAGCATGGTTTACCAGCTGCGAGAAAAGTGCACATTTTTTCTCGTAATTTTGGGTCCCCCATATTTACCGAGAAAAGTTTTGTCTGCTTACCAGTCCGTGATTCAGTCTGCCTTGGCACGGCCACTGCATGAGAAAGTGACATTAGAAAAAAGAAAAAAAACACAGAGAAAGAACTCGTGTCTTCCTCTTTATATTAACTGACTTTAATAAATTGAATCACTGCACTACTGCTTTTTCAGAACTGCCAGCGTATTTTTTTTTAACGCTTTGCTAATTGTATGATGGAAAGAGCACGTGTATATGCGGTTTCTGGAGGACGAGGGCACGCTGCAGTGTAGGTGTTAGGAAAGCTTCGATCACATGTCGTCTGTTTAACACATACGAAAGCCTATGTGCAGGGGAATTTCAGGATCGGCCTCCGCTGAACATGGCCGGCGATTTCACTGAACCCACCACCTCTCACCTAGAAGACGAGAATTTGAGAGGCTGAGTCGCTGCGCCGACTTGACGGAAGGTGTTCCCAACCCGGCCTCTGGCATTCAGTAATGAGAAACTTTATGAATAGCCGAGACATTGAAACTGGCGCCGAAAAGTGCAGAGGGTGAGAAAAAGAACTATAGAGGACACATCGCTTGACGACAGTGGAAGTCTACTGAGCGCAGAAAGCATAGAGCAACCAGGAAGCTCATGCACTAAAACCTTTTTTTCTTATTATTCAGCACACCATCAGCAAAAGGGCCAAGTAGGATATCTTATAAGCTTTACAAAAAAATAATAAATCGGGAGACAGATACGTCATTACTGCGTCCCCTGGCCCTCACGAACAAAGGAATAACGTTCATTGACAACATTTGCTGCGAATTTTTTTGAGGGCTCTGCGTGCTGGAAAGAAAGGGAGAACTTTTCGCGGTTGCGCTGGCTATTTTGTCATTGTGCTTCAGTAGAAACTTAGCGCTGCACTGCGTGAAGCCCCTCATCAAGTTCTTCGCGTTTTTTGGGTGCTGGTTACAATAGAGAGTTTTAGCAAAGCGGAGACATACTAACGTTGACTTATACCGCACCAGCCAGGTGCCAGCTGCGTGCACGTCCGCAGCGGCCAGGCGTGTATGGGCGCTTAGCTGCAAATGCGCATCCGCTGTTGCACCTGGCTAGTCCGACGTTCCTCTACGATCGTGCGTCTCCGCTTTGCTAAAATTCGTTAGTAAATAGTTTTAGCATAGCGCGGTCCCCATTCTGCTACCGCGATCTGTTTCCACGAGGAGAAATCACGCGCATGCGCACATGATGTGAGGGGCCAAGTGCGGGCGCACACTTGCCACAGCGGAGGCGTATTTGGGTCCCCGCGTAAACGGATCACGGTAGCGGATCGCCCCACGCTAAAACTAAAGCAGATTTTTAGCATAGCGCGTATACGGCTACCGCTTACCGCACGCCGCCAGCGCGCACGCGCTGATTGGTCCCGGCGCGACAGGCGTGCGCGCAGCAGGCCAACACGTGGCGCCATCTGGCGCCCTTAGGGCGATGTATGCATGTATAGTGGTGCCGCGCTGTAAGCGGTAGCGATGGCCATTTTTATAGTGTATTTGAAGAAGGAACCGCGCGAGCAATGAATGAAGGAAAGAGAAAGGCGGCGCTGAAAGCACGCTCACGCACCGTCGAGCAGGTACTCCATCCGGTACTGCGCGGGCGGCTCCTCGTTGTCGTGGCAGACGTAGAAGCCGACGTCCGCCTCGGTGACGTTGGCCAGCGTCAGCGCGTGGTCGGCGCCCACTGAGCGCCGGTTCAGCGAGGGGTCGTCGTGCGCGTCCGGAGTGAGGCGCGAGAAGTCGCCCTCGAGCGACCGCCGGAACCACTGGCGGCCCGCGAGCGAGGGACGCTCGTCGCTGTTCGTCGCCCACGGATGGACACAAAGTGCACGCGGCATCGTTGAGATAACTTCAAGCATTGTGTTATACTGTGCACCTACCCCTGCATTCAGCCGCCAACTGCGTATGCGCAGCTGACGATAGCGTATACACGATAAACTCCCTGTTAGAGCTCGGCTGGACCGTTTTAGCATAGAATTACCGTACACAGCTGCTTGTGGTAGCTGTATTCTTAACGCTCTATTGCCTGCGGCGTTTCGGGGCTCCTCTGAGTGTTCTTTATAACAACTGAGCAGACAGACCATTGGGTGCATGATTGAAACAGTGGTTGGGCCGTGCAGCGAGGCGAAGAAGGCCTGCTCGACTAGTTCCTGTGAAGCTGACAACGTTCGGAGTGAGACTATTTTGGATACATCCGCACAATTACATTTCTGCGCCCGGTTATATCGAATTTTGGGCTATATCGAACTTTCATCTTTTTCTTCTTATGCGTTCAGTATAACGAGGCTCTACCGGCAGCATTATTATTACAGTGGTATGCGGATACGGGTGCATCGCGCCAGTGCTTGCACGTGTGGGAGCATGCATGTTACAGCGCGAGTGTGCCAGCCCTAGCCCGCGTGTGCGTAGAATTCGCGTGTGTGCCCACATGCACGGCATGCTTGTGTACGCCTGGCCGGTTACGTACGCGTCTGTGAGTGTGCATGCGTAAATATGCATGCTTGGGTGCACGCGTGTTCGACCGCGAATCACTGGTTGAGCACCCTTCACGACACGACGTCACGAATCTGCTGCGGCGCTTACAGTACAGCGCCTGCATGCCTTTAGCCCCGAATGTAGTACCAGGCCTGCGTGCAGCCCGTCACAGCAGCGAATTCAGAACGCAGGCCACGCACACCGCCTAAAGCAATTGGCTCCCCGGTCTTTTACCTCAGGTGACGTCACCACTATTTCGTCTGCAGACACGAAGAGAACTTGTAACGCGAGAAGGACGAGGAACAAGCGAGAGCTGTACGCTGTCGAGCATGAACAATCACGAAGTGGCCGAGTTTGCCATCCTGTTGCAGTATACAAAGGAGGTCACTGTTTGGGTGCTGTCTGTCCGCATTTTGGATCTCGATATTTTGCCGGAAACCGGCCATCCAGTGGCTCAACAGGGTGACACATGTATTCGCGTATCTCCACTGTTAGGTAGCAACAAGTCTGCCATTCATTAATTGGTCAAATGTTTTAGGGAATCACCAAAGGTGGAGTAGACTTGTTATAAGGGAGTAATTACTCATTGGCATCCACCCGGGCGCAGCCATACGGCTACAAAGGAAAGCTATACAGCTTTCTCAGAAACTTAGCAGTTAAAGAAAAATTCGTCCTGGTTCGTAGTTCGAACCCGGGACCACCGGTTCACCGGAGCAGTCGCTCTACCAGCTAGCTTTCTTTTGTAGCCGTATGGCTGCGCTTGAGTGGTTGCCAATGAGTAATTAATCCCTTATTACAAGCATGCCATTCAGCTCGTCTGCAGTTAATTCTTTTTATATCGGGCAAATTTTCCCTGACTCATCCACTGTTTCTCTCTGACCCAGCAATATTGGTTTCCTTGCCTGCCGTGAAAGCGTGCAAGTTAGAGCATGCAGAGCCCGTTCTGTGCTCCTATGTAAGCACACCGTGTCTTTGGCTCTCAAGCTTGTATTCCCATATGCCTGTGACAGCCTTTCAGTTCTTGCTTGCAGTCGCGGAAAGCACTGACCAGAAGCGGCAGTCCATCCGGGCACTTCCCCCCTTGTCGACACTCTTGACGTGCACTTCGGGTTCCAGCAGCGTGGTGGACGGAGGAACCAGACGCCTCTCGCAGCTGCCGCTCGCCGAACGCACCGGCTCTGCGAGCGCAAGTGGCCGCCATGCAGTTATCCCCGACCGGATCCTGTGCCGTCATCAGCTGCACTCACAGTGTCACGTACTCCCCCCAAGACTCTTCTCACCACATCAAGAAAAAACAACGACAAAAAGCTTTTCAATAAAACACCAGCTATAAATGCGTCTTTTTTGTTGTAGTATGCAATTTTCATCTCCAGAGGTCGTGCTAGCTCGACCTAGAACAATGGAGTACATTGCCGTGTTGGCTGGTCAGTGTTGATCCCAACAATACGGGTAGTGGAAGCGATGTTGTGAACGCCGTCGTAATTCCACTCTGTCTCAACCTTATAGACTCGTTATAGTCTCGAATAAAAATGGGACGGAAGGGTGTGTAGGGTTTAACGTCCCAGAACCATGACAGACGCCGTAGTTGAAGGCTCAGGATTAATTTCAACCGACTGGGGTTCTGTAACGTGCGCAGACACGACACAGCACGTAGGCGTTTTTGCATTTTGCCTCCACGAAAACATGGCCGCAGCGTCCGAGATTCGATCCCGCGACCTCAGCAGCTGGTGGCCGGAGTCACTAAGCCACCGGGGAAAATAAAAACGATTTTTCACAACAACCGATAGAGCGGTTTGTACCAACGACTTTCGGGCTGTGACACGCTTCTCCCACTGAAAATATATGGACGTTCCCGCCAGCGCGCACTTACCGACGACAATCACCAGCGCTGCGCTAAATAAAATGTAGACCTCCATGACGCCGGCACGGACGATGTGGGCTATAAAATGCCGGCAGCTCTTGGGACGATCGTCGGGATAGACGCGATGCCTGGCTCTCTGAAACTAGATTCAGCCGAGCTGCTGCGTTCCTTTTATGGGCGCGTGTAACGCGCGTGAGTCAGCGGCTCGTGGCGGCCTGTCACGAGTAGTGGTAATGAAATGCGAACACCGGAACGCGACTGGTAACAGCGTGGCAGAAGCGTGAAAAACATGCATCTGATTGAGTTCCCGTGTGTCGTGGCCGCGGCTAGCTCGGGTTATTCGCTCACAATTACAACCCGATGCTCTATTGCTGGACTTCTGCCAGGGCATCAAGAGGCCTTGCTTGGCGTTTTCGTAGTTTGTGTTCAGGTTTAATTGGAAGGTTCCGTCTTTTTATAGTCGGGTGCAACTCAAGGACGAAGCGGCAGGTTCCCTTCAAAAGAGGCCCCCCAGCCAGTAGCGTCGATCGTCGCGGTTAATCCTATTAAGCCGTGTATAATCCCGTTTTCATATCTCAATCCCTGGGATGTAAGGCTAGCAAGCCTAAGGGGGTTAAACACGACATCATGAGAATCGGTAGACGCCATTGGCTGGAGGGCCCATATCCACGATATGCGTGTGTCTTTGTGCCAATGTGATCATTTTACATAGTTGTAAATAGTAATTCTCTCTATTATCATTTCTTATACTATACCATATATCTCTTTATGTCGTCCTACCTAGCTGCGACCCTCGCTATCTCTTTTATTTCTACGGGCTGCCGATCAGGTGTCCGACAAGCAAGTGACACTTTCCGGCACTTTCCGGCGGCAGGCATATTTTATGGGTTATTATTTTAATATAAGCCACCGCCACCTTCACCCACACACAGCGGACGCCCTTGCGAGGGAAGTGGACTGAGGCACGCAGAGCACGCACTAAATATTGCAGCTCACATGTGCCTTCTTTGAGACCCATGGGAGTTTCTTACAACGAGGCGGCGGCGCTTGGTAAAAGCCATCGCGTAGCCCAGCTCGCGTATGCATGGTAGGTGAAGCTATCTCGGCATCGTCCAAATAACGGTAGTCGGACCAGCTGTCGACGCCACCTTGGTTGCGCGTTACACTAACGGTACTAGATATTTTAACGCGAAAGCGTCAAAGAGCCCGTGTCGCACAAAAGCCGGCTTCGTTGGATGTGAGCGAAAAATCTACGAAAAAATTCCCAGGGAAGCAACCTTAGTGGGACACCTTGGTGACAGGTGGGCACTCAGACGACGTGACATTGTGGCGCCATCACAACCTGCCAACCAGACTATGAGCAAACTGCGCCCTTCACCTGGTCCCTTTCCAATATAACGCGCATCGAATTAACTCGAACATCAACTCTTTTTCGCTATTTTAGGCAGTCGACAAATATATGATACCCTTGTATAGGTTGAGACGTTGTTTTGCGCGCTGGCGTGGAAAAAATCAGTATGGTAGGCCTCACAAAAAATGAAGACCGCTTGCCTTCAAACATTCCTGATGACCGCGCGTTGGGTTTCATTCTTGAGCCATATTTCCACAGAGGTTTGTAGTTTCTTCTTTTACGTAGATGTCTTGCTGTCAGGAGATTTGGGGCCTGAAGGCATTGCCTGCAGACTGTGTTTTTAGATAAAATGACGCAATGATCACTGAAATAACAGTCTCGATCAATGCTGTAGCTGCTCGTGTGAAAAGTTGGATTAAATGATAGCCACAATATAGTTGCAAAATCTCGAAATTCCTAGGATAGCCGCAAAATAATGCTTAGGAGGAAAAGTTGATGTGGAAAAATTCACTATGGCAGGCCTCACAAAAATTAATGAAGACAATTTGTATTTAATTAATTGTTGCGTGACCGCGCGAGTATGCCAAGAGCGAAAGCGAAACTATTTTTGGCGCAACAGCGTCCCTCTAGTGGCGAATCAACAACGCTACAAAATGCGATACAAGGCGCAAATGTTCCTACCGAACAAAATAGGAATTTTAATTCGCGACAAGTAAACCAAGAAAATTATAATAATTCAGAAATATTTGTATTCTTAACAAGGGGTACGAAAAAGAGCACATTACCGTCACTACCCGATCGCAACGCGGAAAACGCGGTCCGAATGTAGCAGACGGCAGGAGGAGCAGCGAGACGTCCGCGGTCAGCATGGCGGCTGTCCACGGAGATTTCGAACTCTGGCTCGCCGACAAGTTGCGGGCCTTAAACATAGATCCGGATGTGTTCGGAAGCTACATTACGGGCATCCTCGAAGGGACCGAGACGGAAGATGAGAAGTCCGAGGCGCTCCAGGGCATCCTTACGGAAGTTTGCGTAGGGATCGCATGCTTTGCGCGAGCTTTATATAGTTCAATGGAAAAAAATATCTCGCTTTTCATGCTCTCCAGTCTTATGTTGTCATTTCTCTGTCAACAGGAGGACGCTCTAGGCAACGTGAAAGACGAAATATTTAGCAAATGGTCGGAGTGTAACGATCGGCCCGCTGAAGGTGACGTGCGGGTGGATGAACAAGGTAGCATGTGCGCTTCCCGATGTGGCATGATGATGGAGCTGTCTGTGTAGGGGCTACTCGAAGCGCCGGTCGGATACTTACGGACGCGTGGCGTTTTTTAATTGCCCAGGCAAATACAACGTCGAAGCGAAGCTAGTGAGTCTCATGGAGGAGCAGGCCAAGTCTGTGGTTGCCGAGAAGAACCTGACTCTTGAGGAACAAAAGTTACGTCAGGCCATCCTTGCCCAGTACGGCGAAGTTTCTGATGGAGAAGAGTAAGTTCATGCTGTTTTTTATTGCTGCGTTTTCAGTGAAGATTGGTTTACTGTGATAACTCGATGGGTTCCCCGGATCCATGGGTATGGTGACGATCTAAGGCAAGATTTGTTACTGAAGAGCTAACCTGACTTGTGCCGGTGAAAAAAAAAAAAAAAAAAGGCGAATGAGTGCGATGCGTTCTTCCATTTTTTTTTTCTTCTGTGTTGCCACGTTTTTGGGGGCTAGGGAGTGAACAGTTTTCGTGCAGTGCACGCAAGTCAGTTTTTGCTGGCTGCATGCCGGCGACTATAATCTTGTAATTTTAGAGCCGGCCTTTGCAACTGCATCACATGGTTTCGTTGTGCATGCCTTCTGTAAAAAGTAGCCGAATCAAGGCAAATTTTGCTCAAAAAACGATCAAGTGAAATGCATTGTCTGCCTTGTTGACGCCAAAATGTGGTGGGTTCGTAGTTTAACGGCACGAAATTATTCATGCAGGGATGTGGTTACCAAGCCATCAGCTGAGCCAGTGACCAACTCTGCTGCATCAGGAGCAGCTCACAAGGAACATTATGCTCCAAAGCGTATCCTTTTGTTTTTCAAGATGAGTTTGTATTTCTACACGTATAAGATCCATCCATTCACCCACAGATAGTCAACATTATGTGCCAGCCATACATATCATGCCAATATGTCATTTTTTCAGTGTGTCCCATTCAGGCTTCTTTACTTCGTAGGGTAACTTCCAGTAACGCTGCTTGCACACATGCTTGAATTTGCAACATTTTTCATCAGGGTGTATACATGTAAGATGTGTATTTCAGTGCATACTGATACCTGCATAAATTAATTGATTGCATAATATATTAAATGTTAGATAAAATATTAGAGTACATGAACTACTGAATGCTTGTAACCTCTGAATGTTTGCCTGTTCAAAATTTTAGTACAGTCACTACCAGTTCATCAAGCTCTGGGGTGCACCTCACTGGGGGTGTGGTTTTAGTGCCATAACCAAAATTTTCACCAAAAAATTTTCACTTTACTGCACTTGTTACTGTGGCTTTTTTTTTTAAGGGGGGGGGGGGCTTCCTTTGAACAATCTAGAAAAAAAAAGAGGCGGACTTAGCAGGCAGTCGAAGTATTATCACTGGAACTCTGACCTCAAAGTTATCCTTCAACACTTGTTTACAACTTCTTTAATAATAATATTGAAATGCAATTATGATGCACTGATCATGGTATCTTGCCTGATAAAAATATGCTCTGTCTCAGATGAGGAGCTATGTTTTGCTCCATATTGCGTGTACAGCGATTTGCCTTCATGACAGGACAGAATTTTTAGCTGTCCCTATAAGGGCACAGGGCAGGCTGTAATGGTGTGCGTACTGGAGCGAGATGATGAATGAGCCATTTTTGCACATCCAAATCAGTTCTTTGCGCCATAAAGCCCGTTTCCCAGCAATCAGCTCAGTCAGTGCTTCCCATGAAGTGTCACAATGGGTAGTAAGTAAGTGTTTAATGCAAAATAAAAACAAAAAAGGAAGGTAAAAGATTTTTGCTAACCCCGGCATCTGCCATCACTACGGCAGCGGCAGCTGAGCTGGGGCAGCGGAAATAAAGGATAGCAGGTAGTTTTAAGAAGTGAAATGAAAGTGGTGAGGGGACAGTAAGAAAGGATAGAGGGAGAGGTGATAAATACAAAATTTCGTCTCTGGGTGCGCACCAAAGAATGCCTTTCTTGTAATCAGCGGTTGGACTTTTTGTTTTTGAACCGAAAAAAGCCGATCAAAGTACGCTGAGTTCAGTTTTCAAAGTTCGGTTTTAACCGAAAAAGGTCAGCATTCTTGGAGTGCAAGGCATAGATACCTGACCGCTGAGTACAAGTCACACTCCGTTAAAGGCGAAAATGAACTTAGTAGGGAAGCCAGGCGTGGTGCAACAGTGATACCATTGGATAAGCAGCTCAGTTGTGCAACTTGAGATATTGCTTCTCTAGCTTACACGCCTCTGTAGACCGGGAACCACCACTTCCTCGTCACTTGCTAGCTGAGCACTGTTTCATCGCACGCTCAGAGCAGTTCATTGGTTAAACATGTTTATCAACTGCATGTAGGGCAGCGGCACGAAACCATGCATGGGCGTCGCGAAAAAGCCTCATGTTCTGGCCACCATGACAATTGAGTGGCAATTCCATCGCTGCCGTACACACACAGACTATGTGATGCCCTGTCTTCTTGCTCAACCCAGTGTGAGAACCCAATAATAACATGCGAGCCTAGTTTTAAAAGTAAACTTACACTTGTGGTTTTGTCTGCCAGCTATCTCATTTGACTTGCCTTACTTTTTTAATGGCGATAGCAATTCCTTCTACATACATAGCTCCAGCTACTACCTTTTGCACGTTAATTACTGGCAAATACGCTGAGATAGACTCGAAATGACTTCTGAGCACACAGGATTGCCACGTTAAATCACCGCAAAAAGTCAGTAATTCATCAGTTGAAAATAATATTTGCCAAAACCGAAACTTGCGTTCTGAAATAAACACCGAAAAAAGTCCGCTGAATTTTTAAAAAATAAAAAACCGAAAAGTCCAACCCCTACTTATAATGTACGCCTCCAAATTTCCGCCTGAGATGCAGATATCACATTCAGTGATGGCAGAATGGCCAGAGCAAATGCCCTGAAGGCATTTGGAATTTCATTTATGCGTTACATTGATTAAGGGTTGCGTGAGGTGAACTGTTGCCAAAAGTATTTCACTTGAAGAGATGAAGGAAGATCACAAAGGCGTTCATATGGGGAAGCTACTACGGGCAAAGAGGCATAAAATTGGCACTTGTACTGACTACATAATTTGGAGCTCATAAACAGATGTTTCAGTGCATGTCATTTTGGGCCAAAACTTGATGTGAATATGTTAAGTCTTCAACCTTTAATATCAAAATGTTATGTTTTGTTACATTTGACCCTCTATTAGAAAAACAAGATGAAGCAGAAAGCTGATTTTTTCCAGTTTTGTCAACACAGAGATTCAAAGGTACAGAACTAAATGGTACATGTCTGCTGTGTAGCTTTTTCTATAAGAGTTCCAGCCTGCAGAAAACATGTGGTTCCAGAAAAAAAAATCATTAAAAGGATATGCAGTCGAACCCCGCTACAACGATATTCACAGGGTGTGCGAAAAATTTCGTTGAAGCGGAATCAGCCCAAAAAACTAAGGTCTGACTGCACTCTTCAGAATTATCATTTATTTCCAAAAAATTCGGTCATCTTGGCTTGCGTTCTTTTAGTGGACATAAGCGTCGTGGTGCGAGTTTCACACTCGGCCAACAACTGCATCGCGATGTCGTCGTCAGTGTTATAGGCGTTGCCGAAAAAAGTAACTAAATACGTTAATCGTTACGCTAAGAAAAAAGGAACGCGTTACGCCCCTACATTACCTACAAAAAATGTAACGCGTTGTCATTACCGTTGCCAAAAAAAAGTACCACATGTTACTTTGCCGTTACTCCATAGCCATAAATTTTAGTTGGTGCGTCTACGCCTTAAGAACTCACGAAAAGAATTTCATAAAGCTCATATTTCACATAAAACTTCTAGCCCAATCAACAATTTTACGCGAAATCCTGATTTAACGAGAATAATTTGCATAAATGTGCAGGATCTTAGCAATGTTATAGTGGCCTAAAGTTGCCTGTAGAGTTAGTTATATGTATGGATGGATTCTAAATTTTTGGCACATGGTGAAGCCATTTTCTGAATGTGACATTAAACACCAAATGACACTTCATCATCAATTCTAACTTCACAATAAAAACAATGCTGAACTCTCAACAAATTTGCAGTAATTCTCAAAAATGTCAGGTTCAAAAATGCTCGGCATGCTTCCATTCTGTAGAGAGTTGTGTGTGTAAGTGGTTTGGGAAGGGGAGGTAGGTGAAGGCAAGTTGTGAATATGTGTTTGTGCACGTGTTACGCGCTTTATGGGTATCCTGTCTTTTTTTTAGCAGGTGTTTTCTGGCATGCATGCAAGTCACAACAGAGGTCGCTGGGGGCACCTGTTTGTTTATTTGCAGCATCAATTTAGTTTCTCTGCGTTTTTTTCTAAAAAAAGGGGGCGGAGCGGGGGACAACTGGAACAAAAAGTAACTAGTAACGTGACATATTTATAAACAAAAACGTAGCATATGGACTGGACGAAGAAGGGCGAAGACAGGACGGTTGCTACCGTCCTGTCTAACGTGACACCTCACGTTACCGAAAAATGTTAACGTAAGTATGTTACCCGTCACAGTTCCCAAATGGTAACCAGTACGTTATTAAGTTACCGGAAAAAGAAATGCGTTACCGGTAACGCCGTTACTTGTAGCGCGTTACCGCCAACACTGGTCGTCGTCATGCACACCAATGAAAGCACGAATGGTGTCAAATGCGTCCATCACATGCAGTGCAGACGGCAGGGCTTGTGCATCTTGCACATCGCTCTCATCTTCGGACGAGGCGGCGTTGTGGCGGGCCCCTTCAATTATTGCTTCATCGAGGTCGACATCCGATATGACGGACTATAGCGAATGGTGCCACCCATTCGCACTCGATGCACTATGGGGCACACATTGATTCCAGCAAGCGTTTTTGGTGAAATTAAACGCTATGAACGTATGGACGGGTAATGTTATGCTTGTTTTGTTGTAAAATAAATGTTAAGCCCATCTCCACTGAACAAGAGTCATTGAAGCGGAAAGGCACCTGAAAAGATAATTCGTTGTGGCGAGAACTATCATGCATTGATTTCTGTGGCTAGCTGACGGGGAATCTGATTCGTTGAAGCGGCAATTATTGTAGCGTGGTTCGACTGTAACTGCTGAAAAATAGTATTTCTAGTGAGTTAAAAGGAGTAAGTTTGGGGAATAAAATTAAACAAACCCAAATGAGCTATGTGCAGTAGTTTCTGAGAAAACAGGTCTTAAATATGCCTCAAAACGTATGCGAGACATTTCAGCCGTGTAGGGGAGGAGGTTCTTAAATATCAAGTGTGACTAGGGACACAACCATTTGGCTGTGCTGTGTTAAATGTGCCAACATGGTGCCGATTACTCATCTCTTGTGAAGCTTGTGTTCCCAGTACAATTTACTAATGACATTACCTGCGTGTGCCTTACAGTACTCAGCAGCTAGGTGTTAGCTCAAGAGAATGCAAAAAATGTGTTTCAGCATTCAAGCATGCACTGCAGCACTCTTTCTACATCTTTTTTTAACTGTGGTGTTTGAATGCAGAAACCACTTGTTTTTACTTGACCCCACCCACATGTAACGCTGCAGTTCTTGCTCGGAACACAAATGCTGAGCACGTGGCACAGGCTGAAAAAGAGAAACGAGAGCAGAGCAAGCAGGAGCACGAGCGCAAGAAGGCCCAGGACAAGCTTAACCGTGAGAAGCAGAAGCAGCAAGCACAGGACCGTAAAGAAAAAGAGCGCAAGCGCACCCAGAAGGGCGAGCGGCGTCGGTAGCATTGTCACTGCCCTGCATATCCTTGTGACTCCCTCCCTTCCTTGTGGACCGTGTGTTGAACAGACACTAGGAACTTCCCATCGGTGCATGCAGAAAAGATGTTAACGCAGGCACACTGGGGACTGCAGCCACTTGAATGACACGCGATGGGCTGGGTCCACAAAGTGTGTGCAGCCCCGCTCAGATTATAAGCAGCTGTATTCTCATTGCTAATGATTGCCATACTGTGCCCCTCTGCTCATTTCGTTGCGAATAAAGCAAGAGGAGCTTGTGGCAGCTAACGCTTTGCTGAAACGGATTGAATTGAAGTTGCCATTAAATGCCAGCGACTTGATGCACAGAACTCGGTCACTTGTGCTTGTGATTATGACCGTTGCCAGTTCCTAAACTGCTGTGTATTTAGGCACGTGGGTTGCCAGTGTCAGCCTGAGTTTACATTTCTGTCTTCATGCCGATAGTATGTGTGTTGTTTCTCGCCTATCTTCAAGTGCCAGTGTGCAGAGACCCCTGAGGAACACTAAGAGCGTGACAGTCACCTGTTGGGGCTTGGATTAGTAAGACAGCAAAATCTGCTGTAAACACAGCACTGACAAGTCTCGGTCTCTCTACAGCTATCCAGCTTCAACTTTTCGGATTGTGCTGTTATCATTTGATATCTTGCCGTTGAAGCTGGAAAAAATTGCTTCGCCTTGAGTTTGCGAACCCCTCTGCGTTGTTTGACATTTCCTGCTAGAGAACAAGTGGCAGCTCTTGCTTGGAATGGAGATAGCCTTAGCTGTTTGAGGAGGCCTGCCCTTTCAGGTGTGTGTGATTTTTGTTCCAGTGTAAAACACCTTCCAAATAATACTTCTATGTCTTGCACTACATTCGTGTGGCTAGAATAATTCTGTAAGATAATGTGTGAAGATAAAAAAAAGGTCATATTGCTTGAGCGAAATTCAGCTTTTGGTCACAGAGATGGAGTTGGAGCTTTCAGTCATCATGACAGTGTGGAAACTGCAACAAAACTCTTATGTTGTATAATTTAACATCAATCTCATGGTATTCCTGAATGGATTGGTAGTGGACTGTGCACACAGTGTTGTCTCTGATGGAAGGTGGTGCATGTTAGGACTGGACAGCTTTCAGCAATAATTGCTTTGCTGGTCACCAGCAGTTTATTAATAAAAAAGGTAGAGCTTGCAGTTTTTGGTATGTAAGACAATGATTCCAACCTAAAATGTTTTGCCGTGTGTGCGACAACAATCGTGGTGCTTTTGGGAGATTTATTTTTCTATTTTTGATGATTTTTTTTAAAATGAAAACTGTCTCTTGGTCAAAACTAAGCACACTAAAACTGTGCTACAGGCCTGCTGCTTTTCGAATGAACCTATGAGCCATGGAGCAGCGGTTATCTGCAATGTGGAGAATGTGAAGTGGCTATGCCTTTGAAGCATGGTATTTGGGCTACTTTCATCTGGGCAATCAAAGCAGGCTGGAAGGAATAGTTCAAAAAAGAGCAGACTCATAATGAGGCCTGGAAACATCTAAATGAATGGGCTTTCACAAAATTTGAAGTCTTTGCAGTTTATAAGAAGGCCCTCTCCACTCACTTTTAATCATCTTTAATCATCTGGATTTACGATAATTTAAGTTTTTGTGGAATTACATAGCCAGTCTGCAATGCCTCAGTGGATTTTTTTCCTTGGGGTGGCATTGTAGGGGCAGGCTGTATTGAGCAGTCTGTGCAGGATTTTCAGGAGTTACTCGGGGGAAATTGTTGAAATTTTTACTTTTCTGACTGCCAGAATTACAAGCATTGGAGAATAAAGTCAGGTGCAGGATTTTCATCCTCTTGCAACTGTTTCCTGCTGCAGCCTACACCACAAACAATGCATGCATTCATTGACAAAGTGTGTGTTCTCACACAAGTTTTTTCGTTTCTCGGTGCAGGAATGCATTTATGTCCATATTCATGGCTTTCGGCATCTATCGCATCTGTGGAGCTCTGACAGCATAGCTATTTTCTTAGGCTTTGGTCGGCCTACAGGAAAAAGCACCCATGTCTTTAAAAGCATGCAGTGTAAACATGGCCGCAAAGAAGAAGAGAAAGTACTAGTGCAAAATTTAGAGCATTTAGGTTGTGTTATGTTTTTACTGGCCTACTGTTGATACACGGCGGCGTAGTTGGAAGGATATATGCAGTTGTTGCCTTCAGTGATAGTCAATGTAGTCCCCATCTTGCAGCTTTAAATGCATTCCTGTGGCAGTCTAGTCCGGCATTAGTGCTCATACAACTGCAAATTTTTTCATTAATTCGTTTGCTAACTTACGAATTTGAACGCGCTACACTTTAAAACTGGCCTAGGGCGGTGCTTTATTTCCTATGATATGGCTGAAGCCATGAGGCATGGCAGTGCATTCCGCAAACCACAGGCACTGTTTTGGAAGATTACTACATGGTCTCTTCAAAAAGCTTTTACAAACCTCC
Source organism: Amblyomma americanum (assembly GCF_052857255.1). Lineage (NCBI taxonomy): Eukaryota > Metazoa > Arthropoda > Arachnida > Ixodida > Ixodidae > Amblyomma > Amblyomma americanum. The sequence goes on from NC_135500.1 coordinate 206,204,630, forward strand.
AAACGCTGTCCTCACTGTGCTGTTGGCATTGTAAAAGCTGCCAGAAAAGTGAATACTGGCCAGAAGCGAAAAGTGGCATGAAGACAGTTTCAATGCATGTGTGCGTCTGAAGTGAAGCCATTTGAAGAAATTTGTGGACTGCGTAGTAATCATTCGAGATGAAACAAGGCCACTGCCATCTTTGAACACCTCTTGAGACAACTATTGAAGCTTAATATGTTTCTGAATGCTACTAGAGTTGAATGTATAGGAAGTGTTGCTAGTCATTGAATGTTTCAATTCTTTTGTGGATCTTGGTGGGTGCCGTTACACTGCAATAGTAGCAATAGTCCAGATGAGTATTTTGAAACCTGTCTCCTCCCATTGCTGGTGATCGTTTTGCATGCCCTAAGGCCTTCATATGCTTTGTTTAACAGCAACCTTGCTTACGTGTACTTTATTCATTGTTCATTGCATTTTCAAGCTGTCTGATTGTGTTGACCTTGAACATTGCTTTGACAAACGTTCACTCTGTATGCAGCTTCCACAAAGGATAAGCTTTCACAGTGGCTTTTTGTGGTAGCAGATAGTGCTCTCCATACCGAAAAAAGAAAGTAGAAAACAAAAAATTGGGTTGTGTCACATAACAGCTAAATATATAGCGCACAAATACAGAGAACTTTGGCTAGCTGTATGCTAGTACATAAGTCCCTTACTTGGTCTTTGTTTTATGGCTTTTCTGGAGTATAGCTAAAAAGAAAAATGTGAATGTGCACACTTTCCTGCGAACAAGCCAGTCATCTTTGGTCTCCTGCTAGGTCTGTTTTGTCTTTTCCTTTACCATGTCAATATTTCATTCAAGGTGTACAGTGCACGCGACATCGATTGTATACTCAGTCCAGTCTACATGTGTAGTGAGCTGGCATGGCACTCTGACAAGATTTTAATTGGGGCATGTTTGCATAATTAATGATCCCAGGAGCATTTGTTTCTTGATTTGTGCATATGCTGTACCTTGAATAAAGTTCAGCATATGGCCATTTACCCATCTCCAGGTGCATGCTCATTCTAGTGAGTGGCAATGTGAGACACTGGACTGGATAGGCTGCGAGAAGACTAGGAAGATAGAAAGCCACCTTCGTAGCACTAAAACCAGCGTGTATTAGGCTGCTATGCCGGTAGCATGGCAGGAGTGTTTTTCATGTTGGCAAGGAACTTGCTTTGGATGTAGTCTAGCAAACATGTAGCCCCAGTTGTGAAGAGGCTACCTGCCAGAGAATTGTGGATGAGCCACTACAGTACTGACAGTGTTTTCTTAAGCTAATACTGACCTCTTTGTTACTAAGTTGTTCCTCAGAAACACACACACAAAGAATCTCCAAAATCATCTGTGCCTGTTAATTGGATCATGCTATACTTCATAACATTTAAATCAGCTGTGTCTTTCACAAGTTTCAACTTGTGCTCACAGTGCTCTTGCTGGAAGAGATGTACTTTTTCATCTGTTCAGTTGTGATTTTTTTCTCTTCCAGCAATTTTTTCTGGCTGGCAAAAAGCACGAAAACTTTATACCTTAAAATCTGAGCCATTGCTATGTAGCAAGTTGTGATAACTCGTTCGAGGAACACATTTCTGTACGATAAGCTGATGTTGGTACTCTGCTGCCCGTTGTTCTGCATGTCATCTGCCCCTGGTTCAATAAATGTTACCGAAAATTGTGCATGCTTACAGCGAGATTCTGTGGATGCCACAAATAAAAAAATCTTTTCAGGTTGTGACAGCAGACTTTTATTACAAATTACTGCTAAATAAAACCACGCTTAAAACACTGCAAGGGTACAGACAAGCCTTACAGAGACTTGACTCTGCTAGCACAACCCTGACACTCAGTAAAAATAAAAAATAGTACATAAAAATAGTGTTGCATCACTCCTCAAAAACTGAGGTGAAATAAATACTGTACAAATGGCTGAAACTGTAAAGGCTCAAAAAGTTATGCTCATTAAACAATGTGTACACAAAATGGCAGATATAAAATGCTTGATCACGGCAGTAAGAATATCACAATCGGGCAAATGCAGTATAAAGGTGCTGAACACATTGGCACAAATGCCCAAAGATGTCATTTGATAAAGATTGCCATAGCAGTCGTGCCTGGTCAGATGAACACATCCTTGATGCAAGCCATTGAGGAGAGATATGTAGTAACGCTTGTAATTTCTCTAGCCAAAATGGCACTACTCAAGCAGATGGTTGCGCACTTTTCACAAAAGGCTCACAATCGTGCATATCAAGCTTTTGTCTTTTGATCATGACATTGCAGTCCGGTGAAATTCCTCGGCCCCCTCTTAAATGGGACAAGCAGCACAGTTCTGATTACTTTTGAGCAGAAAGAAAAATTCCTGCACAGAGCCCACATTATGAGAAATTTTATAAAATGCACTGCTGGCACTGTTGGCACTGACACATGCATGCATTGAAATGGCCCAGCACCCTTTTCAGCGAGCTCTTCCTTGACACAGCACAGCACGTTGCAAAATAGGCACGGTGAGGATATAAACCACCTGGCACTCTCACACTGATGGCAATGTAAAGTCATAATACACTAGCATTACACAGTCCCCTTTGCCTTAGCAATTCAAGACCTTGATCCGTGAAAGAGTGAGCTTGCTGAAATCTGTGACCTCCATAAGTCGGTAGTCTGCCGACAGGTCGGCCAGACTAGACAGGGCCTCTCGGAAGTGGGACTCCTCCATGTGAGGCACCTGGAGGAAATGGTGCATATGTGCCTGCAGACGAAACAAAATGACACAGTGGATCATAGGGTGGAGCAAGGGGTGTACGGGAGGGAAACTCTACTGCCGACCGACGCAGCGCAATGGTGTAGCAGACAGCTCGCAGCCACGCACACACAAGTGGTGACACCTAGTGCCTGGACAGGCAACTGCCGTCACACAGCTGTGTGCAAGCATGAACAAGGGTAGAGAGAGAAGCCTCAGTCTGCCGACTAATGTTTCGACTAGGAGACTTCTCTTCGTCTGGGTGAAAATAAGTCACAGAGTCGAAGCGTTGATCAACAGACTGAGGCTCAATTCCCTCTTCGCCCCTGTTTAAAGTCGTTCAACCTTCGAAGAATCATCTTCACCCCTCTTTCATGGTACCAATTCCTGCCACAAGGCATTAACGTTTCTAAGCATGTGCAAACAGCTTGAAGCATGGCTGACTTTCTTTTAATGCTGTTCTCACAGCAAAGCACATCATGTGGAGTTAATGCTCTGTGCCCTGAGGTGCACAAAATAGAGAAGCAACGAAACAGAACACGAACAAATATAAAATCCGGTAACACTTCCCTTTTAGCACGGGGGTAGTTTCCTCTGCACTTTTCACTTCTAGATGCAGACAGGGACATTATGCTGACCTCACAGATGTTTTTTTTCTTTTGTTTACAGCAAAAATGTTGCACAGCAGAGCCATGCGACCCAATGTTTTGCCACACAGACTGCAATGGCAGAAGCGGACAACAAACACATTCCCTATGGAGTCCTGATGCAACCTTTTTGGCTACAGCTGCTCGGTATGCGACCATCTGCGGTCACATATTGAGCGGAGAGGAATCACATACAGCCCCCCTGCACGTATAATGCTGAGGCACATCTTGCATTGCTCAAATGTGCTTTCAGTTTTTGTAGTGCAGCTCTTAAAAGCTCAATCCCTGGGTTTCACGGCATTGTCATCGTTGCCTGTAAGAGACATGGAGAGTGAAAATGCTCCAAAGAAGGAGGAGGTTAGACCGGGGGAAAAGAGGTTCGTGGGATCAACAAACGTTTCTTGTAAGAGAATGAGGAGGAAGGTCAAAGGAGCAGCGCGAGGTTTGTGGGGCGCAACGGGTGCATCCATGCAGACACACTTCTCGTAGATCATGTGACTGATCGATGCATCTTATAGGCTGAACTACTAGCGCCCTAGTTGGCTATGCTGATGAAAGAAGGGATCAGAATGGGTGAAAAGAGATTAACAAGGTCCAGGATGACAAAACACATGCAACTGCTACGCTAGTCACTGCATGAGCAAGGAAGGATAATCGTAAAGAAATTTTTTCAATCTTTCACTTCTGACCGGCACCAAAGCACGGTTTTTCGAATCTCACGATACTTGCCTTGCGATTATACAGCTTAAGGAAATCCAGCCTGAGTCTGGACAGGACGTGATGGAAGGAGCTGGTGTTGGAAAGCGTCAGCAAGGCATACGGATGCTGCACTGGTGGCGTGGAGCACAGGCCTGTCTTCCAGCCACTTTGGTTCCAATAAACAAACTTGAGGCCTTCTTGCACTCTGCAAACACACCAAAGCACAATATGAAAAAGGCAACACACAGGCAGTTTATAAGAACAGACAGCCGTAACCACAAGAAAAAAAAGAAATAGGAGAACAACCAACCAGACAAAAGAACATTGTAAACATGAATTATGAAGAGCATTAAATGGACCAACTTGTGTTGTAACAATAGATTCTATAGATACCATGGGTGTGTCGGTATTTGCCCAGCATCAAAAGACGCATTTATTACTGAGAGCATTAAAAATTTTCCCGCCACTTGATTCAAATCGCGAAGTCTACATCAAAAAAGACTCCGTGACCACCATTCTAAGACGGATGGCGATTTAGCATAGCCTTCGGGATCAGTGCCCGAAAATCAGTGATGATGCAGATGCACACACTTTACTTGTGAAATCGGCCAATGATAGCGACACCCGCATTTCATTTGCTGGTCTTTTCTGGCTAATAAGAGCTCATTTTTGAGTGAGAGTGGTATTTTTGCAAATAAAATACAGTCACGTATTGATACAGGCCAAATATGATTTTTCCTTGGTATCCCATAAGTAGCACAGTTATTTGGTAATCCCAGCGACAAAACTTCAGACTAGAATTTTGGAGTCTTTCGCAGTCAGTTTCCAGACGTGCCACCTATGAGCTCCATGTGGTATGCTATCGCTGGCACTCATCAAACCTTCTATGCTTTGAGCAGCCATGAGCATCTCGCCTGTGGAAACTGTTGTGTGCCAAAAGCAGCGGCGTACCATGCATGTGTTGGCAACTGTGGACACAAGCTGCATGGTGTGTATTGACGCTGTGTGTGTGTGTGGTGGTGCCGGCGGCATGGCTTCAATGTTGTGTGTCAGTATTGTACCATGTTCTTAGTTGTGCAATAAATGAAGCGCAGACACAACAAATGGCGACGAGGACCGGATCAAGAACGCTCCAAGAACGGCCTGAAGATCACCACATCAAGCGACAGTAACTGGCAGCCGCAAGAAGAGCATTGACAAACACGAAGTGTCAGGCCTAACTCTGCGAGCCCTACGCTGGGTGGGAGAACAATGGCGGCTCAAGCAGCGCTAATCGGTAAGCTCGACAGTTTCGATGACACTGTTGAAGACTGGTCGTCGTATATAGAAAGGGCGGACGAATACTTCGCGCTCAACAGCTTACCGGAAGAGAAGAAGGTAGCGGCTATAATTACAAGCATGGGAGCGAAAACTTACGCTATCCTTCGCAAGCTGACCACGCCGAACAAACCCTCAGAGAAAACGTACGCAGACATTAAAAAGTACCTGCGAGACTACTTTTCACCTGTGCCTCTTGAAATGTCTGAGCGACATCGGTTCTACAAGAGACTTCAGAGAGAGGGCGAGTCTGCTAACGAATATATGGCAGAACTGCGGCGGCTTTCACAGAACTGCAACTTTGGGTCATTTTTGGACCAGGCACTGCGGGATAAATTTGTGTGCGGTCTTCGCTACGTGCAAGTCCAGCAGAGATTGCTAACCGCAAAAAATGTTACGCTAGAGCACACCCTTGAAGAAGCAGTAGCACATGAACTTGCTGTGAAGGACATCGCCGAATTCAAAAGCAGGGAAGAAGTGCCGGCTTCCGTGGCTCATGTCGAGAAGGAAGCACGACGATGTTATAGGTGTGACCGCAAGGGGCATCCACCGTCGAAATGCAAGTTTCTCACAAGTGTTTGCCACAAGTGCAATAAAGTTGGCCACATTAGTACCGCGTGTAAAAGCAAGTCGAGCGACGCCAATAGAGCACCACGCCGGTCAAGCCTTACTTACAAGAATAGGCAGGCTTCAAAAAGTCAAGTGCATGCCATTGAACAAGACAGTGATGCATTTGAACTTCTGGCACATGTCGACGATGGGAACAAAAGCAGTCCGATCTGGCTGAAGCCACAGATCGAAGGGTACACATTGGAAATGGAGATGGACACTGGATCCAAGTATTCTCTTGTGCCAAGAACCACGTACGAAGCGCATCTCTCTCATCTGCCTCTGGAGGGAACTTCAGTACGGTTCAAGACGCTGACTGGTCAAGCCTTCAGCCCTAACGGTGTGGCAACAGCCAATGTCACGTTTGGGAAGTCAACGCAACGCGTGCAGTTCTTTGTAGTCGACACTCCAGGACCTCCGCTCTTTGGAAGAGATTGGATTAATCGTTTCAACCTTCTCGAGCTGAGCAGTGTATTGAGGATCGACAACCAACTGGGGCCACATGCAGATCAACTGAACAAGATCCTCGCAGAACACAGGGACGTCTTCAATGATAGCATTGGAAAACTCAAGCACATCAAACTGAAACTGCGTCTTCAAAGTGGTGTGCAACCGAAGTTCTGCAGGCCACGACAGGTGCCCTATGCCTTGAAGGAGAAAGTGAACACTGAGCTTGAACGGTTGGAAGCAGTCGGCATCCTGACAAAAGTGAATCACAGTGACTGGGCCACGCCCATAGTGCCTGTAGTGAAAGCAAATGGAACTGTCCGCATATGTGGAGACTTCAAAACCACAATCAACCCTCACTTGGTGGTGGACCAGTATCCCTTACCCCGCATTGAGGACATCTTTGCAAAGTTAGCAGGAGGACAGAAGTTTTCAAAGATAGATCTGAGACAAGCCTACCTACAAATGGAAGTAGACGATGAGTCCAAGCCGCTCTTGACCATCAACACAGAAAAAGGGCTGTATCAGTACAACAGAATGATTTTTGGCATCTCTTCTGCGCCAGCTGTGTGGCAGAGAGCAATAGATCAAATCCTGCAGGGAATCCCAATGTGCCATGCTACTCAAGATGACATTCTTGTCACTGGTGAGTCAGAAGATTCTCATCTCAAGAACCTAGAGCTAGTGCTCAGAAGACTGCAAGAGTATGGGCTCAGAGCTAACCTCCAGAAATGTTCGTTCTTTGAAGACTCCGTAACATACTGTGGTTACAAGCTCGATGGAACCGGGTTACACAAGACAGAGGACAAGATCAAGGCAGTGATACGTGCCCCTACACCCAAGTCCACGTCTGAGTTGAGGTCATTCCTTGGCCTTGTGAACTATTACGGGAAGTTTATTCCAGACAGTGCTAATCTTCTCAGACCACTGCATGCACTTCTGGAGAAATCATCACCATGGAAGTGGACAAAAGAATGTGAGGTGGCATTTCAGCAAGCAAAGAAGATTATAGCCTCAGAAACTGTCCTTGTGTACTACAACCCGAACCTGGAAGTACGTCTAGCATGTGATGCTGGCCCCCACGGACTCGGAGCAGTCCTTTCGCACAAAATGCCTAATGGGAGTGAAAGACCCATCGCATTTGCATCTCGAACCTTGAAGGCTTCGGAAAAGCAGTACTCTCAGATAGATAAAGAAGCACTAGCCATTGTCTGGGGTATACAAAAGTTCTATGCATACCTGTATGGAAGACACTTCAAGCTGATCACAGATCATCAGCCTCTGACACATATCTTTGGCCCAACCAGCAGTGTTCCTGCGATGCAAGCTGCACGCATTCAACGTTATGCCTTGTTTCTAGCTGGGCTCGACTACGAGATACAGTACCGCAAGTCATCGGATAATGCCAATGCAGATACATTGTCACGCCTTCCTCTTCCAGACAGTCCTGAAGATAAACCAGATGAAGCTGAACTTTTCTACCTGAACCAAATGGAGCAACTACCTGTAACAGCTCATCAAGTCAGACAAGCCACAGAGCGTGACCGTCTGCTATCGAGAGCCCGCTACCATGTTTTGAACGGGTGGGACTCGTGCAAACGAGACAACGAAATCCTTCCATTCTACAGGCGTAGGATGAACTCTCTTTACACCACGGCATCATTGTTTGGGGCATAAGAACTGTCATTCCAGCTGTATTGCGAGAAACAGTCCTCAACGACCTGCACTCTGGACATCAAGGCACTGTGAAAATGAAAGCGCTTGCACGTTCGTTTGTGTGGTGGCCATCTGTTGACACCGATATCGAAGCCATCACTAAGAAATGTGCAGGGTGCTCCAGAGAGAGCAACATGCCACCAAAGGTCTCTCTGCACCCGTGGGAAGTGCCGAGTGGACCATGGCGCCGAGTTCATTTAGACTTTGCAGGGCCATTCCTGGGCAAAATGTTTCTTATCGCTGTTGACTCATTCTCAAAATGGCCTGAAATACATGTGATGAGTTCAACTACGGCAGAGTGCACCGTGGATGCACTGCGCGTTATGTTTGCATCTCATGGCATTCCAGAACGCATTGTCACGGACAATGGTCCTCAATTCACATCGGAAGAGCTTCGGACCTTTCTCATGCAGAATGGTGTGCGACACACATTTAGCGCGCCATATCACCCGGCGACGAACGGTCTCGCAGAAAGGTTCGTGCAGTCCTTCAAGCACAGTATGAAGGCCATGAAAGGAGAGGGATCCATCATCAAGAAGTTGACAAACTTCCTTTTGGCATACCGTACGACACCCCACTGTGCTACTGGTGAGACACCAGCAAACCTTTATCTCGGGCGCGAGCTACGCACTCGACTGGCACTATTACGCCCACAACCCGGTGGACGTACGTATGAGAAACAAGGGTCATCTCAACCAAGTAAGCCTCAGCGCTCCTTTTCTGAGGGGGAAGAAGTTTCTGTGCGCTCCTATAGGGGTACAAGTAAATGGGTGCCCGGAACAATCGCAACCAGAACAGGGCCTCTATCATATGAAGTGGAAGTTGGGGGAACAACCTGGAAACGTCACACTGATCAACTGCGCAAAGGCTACACCGACGACAAACGCCATCTGGATCCGGAACCTGAATTCCTACCCAGTATGCAAACCTCCCCGGACAACGAGACATCACCTGCTTGTGTTCCAGATGAAAACAAATCTGCATCACCTCGACGTGATCCATGTGTGAGTGCACCAGAAGACAAACTTAACACTCCTCGGGTAGCAGTTCCCGTGAGCCTCCCTGATCCTACCACAGGTCGCCCAGTGAGGGTACGTCGACCACCATCGAAATAATAATAATAATAATAATAATTGGTTTTTGGTGGAAAGGAAATGGCGCAGTATCTGTCTCATATATCGTTGGACACCTGAACCGCGCCGTAAGGGAAGGGATAAAGGAGGGAGTGAAAGAAGAAAGGAAGAAGGAGGTGCCGTAGTGGAGGGCTCCGGAATAATTTCGACCACCTGGGGATCTTTAACGTGCACTGACATCGCACAGCACACGGGCGCCTTAGCGTTTTTCCTCCATAAAAACGCAGCCGCCGCGGTCGGGTTCGAACCCGGGAACTCCGGATCAGTAGTCGAGCGCCCTAACCACTGAGCCACCGCGGCGGGGCACTATCGAAACTGGACTTGTAAAAAAAAAAAAAATTACAAGGGAGGAAGTGTTGTGTGCCAAAAGCAGCGGCGTACCATGCGTGTGTTGGCAACTGTGGACACAAGCTGCATGGTGTGTATTGACGCTGTGTGTGTGTGTGGTGGTGCCGGCGGCATGGCTTCAATGTTGTGTGTCAGTATTGTACCATGTTCTTAGTTGTGCAATAAATGAAGCGCAGACACAACAGAAACTTTCCCAAGCGGTATGGTTAAAGAGTTATGGTAAATACTTTCTTCAGTGAGCTGCCACAGTCCCGTGCCATGTAACACTCTTCTGTTTCCACTATCGCTGGCACTCGGCAAACCTTCTATGCTTTGAGCAGCCCTGAGCATCTCGCCTGTGGAAACTTTCCCAAGCGGTATGGTTAAAGAGTTATGGTAAATACTTTCTTCAGTGAACTGCCACAGTCCCGTGCCATGTAACACTCTTCTGTTTCCACCCAACCCAGATAATGGTCTTTGTGCTTGTTTTTCATGTGTGAGCACATGCGCATTTCCAGTAGATTGGAAGAGTGCTTTTTCTTTCCCACACTACGAATACTCAATGTACACTAGCTTTTTGAAACATCACAATTGGAACTATTTTTACACAAGTACAAGCATGTGGAATAGCTTGTGCCTTCAGACCTATAGACTCCTGCCAGCAGTGGTAGCATACAGTGCCATTGTTCAAACCAGTGGCTTCCATGTGACAAAGGATAAACAAAGTGCAGTAAACATTCACAAGCGCTTCAAAAATGCAGAGGCAAACATTCTGCCACCAGCAATACCTACCTTTGAGGTTTCTTTATCAGTTGTAATAACTTCCACTGCATAATTAAGGGTCACTCACGAGTGTTTTTATTCATTTTTTCCATCTTAACGACTTCTTTCTCGAAAGCTTTACAATTACAAAGGCATTTTTTATAAAGGAAAGGTGGAAAAGGACCTTGCCTGTCCAGGTTCCTGCGCATGTCGGCCATGCAGACCTTTCCCCTGGCAAGCAGGGCACAGGAAAGCATGGTTCCCCCTTTGACGTCACAGTTCACCAGCTGGTGATGTGGGCTGAAAGCATCAGTGAACATCTGATCCAGCCTGCACGTAAGAAAATGCACCCCAACCGCAGCTGTATAATGATCTGTGTGCAGCTACAAACGAGCACAAGCACTGACCACAGGGTACTAGGCAGGTGTGATCGATAAAAAATTATCTTGAAACTTCATCTGCCTAAGCAGGTGTGCCTTTCATGTTTAAGTCATGCAGAGGCATTTCAACCAATGACAATGAATTGGAAAAGCAAAAACAAAATCATTATAGTATTATCCCGTGCCAGGTAATCACCCAAAAAAAGCAATTAAAGTAATGGCATCAAAATGGCGGCAAGTACAGTAGAAACTTGATTACTGAGACAGTTCAGCCATTTGAGATTGCTGCTGCAATTCTAATAAGAGCATACACAGTATATTTAAACTGAAGTGTCTTTACACAGTTCAAGAAGAAATCAATGGGTCTTAGTGACTGCGGACAATGACTAAATTCATAAGTCTGATTCAATGTTTACAGCGTTTGGCACTAAGTCTGGCCTTCCAGAGTGCTAGATTTCGGATCGTGGGCCATGCTACATGCGGATAATTTTAAGGCCATTTGTGAGGAAAATGGTATAACATATGTACTGAAATTAGCTAACCAAAGAGCTAATAGCCAAATGGAACAAGTAAACTTAACTGCACTGCCATGCATTACGGCCGCTATTCAAGATCCTCCACATAAGGATTGGTATAAAGGACGTTGAGAGCTGCCTGAACACTGCACATAATGCCTCAACGAGTACTGGCCCTTACAAGGTTCATCACGGTTACCAGCTAAGAATGCAAGATGGCATGCTAACATGGCCGTTTACAGGAAATGAAAACTGGACTTATCCAGAATAGCTGCAAGGAAGAGCCAAAGCTAACATTGTGGCCCAACAAGAAATATCCAAGAACAATTTCTTACAAGCGTCATTTTGCAGCAGAAAAATTTAGCATTGGGAATACTGCAGTTATTCTGTGCACTGGAGCACACTGGGGATCCGATAAGACTCGAAAAAAGTTCAGCGGTCCATCGATAGTGATCGTGGTGCTCTTAGCTGATGTTTACCATGCAACAGAACCAACGGGAAGAAAGCGGGTCTTTTCTACAACCGCCCACATCAGCCAAATTGAAGAGATGGGGAGGGACTTGTCAGCAGTCTTCTGATGAGGGAAGCAGTGATGAAGGAAGTGTTCCAAGATGCAGTGGGCGTATTCATCGAAAGCCCCCAGTATCTACAAAATTATGTGACATGATATGAAGGCAGTTCGTTTGTCAGGAGTGGCTAAGTGTAAGTGAAACCATAAAAGTGATATAACAACACTGCACAGTGAGCTGGGAAGAATACAAGATGGAAGCTGCAAGATGAGCAGCTCTTGTCTTGCAGAACTTTTTCATGATGCCCGAGTCTTAAAATGTTGTTTTGCAAAAAACGTGCAGCGACAACACATACACCTTGAGTTTTGATTTGAGCTAGATTTTTACTTAACTGCTTGCACGTGGGAAGCCCAGACTCCAGCTCTAATGTGCATTTAAAGAGCTGTGGTGCCAAATAAAGGAAACTGGGGCACACCTCCGAGGAGGCAGGCTGACGTCCAAGAGTGAGTACAGCGGCGTGATGCTGGACACCAAGTAGTGCAACTTGGGATGGGGGACCAGGTTAGTGCAGATCTCGTTCATGTCCATGTTCAGCATTCCCGAAAAACGTGCCGAGCTGCAAATGCACGCACTGTCATTGTGACGCTATAACAAGAAAAAAATACTGGCCACAGCAGTAAAATATCCTTTCAGAACTGCGTCATTATATAATGACCTATATTTGGAGCTAACTTTCTGTGGCACCGCAGCCAAGGTTAAGCACGGGTCACTGTCCTAAGTAGTCCGGCCTATAAACGAGCGTTCTTTTCTTTTTGTTCAGTTCTTCAAATGCCCCCTCAGTTCAAATGCCCCCTCTGACGCTTTTAATGGCCGAGATGTAGAAGTGCACTTCAATCAGAAGCCAGGAAGGAGAAGCCCTTGGAAGAGAGCGCATGCGGCACCAAGCAGGTTTCCTATATATGAAATAATGGCTTGAGAGACCCCGAGTTCCTTCACAATGCTCCAGGAAACCAGCGTGTGCACGTGTGTTTCCTGTGTGTGTGTTTGTGTGCTCCTCGAGTGCACGTGCAAAAGCTGCAAAGAAAAAAAAGGGGGCAACAATGATAACATTACTCTCAGCTGGCAGTACCTTGTTATGCATATTGAAAATATGTCAACAAAGCAGTTTTAATTTTTACTGCCCTTTAAGGCTGAAGCAAGGCAGCAAACAAATTTCTGCCTTCTAGATTTGGCTGCAGTGCCGCAGAAAGCTGTCCCCGAGTGTAGTGCCCTAAACTTTGGGTGTTTCATCTATCCTTGTCATTGAGTTTCCAATGTAGCCAAGAGTAAAAGGTGCCGCTTATAAAGCTTCAATACATTTACTCGAGTAAAAGCACCTTTCACGTCTGAAAGCATAGTGCATGTTGGCACAAAACGTCAAAGTTTGCAGAGGTTTTACACACTTGGCAAAAATGCACTATGCCAGCACTGCAGGGTTCCTGAAAAAAAAAAAAAAATAGCCTTGAGTTTTAAAGGGGCTTTACAAGACAGATCTATATATTTTAATGTGAGAGCATTAATGGCCTCGTGTTGCATAAAAGCCGGCGTAGTTGTCGGTGTTGTAGGCCATGAGTGAAAAATTCCCACAGACGCAAGCTAGGTGGTAGGAGGGTCACCTATGTCACATGACCTTGTGATGTCATCACTACTTGCCCACTGGATTGTGAGCAAACTTCCCAATGTGGCAGGGTTAAATTAATGATTGGTTTGGACAGGTTGGGACAGATGAGGGTACCTGGTGAGATGGAGCAACAGATTGGCCACAATGTTGTTCATCTGGTCAAAAGGCCTGGCCTTCTGTCCCAACACACTGCCCATGTTACTCGTAATAGACTGCTTTGTGCTGGCTTTAACTTTGATGATGCGATTGCAGATATCAATCAGAGCCTGCAAAAAACACCAGCATAGGATGTAATGCGTGCACATCAATCCGGAAACCTTTCTTATGTTGCCTGCCTCACCTCGTTTTCGACCGGACAGGCAAAATCAGCAAACTTGGTGATCTTTTCAAGGGCAAACACAGTGTTGTAAGGTGAAGTCACAACATCATCCATCGCAGACGGGAACACTGGCATGGCAAACCTAGAGTATTGGAAACATATCAATGTGTACACATGTTGCATGAAACTGCATACAAAAAAAAGGGAACAAGTGAAACCATGCAGCAATAATAGGTTCTTCACACTTAATGTGCTTCAACTGCATGGTCATACGCAACAAGGCTTTGTCAACAACAACTTCATGCGCAATAAGTTCTTAAATTTTTTGCACTACTGCAGGGTTGCAAAAAAAATTTTCTTGTAACATATCCCTTTGTACTGTACAGGTGCCCACAAAAGTTTTTGGAACATGAAAATTGCAACAAAGCCTAATTAGTGGGCAGCCTAAGCATGCAGTCATGAAATGAAGTGCGTGCTTTGTAGTTCTGAGCGCAAGTAGTGCAATGCACCCCTCAGTGCCTGATTGCACTTCTAGTCAGCGAGGAAAGTGATGTTTTTCGTGGTTTCGGCGTTCCGAAAACTTTTGTGGGCACCTGTAAAGATGTTGCTAGTCATAGTAACAACACTCAAGAATAAGGTTCGTGCATTGTTAGTAATAATCATTCCTACGGACTCTAATGTGCAAGCATGTTTTGATGAACACCAGGCTCACTGCTAAGCTGTGCCACAAACATCTAAGGCCATGTACTCAAGTGTTGTTACTAGCAGCTGCAAAGTCTTTTCATGCAGGGACAAGCTGATGCTTTTCATTTAAGACCTAACAGCATAACAGCCGGAACATCCTTTATGTACACGTTACTATTTTATATTATACCTGAAGACTTTAGGAAATTCTTCATTCAACATTTCAAGAACTGCAGTTCCCAAGCCAGATCCGGTTCCTGGAAAGGTAATTGCAATTATGGAAAAAATTTTCAGCTAGGAAATTGGGTGCACTAAGGAACAGCTGACAGCAACAATCTAAAACCAGCATTAGCATCAGAAACAATATTAATTGTGAACAAAAGGGAGAGGTCCCTGTGAGCATATGCCAAAACGGCATCAGCAAACCACTTAACGCGCTGGTGTGCTACCCCCTCCAATGAGCATGTTGCACTATCAACCAGTGATACCTACAAGCTGTCACTTGTGCTCAACAGCCACTGCATGTCCAGCACTACTCAGAAGTGCGGACGGATGACATGGCAGTAGTATTTGAGTCACCTGAAGCGTGCCTTTGTTTCCAGCCTCAATTTGGCACTAAAACAGTGGAACTACTTGTGTCATGCTGCTGCTCTACCACCAAGCTGTGCTGGACACATGGAGGCTATTTCCACAAACAAAACAATGGGTTGTGCGGTTATCGGCAATAGATAGAGCAAGGTTTTAACGGAAGAAGTGATCACATTGGCGAATCATATAGGATGCACATGCACGCTGCAAGCTCGACATGAGGTGCAGCGGTGGTCGTTGGTGTGCCAATGCAGTTCTGCACATGCTTGCAGGGGTGTCTTACTTTTGCTCATAACAGTCTTTGCATAGAAAAGGCTAATAATGTCATCTGTACCTAACAGGGGGAAGCCATGGCAGAAGTGCAAAAAAAAATGCAGGAGAGGGAACTTCCAAAC
This sequence comes from Amblyomma americanum, assembly GCF_052857255.1. Taxonomy (NCBI): domain Eukaryota; kingdom Metazoa; phylum Arthropoda; class Arachnida; order Ixodida; family Ixodidae; genus Amblyomma; species Amblyomma americanum. The sequence goes on from NC_135500.1 coordinate 206,220,096, forward strand.
TTTGCAGTAATAGCTTTCTGTTGGCCCTTGCAGGCGGTTATACAGTGGGAAATGACACAGACATTACATGACAACTGTATAAAACATCTGTTCATAAGTTTCAGCTGATTGGCACCCAGTGAACATCTCGGCATCAAGACTGTTCCACAAAAAAATAGTTGGAATGAGATATGAAAATATGGATGTGTCAACTCTTGGTGTGTATGGCTGAATGGCATGATGATGATTTACATGGGCTGATACTCGCCCAGGAGGCCATAAATACAATTCTGAATCCAGCTTTAAGCTTTCATCATAAAGCTCATAAAGAAATTTGAGGTGCACTATTTCTCTTTGTACGAACAAAGTTTATAGATCGGCCCTATTGAGCAGCTTTGTCACTGATTGCAATCTTTTTTCTGCTAACCTCTGGACCCAAATTCATTAATCTGAGTTTGACAGTGAAGGTCCTAGATAATCCTTGCATAATGGACAGTAAGAGATTGCACTTTGCATATTAAGTTGTAAAAATCTTCACCTTTAATCTGAGACCACTATGAAATAATGACTGTTCCATCTTCTTCAGACTCAAAAATTCTGCTTAAAAGCAGAGTGCAAACAAACACTTATTTTAGGAGAAAGAATCAGTACCTTGTACCATTACAAATGCAACATCTGGCGGAAGAAAAATCTGCGAAAGTGCAGTGCATAACAGGTTGCAGACTGCTCACACTTGCCATGGTTCACAACTGTCCATTCTAACAAGTGAAAAAAAGGTGCATAAAGGATACCTACCACCACCCAAGGAGTGAAGCAGAAAAAAAGTCTGCAGGCAGCTACAATGCTCAGCTTCCTTCCGGATGCGTTCAGCAATCTTGTCTAGGTATTTCCTGCCATACTCGTGGAAGCCAACAGCCCTGCACAAAGACACGAAAGGCAGCCGATCAGAAGTGCGCATGCAAGTCAGGTGTGATGCTTCTCACCAATTATTCCCAGAGCCTGAGACGTCCGTCACAAACTGATGGTTGCTCAGCATCTTTCCCAATGGTGTGCGCAGGATCGAATTGATCACCCCTTCCTCCATGTCAACCATAACTGCCTTTGTAATAAATAAAAAAAATGTGTTCTGAGTACATACAGCCTTGCTGCCAGGCAATGTGCTTGCCAGTTGCCATGTCGAACAGTCAGGGACACCAGAGCCACTAGCAAGCCAATGCACAACCAAACAACTCGATTTGGGCAGAAGCCACGCTGAGGTTCAGTGTTATACAGCAGCAGGACATCAAGAAATATTCGAAGAACGGGTCCGTGGTTTACGCTGCACACTGCTCTTAGCCAGCCTACCTTGGCCACAAATAGAACGCATTGAAGGGAAAGGTTGCATGGCGCGAGTGGATATTTCTCCAACTTACTCTGGCTCTAAACTCCTTTCCATTTTCTGCCATCCGGAAAAAATTCCAAACGGCATTGTCGGTCGCCTGAAAAACGCGTTCAAGACGTGAAGCCAAAGATCAGACATCAGAAGTGAGAGGTATGGAATCTGAGATCAGGCATGAAACCGAGAGGCGTGAAAGTGGTTGCCCTTACAGAGACATCTTCGAGCAACATGTGTTCTCGCAAGACAAGGTCCCAGAAGCGACATCCGACCTGGTTCCCGCATTGACCAACTGGAAGCAAGGCAGCGGTTTAGTCATTCCACAAACAACAAAAAAATAAAGCACAGCGCTGTGAACGAATTAACCGTTCACAGGAAAACTCACCTTGCAAAACTATGGACTGTGTCATGCTGTTGTTGTGCCCTGCTGTGCCACTGTAGCGACGAATCTTTTACTAGCTATGACCTCATCTTTCTCCGCCAACTATGATAGTGACCGCTGCATCAGCGGAGTGTGAAGGCGGTGCAGGACGCAAATGAATAACGGCTGAAATGTACTTGAAACGAGTGCTCGTTACACGGAGCATTTCTTCAAGCTATCGTCAGGCAAAAAACCGCCAAGTCCAAAAGAGTCTACGAGGAATGCCACGCGACCATTCACAACAAAACAGAATGATGCCATTCACCATTCACAATAGCATCGAGCACGTTCACTCATCGTTGACGCCAGACCACCACACCACCGCTGACAGCTGCTCGATGCAGCCAACATCCCGGCAACTCGTTTGCTCGGCTGATTTGCAGCAGCGATGTTACTTGCACTGCCAACTTGCAGTTTGGATGGATGGATGATGGATGAATACGGCTGAACCCTTTAAATCGGGCGGTGGCTCAAGCCACCTAGCCATGTCTAATAATAATAATAATTGGTTTTTGGAGGAAAGAAAATGGCGCAGTATCTGTCTCATATATCGTTGGACACCTGAACCGCGCCGTAAGGGAAGGAATAAAGGAGGGAGTGAAAGAAGAAAGGAAGAAGAGGTGCCGTAGTGGAGGGCTCTGGAATAATTTCGACCACCTGGGGATCTTTAACGTGCACTGACATCGCACAGCACACGGGCGCCTTAGCGTTTTTCCTCCATAAAAACGCAGCCGCCGCGGTCGGGTTCGAACCCAGGAACTCCGGATCAGTAGTCGAGCGCCCTCACCACTGAGCCACCGCGGCGGGATCTTGTGTGAAATTTTACTCCTGTCTTGCTTTTAGCCACCAATCGTATAACCTTCGCTTGGTTACTTCTACCATCTTAAAATCCACTTTCCCTTCACTATCCCTAAACCCCAATGCCTTGGGTAAGTCAGCCCCGCTGCTTTCCACTGTAGGGTGAAGCCCTTTACAGAAAAGTATCAAGTGTTCAGCCGTTTCCTCCTCTCCGCACGCAATGCACAAAGTGTCTATCTCGTGGTACCTGACTCTATACGTCTTAGTCCGCAAAACTCCAGTCCTGGCCTCAAACAAGCTTCCCCTACAATTATCATAGATATTTTCTTTGACAATTTCCTGTTTAAAGGTCCGCGGTATGTTGCCAGTGCCGATTTCGTCAGCATCCCTGTTTTCCACAAAGCTCTCTCTGTTTCTTTAACCTTTTTCTTAACCGATAATTGCTGATTTGCCCCCTTACTGCTGTCCAGATATTTGCTTGTCAATTTTCTAGTTCGCTTTCTCCATTTCGTGTCAACATTCTTTATATACAGGTATCTGAAAACTTTCCTAACTCACTGCTTTTCCTCCATCTTTCTCAATCGTTCCTCAAATGCTATCTTACTGCTAGCCTCTCTGCTCTCGAAAGACGCCCATCCCATATCACCCTGTACCCCCTGATTTGGTGTATTGCCATGTGCTCCAAAAGCTAACCTCCATACTCCCCGTTGTTTAATTTCTAGCCTTGCTTGAACATCTGGCCTCATACACAGGACCGCATTACCGAAGGTCAGGCTAGGGACCATCACCCCTTTCCAGATCCCTCTTACCACTTCATACCTGTAATTGTAATTCCTCAGTGCCCTATTTTTCATGACAGCTGCATTCCTACTAGCTTTATTCATTACATATTTTTCATGCTCTGTCAGATACTCAGCACTGTTATTTATCCACACCCCAGGATATTTGTAGTACTCATTCACTACTTTTAGCACGAACTCCTGTATTCTATGCTCGCCGCCCTCTTCATTAAATATCATGACTGCAGATTTTTCCTTACTATACTTGAAGCCTAATCTATCTCCCTATGTACTGCATATGTCTAACAACTTCTGCAGGTCTTCCTTGTTGTCAGCCATTATCACTATATCGTCCGCGTATGTTAGTCCCGGTAATGTCTGTTTAATCAATTCCCCTTGCTTGAAAAAAGATAGGTTGAAGCCTAGTCCGCTCCCCTCTAGCTTGGTCTCCAACCCTTGCAGGTACAACATGAACAACAAAGGGGACAGAGGACATCCTTGTCTAAGCCCCCGCTGTATCTCTACAGGCCCTGATACATTTTTTTCCCATTTTATGAGCACTCTGTTACCTCTATATATATCTTTTAAAAGATTAATTACTCCATTTTCCACATCCAATGTGCCCAGTATGTCCCACAAATGCTCCTGAGTAACGTTGTCATAGGCTCCCCTAATATCCAGAAATGCTAGCCATAAGGGCCTATGTTCCTTTTCCGCAATTTCTATACACTGTGTCAATGAAAACAGATTGTCCTCCAACCTCCTTTGTTTCCGGAACCCATTCTTTAGTTCCCCTAACACCCCCTCGTTCTACACCCAAGCCTGCAGTCTATCCTTTATAATTTGCATCACCACCCTGTAAACCACAGATGTCACTGTTATGGGACGATAGTTACTTACGTCTGCTTTGTCCCCCTTTCCCTTATATATCATGTTCATTCTACTTAATCGCCATTCATCGGGGACTTTCTCATCCACTATCATTTTGTTCACTACCTGTATTAATGTTTGCTTGGATTTTGGTCCTAACTTCTTTATCAACGTAATCGGGATACCATCTGGTCCTGTTGATGTGCCACTAGGAACCTTCTTCTCTGCCCTTTCCCACTCTCCTTGCTCAAGTGAAGCTATTGCTGTGACCGTTCTATCCTCCTTCGATAAATTATGTACCACGTGCTTTGCTGTAAATTTTTCCGTCATCCTTGTTCCTATTTGTTTTATTGCTTCATTGGCTTGGCCTAGACATGCGCCACTGCCGCCACCTAAGTAGAACTATGTTCCCAGCGCACATGAAGTACAGAATTCTACCACTAGGTGCCGCAACAATCGTCGACAGCGTGGAAAACGGGAAACAGCATGGGAAACAGGGATGTCAGTGCACGTTAAAGATCCCCAGGTGGTCGAAATTATGCCGGAGCCCTCCACTATGGCACCTATTCTTCCTTTCTTCTTTCACTCCCTCCTTTATCCCTTCCCTTACGGCGCTGTTCAGGTGTCCAAAGATATATGAGACAGATACTGCGCCATTTCCTTTCCCCAAAAAACCAATTATTTTTATTATGGGAAACAGGAAACAGGAGTCGTGGAAAACAGGGATGCTGACGAATTCAGCATTGGGAATATACAGGATTTTTAAGCAGGAAATTGGGAAAAAAATATCTATGATAATTGTAGGGAAGCTCTGTTGTTCGAGGCCAGGACGGGAGTTTTGCGGACTAAGGCATATCGAGTCAGCTGCGCCATGAGATATACACGTCGTGCGGTGCGTGTGGAGAGGAGGAGGAAGCAGCTGAAATTGAAAATTGGCTTTTGAGGAAAGGAAATGGCGCAGTATCTGTCTCACATCTCGGCGGACACCTGCCGTAATGGAAGGGATAAAGTAGGGACTGAGAGAGGGAAGGAAGAGGCGCCATAGGGTGGAGGGCTCCGGAATAATTTCGACCACTTTATTTATATATTTATATTTATTTATACACAGTACCTACAGCGCCCTCATTGGGGCATTATTGTAGGGGGGAAACATCATAAATAAGAACAAACATCTAGTACATAATAAATTAGGCAAATGATGCGGTCTACACAGAGAATACAATAAACCCATGCACACGGAAGCAAAAACAAACAAACAAACAAAATAAAAACCATTGTAGAAAGGCAAACATACCCTAAACACACACATACACACTCTAGCTTCACCTACAGGGGAAAGCAGCGGGGCTGATTTATTCAAAGCATTGGGGTTTAAGGACAGTGGAGGAAATATTTATCTTAAGCAGGTAGAAGTAACCAAGCGAAGGTTATCTGATTGGTGGCTAAGATCAAGACAGACGAGTAAAATTTTATGAGTCATGGCTAGGTGGCTTGAGCCACCGCCAGATTTAAAGGGTTCATCCTTATCCATCCATCCAGCAGGCAGCAGCGCGCAGCAGTGCAGGTAGTGCACAGCATTTGCAAGTGCGCCAAAGCAACTGGTTGGCCGAGACAATGGTAATAAAAATTTTGTACTTCGGAATAACGTAGCTTATACGTGAGGCAAATATGCAAGCTCATGAGAACGAAATGAAATGAACTTATTATTACAGATCTATTATCGCAAGCGGACGTACCCTGCATGTTCATAAAACACGATACTAGCACATCGTACCACCGATCGACGGACGGACGGACCGAGACTACTGCATGGTATATGCTACTGGTTTATGGAGATGCCTTAGTAGGGCCATAGGAATGGAAGCCCATTATCGTGGGTTTATGGCCGCGGTCAGCCCGACTCCCAGGAAGCCAATTCAAAACTCCGTCCTCTGTGGAACGCCCCCCGTGCATAGAGGGACTTTCAAGTAAATAGACTTCTTTCAAAATGCGCTGCTACTTTTGTGGGTTTTGTGCTATGAAGGCCTAATCGGCTTACCTGCGACATAAGTCTTCTATTTCGACCAGACGAGCCTATGATGCTGAATATGCCTCAGTTTCCTAGTACACTACAGTCAGAATGAAGCAAACTAAATTCCAAGTAGGCGCGAACAGGTCAGCTGTAATGGGGAGAAAAAAGGTTTTTGGTGTCGAGCATGATGCCACGAAGAAGTTGTGTGACGTCACCGCAGGAAAATTAGATCGTAATTTCCGCTGCGAGAAATAGGGTATGTAAATACTGTGGAGCTAAAGGTACTTGGCACACATAACTATAGAATGTGGCAGCTCCCCAGGGGCTGCGGAGTTCAATCATGAAACAGCCTGGGACGATTTGCTGCGAAGCGAGGATCCCGCTACGCAGGAAAAAACTCATCAGCCTGGCGGCCGAGGCTGTGACCGACCAACGGCACCGTCCCCGGCCCGATAGCCCAACCATCGGGCCCTCGGCTTAGGCCCACGGGGAGCAAGCTACCACCCTTTGGCTATATAAAGTTGATTGCCTGACGAACTGAATTAGTGACACGGCTGAAAGGTAAATCAAAACGTCATTGCCGGCAATAGCGGCAATTGTTTGACTCGTAATGCGCGCCTCCTTAATTCACTCGCAACGCCCTCTATTAGTGCGACGGACTTAGGTAATCGCTAAACGCAGTGAAAGCAAATGACTAGTTAACCTCAATAAATAAAACGAAAAACTGTTAGCAATGGTTTTATTTTGAGTTGACCTTTTTTTATTAAAAAGAACTTTTAACATTATAGACAGGACGCCGAGAAAAAGTAGCGCTTAGCGCGTTCACCATTGCGTTTAAAACGTTAATTCGTAGTGTTACGCAGTGCATTCACGTATTAAGATGAGACTGAACAGCATAAGTGATCTTGGTGAACAAGCGTAGGCTACGGAACAAATGAAAATCTCTGCGAGACAATCCGCAAGGCGTCACTCCTCGCTTCGCACGCAACGCACGCACGCACACTAGAGCAAGCAAATACAAGCAAAAAATCAACAAGTCGCCTTGATGGAGAGTGTTCGTGATTGTTGCTGTCTGCATTGTTATTCTGGAGTTTAAACAAAACGCAATCGCCTTATCCGCCAAATCCGCTTTTGCGAGGTGTCCTGAGGATTCTTCGCAGCTCAGGGCGAAGGAACTTGCTTGTATGATCATCTACGCCAACATGGAAGGCGAGAGGCCACTGAATGGTAAGAAGCGTCCTTCCATTCGACCAGAGACGTTCGCGTGACTAGTTCGTGCATCCTTGTTATTGTGGCCCGCAGCCGCGATTCTGGTTTCTTCCCGGTGCGATTTTGCATCGTCCAGCCGCCGTGAACGCCCAGGCTTCCCTGTGAACCTTCTAATTAAGCGTGTAGCGACTGAAAACACAGACAGCATCGCGATTCGAACCCTCTGCTCGTCCAGGTGTTTCAGTAGAGCGCGGGTAGGCGCTCACCTGTGGAAGGCGGCCGCTTCCAGATCCTTGATGTTCCGTAAAAAGCGTTGTTTGAATTCAATATTTTAGCCCGCTAAGCTTGTTTTAGAAATGCTTAAGTCGTCTCAAACGATCGAGACGTTCGAGCTATCCCACCGGTAGCGGTGCAATCGCGGCTGACTGCTGGTCGCGCGCATCTTCCGTCGCTTGACCAGTGTATATCGGTTTCCTTTGGGGTCCAGGTGATCTACCGAGTTTTGTGCCGGTGGAGACAATTTTGAAGGAGGATGGATCTCCGATCTCCGTCGACACCGATAAGCCCGGCTCGCTCATGATGAACCTGGAGACCCGAGAGCTGTTTCTCAGCAACGATGCTGCGTCGCCACAGCAGCAGCAACAGCAGCAACAACATCAGCAGCAGCAGCAGCCGCAGCAACAGCAGTTCGCGCTATCCGCGAATGAAAAGTCCCCAAACCTGGCGAAGGACATGGATGTCGGAGCCAAGCAGTGGGACTGCAACCTTTGCAGGTATGTAGCAGTTGGGGCCAGCAGATTGGAAAGTCAGGATTTCATCCCTTTGGAAATGCTTCAAGCAGCCGTTGCACCAAAATATGAACAGGGCTTATAGCATCATCTGCTGCGCCCTGTTCTTGTCCGAGATGTTATAAGGCAGTCATGTATACAATCACAATCACACCTGGTGGTGCATCACGCATGGATTGATGGGCTTGAAATATGTAAAACTGTGGATGTCTTGAACACATTCATAATTTGTCACTTCACCTTACTTAATGTGTGGTGAACAAAATGCTGAATACAATGAAAGTGTTAGCGCTTTCTTTATGATGGCTTGATGGGCTAATTCGCTGATTTGATTTTGCATCTTACCCGTCTTTTCTTGCACATTTTGTTCAGTGAACACTAGAGGTTGATGTGGCAATCAATATAGTGATGTCGTATCAGAGCTCTTCAATTGTTATGAAACTCCTAATCGTGCATGACTGGTAGGTTGGCAGCTGGAGGTGTCACCTGTGAGGTGGAGAGTAAGCTGCTGGCAGTGCCTTGCAACTATTTTTTTCTCCATCATATACATGTTTTAAGTAGCACCGAAGAGTTGCATCTAAGTGCTGAAATAGGCATGAAAGATTTAGACAAATAAGAGCGCTGCATTTTTATATACAGGTCCTCTAGGGAGTTTCGCACCTGGTTCAAACCCAGAGTTATTAGTGTATATGCAGATTAATAGTGTATATGCACCTGGCTTAGCTCATTGTTCCCTGTCAGCTTGGACAGCAGTAAGGAACATGATATTGTGTGTTTAATGTATATAGTATGACATTCTCCATCTGTCATGCGGGGAAATTTCATGGAATGCCACCAGTTTTAGTTCTTTAACTCTTTTAAAATCAAATATTGTAGCAGGTGGTGTGGTGAAGTTCCTGCTGCTACCTTGTTTATATATGTCCTAATGTTTTATATATAACAGCCCTTAAAGTTGGCGGACATCAAGACCTCATAACATAACACACTAATAACTATTTTAGCTTCCGCGTTGGCTCAGTGGTTATGATGCTGGCTGCTGACCCAAAAGACGCAGATTTGATCCCGGCAGTGGCAGTTTCATTTTGATGGAGGTGAAACGCTAGAGGCCCATGTACTGTGTGATGTCAGTGCAAGTTAAAGAACCCTAGATGGTCGAAATTATCCGGAGTCTTGACCAGTGTATATCGCTTTCCTTTCGCGTCCAGGTGATCTGCTGAGTTTTGTGCCTGTGGAGACAATTTTGAACGAGGATGGCGTCCCTCATAGCCCGAGTCGCTTTATGACGTTAAACCCTATAAAACCTAGTTTTAAAGCTTAAATGGTTAAAGCTTGTATGACTCCATCTTCAGGTGGCAACTTTCTGCACTGTAATACAAATCAATTACACTTATTGCACTGCTGGACAGGCTGTTTGCCTTCTGGGGTTGCCTCGTTTGTGACTCTTTGACCTTATAGCTCCCAAAAAGTAGCTGTTGATTCTGGGTTATTTGTGGCTTCCTAATGTCTGTGTCTGGTACTGTTCTAGAATAAAAATGATTGGAAGAGTGCATTAATATTGCCTCAACATATTTAATGCTGCTTACTGACCTAGAAGTAATGCTACGAAGATTGCTTTGCTGTACACTTTTTGTGACTCAAGACTATTGGGAATGCTGCTCTTCAGAACTGCTTTTGGCTGGCAGGTACTATGTTGTACTGTTTGAGGTATATTTAAATGTTATTCTAGTAAGTGAAGGATTCTTCTGTACAAGCACTGTAAACCACTTATTTTTTGCAAGCTCAATGTTTCATGAATTCGATTAGTCATAATTTCAGAATATTCATGACTACTAAATTTGCAAAGCAGAGGCTATCGATAGGCCCCTTAGCGGTCCCTTGCCCAGGTTATTCACAGGACCAATTTTTTCAACGTACCGATTTTATTCACAAAAATACATGAAAATCAGATCTTCGCGAAATTTAGATCATCTGCAGTATACACTTTTAAGTATTTTTCTGTGAGATGGTTGATCACTGTAAATTTGACAATCCCAGCCTGCTTCCCTCAAGGAACAGCGTTTCTACAGTGTGCGATCTATCTCACACACTTTCATGGGGGAAAACTCCCTAAAAGCATGTCATACAAGAATACCTTGCACTGAAAGAATAGTATGAAAAATGCACTAAAATCTCATCGATACGTTCCTGGTTCATACAATTTCCTGGTTCATAGGCTTAAAATCTCAGTTATTAAAAGTGTTCCAGAGCTTTTTTCTCCGAGGCAATACTTCCCCTGGTAACATAATTTCCTGGCTACTAGGTTTCAAATTTCCATGTATTCCAGTCGAATAATGCATTCAGCGACCAGCTGCACATGTGCAAACATACAAGTGGCCTAATATGGAGGCACGCGGCATTAGCTGAAATGCCACTACAGCCACCTGCCATGTTGACTTCTCTGCAGTGCTTGGGAGCAAGGGGGCGAAGCACACACACAAAAAAAAATGTGCGCCAGGTTACGAGCGAGCCACTCCAGCGGGGGCGCGACATGAAGAGGAACGCACCGGCTTTTCGCGGAGCCTAAGCGCTAAGGGCGGAAAATTTGAGAACTGCAGCGCATCCTCGCATACGAGCGGGCCGGATCTGGGGAACTCAGCATGAAAAGCTAGAACGCCGCAACAGTCAGCCTTCGAGGTGGCTTCCCCGCATCACGTAGGTGCAAATGGGCAAAGCATAAAAAAAAAAACGATTTCGGTTATTTTTGTTATTGCCATCGTGGGACCAGATGTGTTTTAAAGTTCATTCCGCACTTAAGGCAATGCAAATGGGGACTGAATTCAGCGAGCTCTAGATAAGGAGCTGTTCATACCATGTGCTAGGAATGCTAATTGGCATTTCTGGAAGTGAAATTATTAATTTCTTTGTACTCATTCAGCAGTTCCATTTCTGAAATTTAGGTGGTTCAGGTTGTGTGTTTTCTCGGGTAATATATATATTTTTTTCAAAAACACATCTACGAGGTTTCACTGTACACTCCATTTTGCAGAAATGGATCAAGAACAACCCTTTATGTCAAGAGCTCAGCGGTGCAGAAAAACCGAGAAAAAACAATTCCGTAGAGCGGTACCATAGAGCGCTTCAGTTATCATGGCCAAATGCTATGCTGTCTGTGTTGTAGTCAGGAAGATATTACAAGAGGACATTGAGAGCAGTATAACTTACACCAACCCAATATAAAGGCTGAAAGCGTTACACTTCCGAAACGGAGTACAATTGTTAATAGGAGATATGCACAATATAGCAACAGCTATGAGTGCACAGTATATGTATATGCGTAGTATATGAATGCATAGTCATTTGGCAATCTTTAAACTTAGTTAGCTGTATTTTAAGCTTAAAAAGAAACCACGCTAAAGATAAGTTGAAGAAAACAACTGAAATACGCCTTTCTCAACATGCTCTACAACTTCTGTTTGCGCTAAAGTTGTGCTAAAGTTATCTATGCAAAAGTTATCATTTATCTTTGTTAATTGTCAAATTAGGTAGATTTAAGAACTAGCTAACACTATAAAATGTCGCTGTAAAATTCTGATTCTCATTAATGCGTTTATCCAGGGCAGCTGTTGTATGATTTTGCGATTTGTGAATTTGCTATTACTCCTTGTCATCTTCTTTCCAAGGCATGTTTATAGTGATGTCACTGTGCTGATCTCACGTGGGTGGCTGGGAGGGCTTTGTTTGCACTGACGTCAAGTGGTCGGCGTGGACACGTAGAGCACTGTTTCAGTTGACGTCACGGTGCTGGTCACGTGACCAGCTGTGGTACGACACCAATGTTGACGGATACAGTGGCAATGATCTACTAACAGCTACTCTGTAGGAACATGATGACCTGCCCAATGCAATTGCTTACAACAATGCACTTTTCAAATGCTACTGCAGTGTGCTGTCAGTTTGTAAATTTTGGCACGAGTTAGCTGGAACACCGTTCATAATTGCATCTTTACCTCTTCAGTATTGGGCTCTTGCTACAAAACACGAGAAAGCTGCTTTAAATTGAATTTTTGCCTGCTGCAAAGTCTGCTCCAAAATGCTCACTGCCATTCCCACCACTGTGATGATTGCCTGAAAGCATTATTTTAGGAGCCTCATGCTAGAAATGAGTGTGCTTAATGATCTAAATGAAACAAGTGTGGGGGAAAATTTTGCTTCCAGCCAACTGATGTTGCCAGTTGGTAGAGGGCTCTAGTTGATATTTGTTAAGATTAACCTTTGTAGTTCCTGTAATGCAGGCATTCAGAGATGCTGCTACAGGGGTGCAGGTGGTGCACACCGCACTGGACGCAGCACTGAGAGAGAGTGCAGGTTTTTTATGTGGTGCTTTACTGAATTATCTGTTGTACAGCACAGAGCAAGATCTGCAGTGAAGCAGGACATGATTATGGATTAGGTGATGCATGTGGTTGGCGGTTGTGGATGTGGCGGGCCACCGCACTGGATGCCACTGACCCTAGTGATGCCTCTGCAAACATTTCAAAAGTTGCGCCCTGTTCTTTTCACTGACACTTCTCACTGATGTCCGCTGCCCACGCGTGTGTGTGCAGTCCACTGCTGAAGAAGGCGCTGCAGCGGGAGCGGCTGCAGGCGCTGCGGCAGAACCCGTCCTACCGGGAGATGGAGCGGCTGCGGCAGCGCAGCATGATGCAGCTCAAGCGGCAGGACCCCAGCTTCCGTGCTCTGGAGCGTGAGCGCCAGCGGGCACGCATGCAGCTGCGCCGGCAGGACCCCAGCTTCAGGTGCCCACCCTTCTCTCTGTGCATGCGCATACGTGGGACTTGGTGCACACCGGCTGCCCCGAGCAGCAACTAATTATAGCTGGAGACGGAAGTTTGAAAGCTTTTCAGAAACGTTTTGCCGCCTTCTTTCTGATCTTGCCTGTTCCCTTCTCCACAGTGTGGAGTAGCAGGCTCGAAATGCTCACTCAGCCCACACTTTCTTGCATTAATTTTGTGAGGGATGGAGCAAACATCTGGAGTCATGCCAAGTGAGGCTCGTAATGCTCAGCTGCTTCTCACCTGGAATGCACGTGATTTGTCAGAAAGGGAATTTTTCTCCTTGTGATATGAACAGCATGCTGACAACAGAAAACACAGACTGTCACTCTTGAAAAAAAAAAAAAAAATATTGCACTCCTGAAGCATGCAGCCATCTTTCGAGGGTTGCCGTTGTTCCACCGCTCTACTTTGTGACAGTGACTGTGCTTATTAGTGTAATTGTTGCATTAAAAAACGTGCGTTGCAGAAAGTTGAAACCGAGGTGAATGGGCATATTTTTGTTTGATAAAAAATGCGTTGTATTAAGCAACAGTTGGATAACCTTGTCCAATCTATCACAATAGTGTACCTACTTTAATGTAACTTTATTTCCCAAAATCAAATTGGTGTTCCTGTTTTAACCAGTAGTGTCATGCCCGATTCATTTAATTTTTCATTTCAAGAATATATTTTTTTCAGTCGTCAGACCGTCGAAAAGTTACTGTAAATTTTAAAATTTTGCTAGGTATGAAAACTCAAAACAAGCTTGAGACATTTGGATGATGTTATACCGTTTGCCTGCCTTCAGCTACAGTGGAATTTTGATCATAGGAATCTCGCGGGGTCACAAAAGATGTTCATATCATCCAAGACAAACAAAATGGGTGTTCAGAAGCACAAGAGATACATTCACGCAGATATGTTAACGTCCGACAGGATTTATTTAGGGCCACTTATCACCGCTTCCTGCTCATGGTGTGCACTGTGCGACTGGCGCTCGCGACGTCGTTAGCGACGCACGAGTCATGCTACATCTCACTGCTTGTGGTGCATACCGCGCGGCTGGCAATGGCAATGTTAGCGATGTGCGGGCAGTGCTTAATGCTCGAGGGTACGGTTACGGCTCACACATCCATATCGTCAAGGACTAGAAGACAACAAAGTGGGCAGTGGCGCAGCACGGAGCGCTTGCGCTAGGCCCGCCACCATAAAATCATGCATTGCCATCTGTCATGCTGTCCTGCTTTCACTGCCTTGCCATCACTTAACAGTATCATCCATAGGGACATGGGATTGAAAAACCCATAATTCTGCACACTGTAGACAATGCACCCTGGCCAGGGAATTTTATGAATTTGTATCATCCTGAAATTTATATATCAACAACGATCATGTTATCGAGATTCTCTGTAAGTAGTATTTTACTGAGACTTGGTCATGTGATGGGGGACCAATAATGGCAAAGTTTCAGCGCAAAATGTCACATAAACTTAGTCTGTGCGATATTCAGTGCCAAATTAAAGTTATAAATCGTATTTTCTTCGATATTACAGTGCTCGTTTTTTACAATGTGAGGCAAGATCTCTTCATGTCCACCATAATCTCTTGGCATGTTTTTATAACATTCGGTCCCTTTAAGAGAAGTGACTTTGTTTTCAAAATGTTTCGGCGAAGTACAGTTTATGTACTTTACTTTCTGGTATATATAAGTCGCGCTTATTTTATTAATTTTTTTTTTATCTGTGTCTTTACAATGGTGCGACTTATTTACAGTGATAAATGACACGCCACCGTGCTTCATCTTTTGCTGCGCCCAGTAACAATTTATGAGAAGCAAATCATGTGTAAAAGAGAAAAAAATTTTTAAAATGGTGTCGCAGAGGTAAATTGTCATAACTTTGCCAAAACCAGACTGAATGCGGCATGTGCTGCATCCAGTTTAGTCATATTCGTGGAAGTTCTGATTTTGCCTTCACATCCGTTCGACTTTGCGTGTCACACATTTTTCTTGCTCAATATTATGCCACGTGCGAGACAAAGGAGCTACGATTAAGTCTCGTGACGTTGAATATCCGCTGGAGAACGCTTACCGGGCAGCAAGGAGGGCGTTCGAAATGAGCGAAAAAATATCTGTAATTGGCACAAACATGCAAGAGCTTTTTGATCAATGAAGGCACTGATGTCATTGCTTGCGGTGTGTACCATGTGGGAGCTGCTTAGTGTTCGAGGGTGCAGTCGCAGCTTACGCATTTGTATCATCCACAGTGACGCAGGATAGTGTTTTCAGCATCCAAATTCTTCACATTGTACACAGTGCACTGTGGCGAGGGAATTTTATGGCTTCGTATCAACCGTGATCATATCATCGGGATTCTACTTTATAGGCTTGGGATAATGCTCTATTTGAAAGCTGGCATTAGCATTGCCACTTTTTTGAGGGAATGACACTCTCTCGAAATCAATTTTGAGGCATTAAAAGCAGTGGTGGGGAAATTTCAAGTGAAATTTTAACTTCTGCGGAACGAGTCTCAGCTGACTTCAGGTGCCGCAGCTGTTCTTCTGCGCGTGAGATTCGCAATGCAAGCATGACAGCGCGAGCATGAGAGGAAGATAGCACGAGGCATATGGAGATGGATGCCCCTTTTCGATGCCTGATGCGGGTTGGCGCTGGGCACGTGGCATCGTTCGAAGCACGAGAAGCTCAGAGCAGCATATTGTATGAAGCCTGCCTGAGGAAATTGGATGGTAACAGGAGGGCAGCTAAGGTGTTTGTCTCGCAGTGTCAGAAAAGGACTAGGAGACTAACCAGTAAGCATGCAGGAAATTAGGATGGAGAAATAAAGAGCTTTAAGTGACTAATAAAAAAAGCAGAAGGTAAAAACTGGATTAATTAGATGGAAAAGACACAGGCTGTAGAACTATATAGAAGTTGGAAAAGGCTGATCAGGAAGGAATCATTCTATGATAACTCCAGAGGCAGTGCCCTATTCTTTGCAGCTAGATCAGGGCGTCTAAAGCCTGTTTCACATGCAAGCAAAAACTGTAGCTAATCCTGTCGCCGTGGCACTGAAACTTGTTTTGAGTCATCGCGGTGGCTCAGGTGTCCAGAGCAGTGAGGTTCCATCAAGTTTGAAATTGTCACTGGGACGCGTTGCTCAATTCACTCAGTCGCTTGCATGTTAACTAGCCTTTAGAGTGCGAAACTACAAAAAGAAATTTAAGCAAGGAGATGACACATGTGCGTTGTGTGGTATTTCTGTAGAAACAATTAAACATCTTATACTAGAATGTGGTGGTATCCATCCGGATGTCAATGCAGGCACAATCACTCTCCCCGAGGCCCTAGGGTTTAAAAGTGGTTATGTGAACGAATCTGCGGTCGAAGTTAGTAGAGAACAGTTGGAAGATTGGTGGCTCAAAAGCAGGGAGGTGACATAAGGTTACGAGTGTAGGATTAAATATTGTATTTAAAGGGAATGGTGAATTTATAGACCGGTTTATTACACTGATAACATCGTTAAAGCAATATAAAGGGGTAGAAAAGCTGAGCATGGCGGCAACTGCCACCACCAAGTTTCAAAATGGATGTTTTTATCTTCCATCTATCCATCCATCGTGTTTGCTTAAATGTAACAGCTGCACAGACCTCACAGATAGGCCACACACCATAAATACATCTGCTTCGTATGTAGTTTGACACCCTTAATTTCCGATAAGTCATTTCTGCAGTACATCAACACAGCCCCAATGAGTGTGACAAAGCTTCAGTGCATTCTCTTTTTTTCATGTAATGGCCTTGTGTGTTAGGAAGCTACATGATTTTGAAAATGGCTATTGTGCTATTAAAGCTCTTTTGTGTGCCAGAAGTATTAAAAATATTAGCCTCGAAATTATTCGAAGGAAATTACTATTCGCTTCGAACCAAAAAAACTGCTATTCGCGCATGCCTAGCCACATGGTTCGATTTTGAGCCATATAGCAGAGCACTTGCAGCACCCCTTAAGTCCAAAACGCCTTGGAAGGCAGAGACAATGGTTATCTTTGACCTTCAGACCTTTAGATCCTCAGAGATGCCTGAAGTTTTCCACTGTGTTACTGAAAGGCAAGCCATGCGGCCTGAAGACTTTTGACGAAGGCTGTGCATGAAGGCACACTGGGTGCAAGCTGTGTTTATACCATTGTTGTGCATAACACAGTTGATTAGTCATCGTAAATTACATTTTGTAAGCAGTAATGGTCACAGTATCTCAGTAATTTTTTTCTCTAATCAATTACAGCATATCAGTTATTTTTTTTTTTTCCAAAAAGAAGTTGTCACCAGTGATATATATCTTTGTGCACCTGAACTGGCATCAAACGCTGGTGCCAACAGAGATGTTTCCTTCCTGATAGAGAGACTATGGTCAGGTTGTGAAGAAGCCTCGGGCGCAGTCATTTTCGGACGTGCAAGTCTGAGTGGCCTGCATTTGTTACTTAATGCGGCCAGCCCTGCCTCAAGTTCTGCGGTCCTTATTTTGCCACAACGGGAGAACGGAAAGTCGCGCTTCGTGAGCCTAAGCTTTGTTCCTTTTGAGTGCAAACAGCAGCAAAGCGTGGCGCTTCACAAAGGATTCAGACATGAGCATCAAAGCATTGCATATCTAAAGGCTGGCGCTCAAGCTGTTTTTACGTTGCAACGCTGCCCTTCCCTCCTGCATGTACATCAAGAGAGTTTCCAGTATTGCTGCTGATGTGTTCATAGGGAGCGGAGAAAAATTACTGACCAAAATTTCGAAAAACAACCGTAGTTGAAAACTCACAGCGTTTGAACTGCAGCATACAAGAGACGAAGCAAGCCACGCCAGCTATGTCCAGTCTGCAATTTGTGTTATGCCAAGTTGGAAGGGAAGAAATGTAACATTAATTGATTATTGTTCATTAATTGACCACTGAAATTGGTTATGTTCAAGATGAAATAATTGTATTTATGATTGGTTGCTTCATGTAATATGTACAAGACTTGCTTATTTTTTGAACACTACCAGTTCTTGCTAGAATGTCACTGAAAATGCCACTGTCAGGACGAGTAGTTTAAAAGGAAATGAACCTCACTGCTGTTCTTGCTCTTGCAACTTAGAAGTAGGCAATATTGCATCCAGAGAAAACCAATCATGAAGATATGCAAACTTAAAGAAGGTGCCATACTTAAAAATTTTAGGTGCTTTATTGGCTGTGTGATTTGGACAAGGCTAGCTTGTTGAGGGACTGCTCCTTGCAGGGCCATGGAGCGAGAGCGACAGCGCAGGCGCATGCGGCTCAAGCGGCGTGACCCAGCATTCAGAGAACGCGAACGAGAGCAGCAGAAGTCACGCCTGCTGGTGAAGCGCTCTGCTGACAAGCTGCCGATGGCCCTGGACGCATCTTCATCCTCCTCATCTGCGCTGACTGCCACATCAACCAGCATTGTGTCCTCCCAGTCCTCGTCCCAGCTGGCACTGCCTCCACCTCCCCACCACCAGGCACTGCCTCTGCAGTCACACATGCCCCACCCATCGTCATCCCACCCACAGTCGCAGCAGCCTCCTTCCTCCCAACAGCATGGGAAGGGTGCGCCGCTTGGCAACTGCCTGATGCCCCATGAAATGCAGAAGCAGCGGGACGCCACAGCGCTCTATGGACACCTGCAGCGCATTGTCGGCTACCACAACCTCCTGCAGGTTGGAAGCGTGCTCTCTTCTGTGGGCCCGCAGACTGTTGTGGCATGGCATTGATTAAAGGAGAACAGACGCCAAATTATGGTTGGGTGTTTTTTTCTTTGAAATAATGTGCAGTACATTGGTAAACATAAATTGTCGTGTGGAATTTGCCTGCATGCCATAAGTAATTTGTCATTAAGCTTCCTCTCAAATGTCGTTTTGGGTTTGGTTTCAACAGTTGAACTACACCTATGATGTCTAAACTCAGTTCATGTCACCTGAAGCATACAAAAATAGTAACATTATAGCTGCTGTGTCATTCATTCTTATTCTTGTTCGCTCACTCAGGCTGTTCCTATTCAGGCTTTTCAGGCTGGCTGGCATAAGAGATGTGGTGAACTGAAATGACAATGACAAACCAGTTATATTCTTAGTTTTTTTGGGAAGCCTAATGTGACCTAGACTTAACTAACATGGTAGCCACTGCTTAGCTTTTCAAATCGAAACATCATGACAGAAGAAAATCAATTATAAATTGTGTGCTATATGTGGGCAAATTTGAAGGTGATTCCATGTACACAAATGTCGTATTTCAAAGAAGAGAACAAATCATGAAAAATTTGGTGCCCATACTCTTCGAAGGTCAGGCTGTTGATATTTGCCACTGGGCTAACAGGAGTGCAAATATAGATTTGCACGGAGTAGAGTGCACTCGGCAAGAATAGGTTTCCATTTGTTACCGGAACACTTTAGGTGTTCAGCGAGAACTTGTGTGGGAATAAACCATAGGGGCGTCATGTGATGCCTTTCATTCTGACGTTTCGCCCACTTACAACTGAATGAAGAGCATGCCACCAAGGCAGTGGATGCAGAAACAAGACCACAAAAAGTCATGCAGTTATCACCTGCACGCCTCTATCATTTCAAGGGCAGCTGGGGCTGCACTTGGCACAGCAAACCCATTCTCCCTTTCCCGTCAATTAAACCGGTTCCTTCTTCTCTTGTTTGGCCACTGCTAGTTGTGTGCTCTTTTGAGAGTGCTTCAGTGGTGCTTCTAGCTGCTGCTGTTCATCCAGTGGAAATGGCCCTAAGTCATGGCTGTTGTGACTGCCTTATGCCCAGATTGACCGTTCCGTGCTGATTGTCCGTCTGCTATGAATATCAGAGATTCAGGGGTAATACCTCGAACTTGTAGGTTTTCGTGTTCTGTGCACCATTCACAGACTTGTTACTAGTGTGCTTATCAATGCTGCATCTGTGTAGGGGCGGCCACATCCTGAGGACCCAGGCTCGTCATTCAAGAGCCCCTACTTTGCTGGGGAGCCGAGTGGTAGCTTGGTGGGCCGCCGCATGGGAGGACCGCAGGGCCACCATGGTGGCAGCAGCAAGGCGGTGGTCCCAGTCGGTGGCGGCCGTCAGAAGAGCTTCCTGGACGGAGGACCCTGCCACCCCCTGGGTGAAGTGTTTGCCGCCTCTTACCCGACCATGCGTGACCAGGGCCTCTCATCGGCAGGAGCACAGCCCTGCGGAGCCCTGGATGGACCTCCACTGCTGCACGCTGCCAGTGTGTAGCTTTCCCCCTTTATCTCTTTCTTTTTCTTCTTTTTACATAAAGTAGTGTGGCCCATAAAAAGAATTAAAAATAATAGTGCCCAGCCATTGTTTCTTTTTACAGTGAGAGCTGTATAATTGTTTGTTTTTTTAATGCAGAGCATTACTACCCTCACTCTGGTGAAATCTGTCCTGTTGTGTGATGCTGCTGCCACCCTCCAGGAGGCCTCTGCCCACTGCCCACCCACGTTTGCCCTCCACCTGCCACCAAAAAACCAGCCTTCACTGTCCAGAAACTTCCACCCATCACTAGACAACCCATGTCCACCCTCTGGCCACTGCCCACTGCTCACTCACCTTTGTTCTCCACCCACTTTCACTAACCAACCCACCTCTTCCACCCATCTCCAGCCAACCGTCCTCCACCCTGCAGAAGCTTTACTCACCGCCACCTCTGCCTTCCAGAGGGTCCTACCCTTACCCATCCACTCACTTCCAACTTCCAGACACCTCCACCCATGAGAAGCCCATGCAACACTGGAAAAAAAATTTCAAGATGCAACGGGGAAGACGATTATTGTAGATGTGAAACGAACAACCAGTACTGCTAAAAGACATATGTTGCATCACATCGTATGATTACCTGTGCAATGTTTTCTGTTGTAGTGCGTTGTAGCTAAAATTTCCTATGCTCACCTACTGATCAATGCAAATATATTGTTGGGTAGCTTTGCGGTCACTTTTAGAATGCTAGCACTAGATGCCTCGCTAGCGAAAAAGCCGCCCTGTCTGTGGTTGAAGCCTCCATCTGCAGCTGCCACCTTCCACGGTTGGGAGGTGGGGTGCACTAGAACTAAATGCGTCATGAGCGAAAAAGCCGTTATGTATCATGGTGAAGCCTCCACCTGTCAGCTTTTCCACCTGCCATGGTTTGCAGTGGCAAAGTGGAGAGAGGGATATCTCCACATTCTGAGGAGAGGGAAATGCCAGGGTAGAGGGAAGACGAGGAGAGGCTGACAGGTTACGGGTTGTGGGTTGCAAAGTGGTGGGACGCCGATTTCTCGCCATGTCAGGTCGCTGCTCCGCATGCAGCTCGTCGTGCAAGAACCCAGCCTACCCGCATCCGCAAGACTGCCTCCCCACACCTTCCCATACTGGCGCGGGGAAGCTACCTTGTTGGGGTGGGCTAAAAATGCGGGGAAGCTCTCTTGCAGAGTGCGTTTTTTGGTGAGGAGCATTCTTTCAATTCTCTTCTTTCTCTAGCTTGCCTCGAGAGTGCCTTGCAGATGAACTAGAGTACCATTGTGCAGAGTCACCGTGGGTAACGGTCGCTGTGAAAGTTGGTCTTAAACCGTTTGTTTCCACGGGTCATCTGCGACGGCATAGTATGACTTGGGTTGCTGGAAAGAATTAGCAATAACTTCTGCTGAAAAGGTCACTTTCAAGAAATTGTTATTTAATTTGGGTTTCAAGACAGTTGCAAATCTAAAGCAAGTAAAAATCTTCTATAGTTTGTGAAAATTCTTGAAGCAGTCAGGTGCGTGAACTGCAAAGTGGTACTCGTTGCACTCCTGGCTCTTGTTTCGCTCTTGTTTCGTGGACTTTGCACACTAGACATTTGCGAGATGCTTTCTGCTATACCATCATTTGGAGATATTTGGGGATCAAAATGGTGCCGTTGAGGAACCTGTAGACTCATTTGGGGCAGAGCTATAGCCGGTTTCCTGTGCTCTTGTATCGGGGCAGCACAGCCACATGAACAATCTCTTTGACGAGACAAAATTTTATCTCGGCATAGCACATTCTTTTTCAGTCGCTTTTGGTAGAATATTTAATTGATGGCTCAAGCTGCGTCTGAAGTGCCAGGATCAGGGTCCGAGGAATAATCCTCACTCGCTGCATTGACTATCAGCTAAAACTTCAGGGTATTTGCGGTCTGCTTCGCCCTCACTGCCAAATAGTAGCAGCGCACGAATTTGAGCGCCCCAGAAACTTCAGTTTTTTCGCAATGCCATGGTTGCGTTCAAAAGAAGCGGCGAGAAAGTAATATTTTTCCTGCAATATATTTTTTTAGACCAGCAAACAAATAGTGTTTTCTGGTCTAAAACCTACTATTTTAAAATTAGTAGCCAAGCATCTGGCGCCGTTTGTTCATGTGTATCTAAAGTGAATATTTTAAAGCTAGCATGGCGAATCGCCGCGTTTGGAGGCGAATGTGTTATGCGAATTTTTTTACATTGATTATAGGGGAACCAACCAGATGCTCACATTATTCATCGTTATTTATTATTAATCCGAGTTTGTCTTAAGGGGGTTCTACTGTATAAGTAGCATAAGTACTGTAAAAGAAAAATGTCAGTCCAGCACATGAAACAGTCAAGATGTGGTCTACTGTATAAGTAGCATAAGTACTGTAAAAGAAAAATGTCAGTCCAGCACATGAAACAGTCAAGATGTGGTCACATGGCAGGATATGCCTATAACAGCTAGGTTTCACCGAAGATGTTGCATCAGCTTGTAGTGTGATTTTGAGTGCCAAATTAAAATTAGAAATCCTTTTTTTCTTCGATTTACAGTGCTAGATTCTTACAATCCGAGGCAAGCTCTTTTCAAGACTGAAAACGGCGCGAAAAACGGAACAAGATAGAGAGAACCAACACACACAGCACAGAACTTACAACTGAGTGTATTTCGTGCGAGAGCGCAATAAATACAGGAAGTACACATAAAAACTAAAAGAGCACCATGATATAAGATTGATACTATTGCAGGTCAATATCTAAAAAGGCTATCTCTTTTCTCGATAAGCGAAAAGACGGCACGCTCAAGCTCAAAGACTGAGTGCTGCTGGTTATCCGAAGGCCATCATCAACAGCATTGCCCACCATCTTTTGAATGAACTGCGTACACCTGCCGACTCCAAACAGCCTGAGCGAAGTTTGGTCAAGACAGCGGCCATCCCTTATGTCCATGGCGTCAGCCATCGGCTGAAAAAGATTGCGGGACGAGGCGGTGTGCGTGTAGTGTTTTCGGCACCCAACAAATCGCGCAGGTTGTGCAGGAAAGTAAACGGGGCAGAGAAAAAGCGAGAATCCTGAAGCACTAAGCATGTGACGCAATATGTTGACTGCCAAAGCAAGGTGATCTATGAAATCCCTCTGTCATGCGGTGCCGCTTATGTTGGCCAGACTGGCCGTTGCTTAAATGACAGATTAAGAGAGCACGCTAATGATGTCAGAGTAGGCAGAGGGACCACACTTTCCAAGCATGTGACAACATGCAAATGCACTCCCCAGTTCAACAAAAGCAAAGTGTTGCGAACGTACTCAAGCCAACAAAAATGAGGACTATACGAAGCTTTCGTCATCCACACGAGAGGTGACAAGTGTTTGAGCGTGCCGTGCCGTCTCTTCGCTTATCGAGAAAAGAGATAGCCTTTTTAGATATTGACCTGCAATAGCATCAATCTTATATCATGGTGTTCTTTTAGTGTTTATGTGTACTTCCTGTATTTATTGTACTCTCGCACGAAATACACTCAGTTGTAAGATCGGTGTTGTGTGTGTTGCTTCTCTCTATCTTGTTCCGTTTTTCGCGCCGTTTTCAGTCTTGAATCATGAACCAACTGGCCCAACAATCCTCCATTTTGCAGTTAAAAGCTTTTTTCATTTCTCCCACAATCTTATCGCACATTTTGGTAAGTTATCGGTTTTTTAAGAGAGGTGACAGAGCACTAGTGGGCACATGGCTTTAGTGGGCACATACTCAGCAGATTGGACACTACCATTCGGGACATGGGATGCTTCTCGACCAGCTGCAGATGATGGAGATGATGGAGCTGCCATGTTATTGAAGGCGCCTTCGAAGGTGCAACCATTCTAACCATAATATAGTATCACTGTGGGGAGGCCACGGATTTAGTTTTTCATCCACCTCTCTGCACATCAGAGTTGCTCTTGCTAGCTTTTTTTTTTTGAGTGACAGGAGCCTTTGATCTGGACACAACAAAAACAGATGGACGAGGAATGTATTGTTCGCTTGCTTGATGTGCTAGATATTGGATCTGTTTGGAGCAGTGCTGTATAGTAGCATGTTGCTTTGGTAACGTGCAGTGCTATCATTATGACCTGTTTGTCGTTGCTGACACCTGTCCTCTATACTGTGCTTCACGATGTACCTTGTGCCCAATTGCAGCGAGTGCCGATGGTGGCCGCAATAGCCACCCAGCGCTGCTGGGCAGTGGAGCTGACATGCTGCCCTCCGTGCCTGATTGCCCCGAGTGCCTGGAAGCTCAGCGGCAGAGGTCGCAGTGTGGCCTGTGCCAGGGGGAGGAGCAGCAGGCAATGGGGCCGTCGGGCCGCTCTTCAGGCCGGCGACGCTCGTCGCGCCAGTCCACTGAGCGCTTCCGGTGTACTGTTTGCGCCAAGGAGTTTGGCATGAAGCACCACCTCAAGGAGCACTACAAGTCCCATGGAGACCGGAACCTCTGCTGTCCACACTGCGACTACCGCACCTGCTATGGCTATGCACTGCGGCGCCACGTCATCATCCGCCACGACCGGCCTGCGGCTCGGCAGGCTCAGGTCATCCAACAGCTGACTGTGCAGTGATAGTGTGTGCATTGTGTGTTCGTGCTAGGCACATGTATGTGGAAACTGACAACATCAGGTCATTGCATTGAACGTGCAGACTGATTCATTCCTGCAGGAGCGGCAACTGTGCTGTGGTGACAAGCTACTCGTGGATCAAGGCCACCTGTTAACACTGCGAGCACAAATGGTGAAGGACATGAGGTCAAGAACACGGGAGCAGGTACAACTGTTGCTGTTCCTGCGCTGATGCACATTTGCGGCTTCATTGCAGGGGCTTTGTGAACTGTGCTGCTCATTTCAGCAAGCCTAAATCGGGCCCGTTACTGCTAAACGCACCAGGCGCCAGTTTTTTCTTGGCATCATTTCTGGTTGCAAATCATTGTTGCATTCCAACTGCTACCGGTACAACAGGTGAATTCCAGAGCAGATACCCCTGCAGCTCCACCTGAGCATTGTCAGTGGTTAGCTGTCTCCACCATGGGGGTCTAGTCAAGCTCAGTGCAATGAGCAGGGCTCAAAGGGCCCAAGGGCTCCTTGTTGAGGCCTATGCTGCCTGCAGAAACAGCAGTGCCTGCTTATTTCAGCAGGTGCACTCTGGAGAACACATTTTAGGACTGCAGAGACAGCATGGTGGCACAACCGTGTTTAACCTGAACTGTCAGCAGAGTTGTGCGACTAAACGGAAACCAAGATCTACGAAGGGACAAAAAAAAAGTTTTGTGGCTGCGTGTATGTGGTGCATTTGGCATGCGGCATGCAAGGGAGAGAGTGTCTGCTGGGCAAACTATATTACTCCTGCTTCGAGCTATTGACATTGGAATGGACCATTAATAGGCACTATTTGGAAGCTTCATTTGCTTTATGGTGTATGCATGATCAGCAAGCAAAGTTTTCAAGGAATCCTGAGAAACAAAAGGCTATCTCAATTGGTTCACGTTTTAGTCTACTAAAGAAATTTAAAGGGACCCTGAAATGGTTTTGTTGGTTACAAACTCAGATGCATTTAATCTGTACAGGAAGACCTCACTGGCATGCGAGTCAGGCTAAGCTGCAAGTAACGCCCACAAGTTGTAACAATTGAAGCTTTTGGCCAACCTGGCCTGACCGATTTCTGTGGATTACGTTTCTAATCTGTACTGACGCCAGTCAGGAAAGTGCTGGTAAATTTAGCTCGAAACTTTTATGTTTATAGTTTTATCATCATATTCTGATATTCTGACTGTATAAAAATAAAAAGGTGAAACAATTGCTGCACTTTTAGCTGAGCAGTAATAAGTGTTCTTATTACTTTCTCTGTCTGTCCCTCAGTAGGTGCATGTCTATTTTCCTCAACGCACAGTAAACCAGTTTTGTTGTGCTGTTGGCTGAAATTCTACTGAGAGATGAGGCCGGTGCCATTAAAGTAGTAGTAGTAGCAGTAGTATTAGAGCCAGATCTGAATAGTGAGAGTGCCTGTAGATGGACCATTTGATGATAATTCCGCAGTCTGCCATGTGGAAATTACAAGGAAGGCAGTTTGTTCTCAAGCTAGTATTTGGCATAGGCACTAGTACAAACCATCTCCGGCGGCTTTGGCTGTTGGGATGGGTTTTTACATTTACCGTGTTGTTGTGGATGTCAGCTACATGATGCTTTTCTTAAAGTAGCCCTTGTAAACCCCTAACTTGAAACTGAAGTAACTTGCTTAGGTTTCTCCTTAAGCAAAGTTCCTGACATATTCAAATACCTCGTTACTTGTAAAATGGCAGCAAACTGCAGGAAAAATCTGAGAATGGAAAGGCACTTGCTTTTTCTTTCCTGATGTGTCTGTGAATAAAGATTATGAAGACACACATTAAGTTGTGCTTACATTAACTGGGAATCAACATAGAAATTAGCCAACAGCTTAAGGGAAGACACGGGTCTTGAAATGAACATTTTTATTATTAAAGATATCGTAATGAAATTAGGTGCGTATATGTTTCTTCTTCCTGTTTTTAAAAATATAGTTTCAGTATATGTGAGTTAGTCCAGATATTATACGAAAATAACTTCAACCTAATTAGTTAAATAATTATGGGTAGTTAAGACACTTTCTTATTGCATTTTTTGGCTTTGATTGAAATGTGGCTGTAGCCAAAGATCCGCCATCTGGAACTATGCTAATTAAATTTTTGTTGAAGTACATCATCATATAAAATGTTAAATTTTGTCCAACCATTACAATTATCAAGTATAGTTAGGTGACATTATGGATCACAAAATTTCAAATATTTGACTCGGCCAAACAAAAACAGCATAGTTCCACAGTTTAGTTCTTTCTGAATTCAACGCTATAAGGTTAATTGAAATTTTACCGTAAAAACAACGAAAACATCTGTAAGGCTAGTCATGTTGGCAAAAAACACGAAGCTGAGAAAATCGCATTTGAAGTGCGTGCGCCAGCCAGTCTGAGGTCGTCGTAGAGGCTTTAAAAAACTCCAGAATGCGGACGTTTCAAAAATATTTCACAGTATTGATTAATACCAGGTAATGTGGAAAGGGCCCAGCTTTCAAACAAAACCAAGGTGACACCTATTGGGGACGCTGCCATGGGAAGCGACGGGCGCGAAGTTTTTTGCATTTCGTTCCGAAATCTCAATTTCCAGGCTTTGTAGGCGCGATATATATATATATATATATATATATATATATATATATATATATATATATATATATATTAGTAGCTGGAGGTCGAATTTATCTTCGAAGTTTTTCAGGCAGGAACGTTATGGGGTATTGATCTCAAATGTGCCCTTTTCGAAAAATTGAAATTTTCGCATTTTTTTTTATCATTTCAAGACCCGCGTCTCCCCTTAACAATGGAAGATTGCCAGAAAAGAGACGACAGCAAAATATATGGGAAGCTGCCTAAACAAACAGCTTTCAAGTCTCATAGTGTCATGGTGTTTACTGGCTGGTGCAGAGCCACAGCTACCTGTAGCATGAGCTGAGGATGGAGTTTGTGGATGGAATGCATGGTAGCAGCTAATCATAATTAACCACCTTGAAACAGGATGCTGGGCAAAACTTCCGTTGTGAAAGGGCTTGTTCAGCGCTTTCTTCTGTATCTACGTTGATCACCAAAGTCACACAAGAAACGCTTCAGGGTCCCTTTAACATGGACGTTGTATTGAAAATCCTCAAAATAGAAGAACCTGGCATATCGGCTGTTAGTGTGAACTCATGATGTTTAGAACTGTTGCACAGAAAAAGCAAATTTGAAGTAAATGGTCTAACGCAGATATACTGATTTCAACTTGTAGCCACTGTAGAGACTATTACCTTTTCAAGCAGAAATTGTTCACAAGTGCATTGTGTGGTGCATTCTTTTTTTGTAATGTACTGCAAATTATGCTGTTGAATGTATGCTTTGAAACTGTTAACACTGCACATTTTTCACCTTAAGTTTGCAATTAGGATGTCACTATGTTCAGCCCTGTTATCAGTTCTGTTCTGACAGAAAAGCGGTGTTGTTCCCTGGCAGTGTACAAAAGCTAGTTGCGCAATAGGTGTTGTCATTGTGTTCTTTACTCTTCTTAGCTCTTGTGAACTGCAGTGTACAGCCCGTTGTACTTATCATTGTTCATTTTAAGTTCTTTTTCAAGTTCACATCAGCAGTGCTGATTTAAGCATGTTTCATGCTCGAATTCATGAAACCTGGCAGCAAAACATTCTCCTCCAAGATAATCAGATTCAAAAGCCATTTTGGGAGTTCCAAAAATGCTCTATGCTACTGTAATTGATGTTCCTGTGTTGTGTCCTCCTCAAAAACAGAAGTCTGTGAAGTGCATCACAGATGATGGTTGGAGGCATTACAAGGAGCTTGAACTTGTGGTTAGGTTTGAGCACAAGAAATGACATGCGTGGTAAGAAAACATTTGATTTTGTGTTTGCATGATGGTGACAACTTAGCCTGCAGTTATAGCAAGTTTGATTTGCGCACTAGATAGAGCGGCAAGCAATTCTTGCATTCAACTTGTGTATGAGAGACAGGAGCCCTTTCTTGAGGCAATTACAAAGCAGTTTGTTTTCATACTTATTGCTTGAACAAACTGTACTGAGAAGTTCTGGCGAGTTTTTTTCTTTTTTTTCCTAGATATAATTACACAATTCATCCAAAGAGAAGTGTAATAAAACTGAACAAAATTTTCAGGGCTGACTTGTATGATATGTAAAGAATCATGCAGATGTCACTATCACAGGCTAACTAATTGCACAAGAAAGGTTTGCACAGTTGACAAAGTCCCCCAAGAGAAATATCTTCACTTTTTTCATGTGGATGTGTGGACAGTACACAAGTCCATTACCTGCAGTAATAATACCTCTGCTATGTCATGACCCATGTGTTAATATGTGCACCTTCACCTGCTGCAAACTTCATTCTTATCATGCTTGCAGAATGTATACATCTGAATGAACAGGAAAGCGTTAGCTTTTTGTTTTTCTATGGGTGGCATAAGGAGTAGTCTATGTTCTGCAAATTGAAGCCTAACTGCCTAACCATGTGCGCCAGCTGTGTCCAGTCATTCGATGCTTAAATTAGCCAACTGTGGCATGGACAAGTTGCCGTAGCTTCCTCACAGCTTGTGCACAATGGAGAGGAATCTTGTTTTTCGATCAAACTTTTTCAGCGTTGTTACAATTTTTATCGCATGCTGAATTTGAAGCAAATTGTAAGGGCACCGAGCTTTTCTTTAAAGAATTGAACGAATTGGATTACGTCTTTCCAATCAATTATTTTTTTTTTCTTCGACACCGGAGTGAAGACATACCTGCGTACTTTTAGCCTGGTTTACAAACAGCACTTCTTATGACTGATTTTGCACGTGACTCCATCATTGACCTTCTGTATCAAGTAACCATTGTGTATAAATGTGTAAATAAACATATTTGTAGTTTGGACAATGTAGTGGGAGCAGTTGTGGCTTGTTACATGTCGGTCAAACAGAAGTAGCATGGGGTGTATTCAAGTAAGTTGGATATTCCAGAAGGCAGCAATGTGAATCAAATAGGTAAAGGAATTTACCTCTGCACTTGCATCAAGGCACCTTGCAATAACTTATAAATCACTTCCATCTATTGATAGGAAAATGAAAAGCCTGTCGATCTTCCCCAGGCTGCTTAGAGTGGTAGCTACACGAAGCTGCCATGAGTTATATATCTAGATTCATCAAAAAGGCTATGTAAAGCAAAGTCTGTAGTCCTGTCAGTGCTGAATAAAAAGCTCCTGCAGAGCTCTGTATCAATTGACAAGAACTGAAAGTTAATCTTTCCAAAGAAGTGGGATGCATGGAGGGGATGTGCATACTGTGCAGGCGCCTGCCATTTGAAGTCTTCTTTTTACTCGGTCCTGTACCACAGTGAGCTGCTAGACCAGTATGTGCTGCTGAGGGAAGATGGTGAAACAGGAAAAGAGAAAGACAAGGAGTAGAGAAGAAAGAAGAAAAATGCAACATGGTAAATGGTGATATGGTAATGGTGAATGGTAAATGGTGAACGGTGAACTGCTGATATTGATGTCACATGTCATGATGCATGGGTTGCAGATAAGTATCAAAGTTTTTCCTTTCCTTGTTTTTTTACCTCTCTTGCATTCTGCCTGAATAGCATTATTGATGACTCTTGTCTGAGTTAACGTTGGGAGAATATGTTCCTTGCATTTTGCTTCTATTGCATGATTGATGAAGGCCGCCTGAAATAATTTCAGACAAATTCTCACAGCCAGGGGTGTTTTCGCTGGTCAGATGAGCTGCTATGAAATTTATTTCCTCCAGTAATGTCAGCAATGTTCCTGGTACCAACAAATGAAAGCACTTTCTGGACAAACCACTGAATAAATCCAGACTGAGCTCCAAGCTTCTTCGTCTCATCACCGTGAGGTCACAGATGTGTGACAGTTGAGCCATGGCAGCATTTTGTGCCAGTCTCCACACCAGGCTTATGTTGGAGGCTTACTGATGGTTACCTCCTTCACATCTCATATGGTGAGTTTCTTTGTACCATTTTACTTTGCTTGCATAAAAAAGTTTGTCCTCTGAGCCCAACTCGGCTGAGTTGTCTGAGACTCTAGAGGTTACTTAAGATTACTCTAGATGTTATTAAATTGAGAACAAACTGCGCTAATACAAAACACAGACACTGGAGATGAGGTGGATGGGACTGGTGCTATACTCCGTTTCATACATCAGGTGCAACGCTGTGAAAGGTATGGAAGTGGTCAGCGCGGAAAATAAAAGGAGGTGTGGTACTCTGCACTTGTTCCGTGGCTGAATGATCCAAGTCAGCAATAAGAGTGCATTTAATTAAGCTGATGAGAAATGTGTGAGTAGTAAGCCTGCAGGCAAAGGATTGACTATGTTTCGCTCACCACAAGGAACGCGCTACTTTTTGGTCGCGGATGCAGGCAGCACAAACAAGAGCGCTAGCTTTGATAGTGCTGCACCTGATGTATGAAACGGAGTATAGAGGTTATTGTGCAGGTTACTTGGAGTACTAGAGGTTACTGTAAGAATCGTAGACATAATGCCTACTGTGACCAAATAAGAAGTTGACTTTTGTGGTGGTGCTCGTCTAGGAGATTACTCTGGCCGTCTTGCACAGAGTGAGGAAGCTCGGGTGGCAGACGTCGTGTCAAGTGCTATTGCTCTTAGAGAAAGGCTACTGCTTCTTTGACGAATAGGGCTTTTTGATGCTTTAGTGTGACGGCACAAGCCTGCTGTCATTGATTCAGCTCGTCATAAGCAACGGATAGAGAAGTCGATAGCCGATGTCCTAGAGTATCATGTAGAGGCTGTTACTGAGGGTCTTCCATAAGTTTTGTTTCTTTGGTCACATTTCAATGAAGGTGAAATTTGGAAACACTTGTCTGCTTTTCAATGACACTTCATGTTAAAGAACTCCATGAGGTTGAAATTTATCTGGGCCATCTTTCTCTCTCCATCCCTTCCTGCCATTTTATTATCTTTTCCATCATGGCATGGTTTAGATGCCCTATGTGAATAAAACAGTTTCAGTGCTTTTCTTTCCTAATAAACATTTTGTCACTATAAGATGGCATACATGCTGCAAGCCACTGCAGTGCCTTTGTTGCTCTCTTGTCCTCCAATGCAGCTGCATCAGAGGTGCCCTTCTTAAGACCAGTCAGTCGGGCCAGCTCCTTTGGTCGCTAGATCAGGTATTAATAGTTGCACCAATGTTGCCTGACAGGATATTGCCATCATAGAACTTGTTGCACAAGCTTGACAACGCAGAGAATCCTCCCTAAATGTTGCTAGTTCTTCTCATCCTCTCTTGATGGCAAAAAGGATGACACTAATGTTAAGTTAAAAGACAGCATTTTAGAGAGGTCACTTGCCTCTGCTGTGATGTGATTATCATTGGTTCATTTGGGGTTACAGTGGAACTGTTGCACGGAACCATCTGCTTCAACTAGTCTAAAGTGTCTCGTTGCTCACCTTTCCCCAGATGGCATTGCAGTTCAAGAGATATAGCTGTACTACTAGTAAAAATTGCTACCGAAAATATTTTTGTGTTTTTTGGCCATTAGTCGTATTAGCGAAATATTGCCATAAGAAAAAGATATCATTTTAGAATAGGTACTGTCAGTGCAAAATTGGCATTGGATTTAAATGCTTATTATAGTCGATTTTTTTTTGTAGTTAACACATATGCACATGTTACAAGGATCCTTTTGACATTGCTCTTGTTTGTTACAGAATGCTAATTGCAGATGGTATTTTTTCGCAGGGTTTTTAATTCCCACCATGCCTTGCTGGGTATTAGAACTGATATGTGTGGTAGTACACAGTGTGGAAGTGTCCTTTTGATAAAAACATCAGTATGTTTAAATTCAGGCTGTCCAATATTTGTGTACGCAACAATCTTGCTTAGTGCATGTATGACTGACGTTTTCCAATCATGATGTTACTGTAACATGTCGGTTGATCTTGGCAGCAAGTAGTAAGTCAACATTCGCAAGAAAACTGCTAGTTTCCAACATTGTATGTTGATTGTCTTCCTCCACTAGTGACTTGCACCCATTAAACAATTATGACAAATATTATGACTCCCTTTAAATAATTATGACAAATTTTCTTATAGTCTGACCTCTCTTTTTTAGAGAATGTATAGACCTTTCCAGTAGGGGCTACCTGCGTGTTAGCATATTGCTAGCTGGGTCTGTTGTGTGCATGTGGTGCTAGCGTTGTGGAAGCGGCAGTGAAACTGGTCTGCAACAGTTCAGAGAGAAGGCGTTTTGACATCTCCCTCTACCTATGGAAAAGTATAGTCATAAGCAACATATCTGCTTAGTTTTAGATGGTGCTTGTGAGAAATTCACGTTTGCAGTAAAAGCGTCTGAGCCGTACGCATCTTGTCTTTTGGGCAGTGCAGAGTGCACATAGGAGAGTAAACAAGCGAAGGAAATTATAGAAAAAAATTTATTCACGGCCAATGTGTACCACAAACTGGATTGATTACAAGGTCAGCGTAACTGCACTTAAGTGCATGGTTTCCTGTGGAATGGGTGAATATGATGCGGATGTCTTTGTTTCCACTTCCACTATACGACCATCCATATGCTTGTGTCAGTTTTTTCCTGTTGAATAAAAAGGTCATGTAAGCTGTTGATCTGTCAACTGCCTAGTTGTGACCCCTAGCACCTAGTAAAATTTCTGTGCTTCTGGAGGAAATTTGTGAATGCCCTGAGCGTCAATCTGCATCTCTCTCATTTCATTTATTTTACCCTTGAGGTACATAGTACATTAGAGAGGAAAGGGGCTAAGAGAATAAAATTAAACAACAGTAAAAACTCCCAAACATAAATAGTACATCAGAAAGAATTAAAAATTTCGGCCTAAAATCTGATGATAAGTGTACAATATACAAAGACACAAAATATAAGTACACAATAGCAAATGGTTATGTATATATGAAGTAGTGTGACAAATCTCAAAATTCCTCAAAAAAGCACAGCGACAGCACGTTAAAGATCCCCAGGTGGTCGAAATTATTCCGGAGCCCTCCTCTATACGGCACCTCTTTCTCTCTTTCTTCTCTTATTCCCTCCTTTATCCCTTCCCTTACGGCGCGGTTCAGGTGTCCAAAGATATATGAGACAGATACTGCACCATTTTCCTTTCCCCAGAAACCAATTATTATTATTATTATTATTATTATTGATGGTGACGCTGACTAAAATGCAAAAATTTAGGATAACATGTACACACAGGCAAAAATAATTGTAAGGACATGACAAAAGTGATTTTCAAGTGCACTTCTAAAAATTACTGGGTTACTTATTTTTGCAAGTCAAGCAGATAAGATATTCCAGTTTTTGCTAGTTTTAGGACAGAATGAGTTGGCACCCATGACAATGCTAAAAATTTGGAGGACGCTTGTGAGTGAGATGGGACAGCGTGTTGCGCTGCCAAGGAGTCCATGGAACACCAACGCCCACTGGTGTGGCCTGGTGGACACCCGAAATGGCCATAAGGGAAGTAAATTGAAATGAAAATTGGTTTTAAGGAAAGGAAATGACCCGGCCTCACAATTCTCCCTGGACACCCTCTCACAATTCTCGCTGGACACCTGTGTGCCATAAGGGAAGGAAAATCCATTCCCTTACGGCGCGGTTCAGGTGTCCACCGAGATGCGCCATTTTTCGCTCATGGCCAAAGACGCCGACGACACCGGCTTTTCTGTTACACCAGCTCCTTAACGCTATCGCGTTAAAATGTGGTTATATGATCATGACGGCAAGAAATAACGGTGCTGGCCTGATCCAAAATGTGTGTAAAATGCTGTTATGGTAGTAGATTTTGTGAAAGAGAGAAATGCTGGAATATTTTCATAGAAGCATCTCATGTGTGTTATACTTGCTGTCCGATTGAAGTTATTTAAAATAAAATGGACTGAGTGGTTTTGTACAGCTTCCAGGATTTGTGTTGGATTTGTACGATAGGGATCCCAAACTGATGAAGCATACTCAAGCTTTGAGCTAACATAAGTGGCGTACAGCTCTTGTTTTAATGATGATGGTGCGTGGGTAAAATTTCGGCGTAAGTACCCCAAAGTACGGTGAGCTTCTGATATTACTTTCTCAAACATACGCAGTTTCTAAAACATGGAAGTTATGGTCGCTCCTAAATAATGGTGCGAGGTCACGCATTCCAATAAAATTTTAGTGGGAGTAAACTGCGGCTGCCTCATAGTTTCGCACATGTTAATTTGTTAAGATTTCATTTTGCATTACCACTTAGTTATTTTGTTTAGGTCAATCTGTAGAGCTGTAGTGGCTGGAGAGTAGTTTCAAGTTTATGGTATATCACGCAGTCATAAGCAAATAATCAGATCCTTGAGTAATTTTAGCAGGTAAGTCATTAATGTATATAAAAACAATAAAGTTTCTGATCAATTGGTTGATGTGCAGATGCGTACGTATCCTAAAAAAAAAAAATCCTGGAGCTGCAGTGGCTGTAGAGAGTAGTTTCAAGTTTATGGTATATCACGCAATCGTAAGCAAATAATCACACCTTTGAGTAGCCGTCTCGGTGGCTGAGTAGTTACGGCGCTCAGCTGCTGGTCCAAAAGACGCGGGTTCGATCCCGGCCGTGGCGGTCGAATTTCGATGGAGGCAAAATTCTAGAGGCTCGTGGTCGAAATTTCCGGAGTCCTTCGCTACGGCGTCCCTCATAGCCTGAGTCGCTTTGGGACGTTAAAACCCCATAAACCATAAACATCTTTGAGTAACATTAGCAGGGAAGTCATTAATGTATATAAAAAACAATAAAGTCTGTGATCAATTGGTTAATGTGCAGGGGCGTACGTATCCTTAAAAAAAAATTCCTGGAGTTTACGCCATGACATCAAGGGGCTGACATAGCACTGTACACACATATACAGTATATGCCCTCAAACTTAGTATAATGAATGAATGAACTTTATTGCAGTCATCATGGGGCCTCACGGTCGGGGCGCAGCAATTAGGAGGGGGTGCCTCCCGGCCGGCTTTCAGCACCGGAGACCGCGGAGAGAGTCTTGTTGTAAGCTGTCTCCGCCTGACGGATGAGGAGTCTTTGCTGATCCGGGTCGTGGCTCCGGATCAGCTCTTCCCAGGTGTGCAAGGTCTGGGATGCTTTGTGATTTAGCCCCAGGAGAATCCTGACACTCCCAAATTAAGTGATTTTGTGAAGTCATTCTGTGGCAGCTACTGCAGAGCTCAGGCTCCCCAGTGTCTTCATCGTGTAGTATAGAATACAGAAAGAACCTGTTGACCTGAAGCCTCCTCCAGGCCCTGCATTCCTTTGAAGTGAGTGACCTATCCGGAAGGAGAGTGTTCTCCTATCCAGTCGTTGGTTATTTCTTTATACGTTATGAGAGGGTCTTTATTGCCACTCAGGGGCACTTCTAGAGCAGCTCGGATGTATAATTCTTGAGCAAAGCTGTGAGCAGCCTCATTCCCCGGAATGCCCTCATGAGCAGGAACCCATATGAGGGAGACCTCTCTGCTTGAGGAGTACGTTCTTAGTAATTTGGCGGCTTGACTGCAGGCCACCCCCTTACAAAAGTTGTGAACAGCTGCCTTACTGTCAGACAAGGTGATCTTGGCTTTGGTGCTGATGCATGCTAGGGCAATAGCAGCCTCCTCTGCCACTAACGCTTTCCTAGTGTTAATCGATGCTGCAGTCATTTTCTCCCCATTCTCATCAACGGCGGCAATGGCGGAGGCGCCATCGGACCCACAGGCTGTGTCGCAGAAGGCTATGTTACCCTATGGGCAAGAGCCTATGGGCTATGGGCAAGATTGTTCATTGTTCGAGCTCTATGTCTTCTCCTTTCTTTATCATGCTCCGGGTGCATGTTCTTAGGTATATTGGCAATTTTGAGATGCTTCCGTATGCCTAAGGGGATTAGCTCTGTAGTATACGGGGGCTTCCTCTCACTCTCCCCTCAGTCATTGAGGATCTGCCTGCCTGCTATTGAGGAGCTAGGCCTCCAAATTTGCGCTTCTCTTGCTGCCCTGGTGATCTCCGCACAGGTATTGTGGACTCCCATACTAAGCAGTTTCTCTGTTGAGGAGTTAGGTGAAATGCCGAGAGCTCTTTTGTATGCATTTCGTATTAACTTGTCTATTTTTTCTCCTCTTACTGACTAAGATTCAGAAATGGAGTCGCGTATGCAATCCTACTCACTATGAATGCTTGTACTAATCTCGGGAGACAGTGCTCTCGCAGGCCTTTGTTTCTGAGGGAGATCCGCCTAAAGATACCTATAACTTGGGCGACATAGGTACTAAGCTTCTTGATAGTGGTTGTGTTACGTCCGTTCATCTGGAGAATGTATCCTAGGACTCTTATAGTGTCAACCCTAGGTACTAACCTACTCCCAACGACAACCTCTATCGGGCCGTATAGGTGAGGGAAGCAAGTCTCTTCATCTGGACTTTGGTATTAAGCGAGATCTCAGATTTTTGAGGGGAGCAGGAAAGCCCCCTCTCCAGAGCATAATTTTCAACTACCTCTGCCGCTGCCTGCAGCCGATACGAGATGTCAGCGTTCGTTCCGCCTGCTGTCCAAATGGTTATATCATCGGCACAAATGCTGTGCTTTAGCCCCTCAATTTTATTTAGCCTGTGGGACAGTCCTCTCATGGCAAAATTGAAAAGCATTGGAGAGAGGACTGAACCTTGAGAGGTCCCCTTATTGCCGAGCCCAATCTGCTTTGAGCAGAGCCCTACAAAGCTGGTGGTCTTTCGATTGCTTAAGAATCTTTTGACATAGTTAAAGCACTTGATGCCTACTCCGGCCTCACTGAGGCCTTCAAGGACCGCTCTATGCTCCACATTATCGAAGGCTTTTGTAAGATCCAGCCCCAAGGTTGCCCTGCCCCCTTTAGTTTCGTCGGGATCATCAGGTATATCACGTTTAAGCCTTAACATAACGTCCTGTGCGCTAAGACGCGGTCTATAACCTGTCATTTCAACAGGCCAGAGTCCCTCGCTCCCCATGTAGCGCGAGACTCTTGTCTGCACCACCTTTTCCATGAGCTTGCCCAAGCAAGACGTCAGAGAGATGGGTCGCATGTTTCCTAGATCAAGACTTTTGCCTGGCTTAGGAATAAGTACTAATTTAGAGACTTGCCATTCCTCCGGTAAGTCCTCCCCGTCCCAAATCTTGTTCATTAGCTCAGTTAGAAAAGAGATAGAATTATCATCCAAGTTCTTCAGAGTGGTGTTGGTGACGCCGTCAGGACCTGGAGCCGATTTCTTTTTCAAACTTGATGGCGTTCCATTCTGTGAGCCGTTTGAATTAAGCGCCACAATTCTCTGGATGGATGGATGGATACGGCTGAACCCTTTACATCGGGCGGTGGCTCAAGCCACCTAGCCATGTCTTGTGAAATTTTACTCCTGTCTTGCTTTTAGCCACCAATCAGATAACCTTCGCTTGGTTACTTCTAACCTCTTAAAATCCACTTTCCCTTCACTATTCCTAAACCCCAATGCCTTGGGTAAGTCAGCCCCGCTGCTTTCCACTGTAGGGTGAAGCCCTTTACAGAAAAGTATCAAGTGTTCAGCCGTTTCCTCCTCCTCTCCGCACGCAATGCACGAAGTGTCTATCTCCTGGTACTTGACTCTATACGTCTTAGTCCGCAAAACTCCAGTCCTGGCCTCAAACAACAAAGAACATCCCCTACAATTATCATAGATATTTTCTTTGACAATTTCCTGTTTAAAAGTCCGGTATGTTTCCAGTGCCGATTTCGTCAGCATCCCTGTTTTCCACAAAGCTCTCTGTTTCTTTAACCTTTTTCTTAACCGATAATTGCTGATTTGCCCCCTTACTGCTGTCCAGATATTTGCTTGTCAATTTTCTAGTTCGCTTTCTCCATTTCGTGTCAACATTATTTATATACAGGTATCTGAAAACTTTCCTAGCCCACCGCTTTTCCTCCATCTTTCTCAATCGTTCCTCAAATGCTATCTTACTGCTAGCCTCTCTGCTCTCGAAAGACACCCATCCCATATCACCCTGTACCCCCTGATTTGGTGTATTGCCATGTGCTCCCAAAGCTAACCTCCCTACTCCCCGTTGCCTAATTTCCAGCCTTGCTTGAACATCTGGCCTCATACACAGGACCGCATTACCGAAGGTCAGGCTAGGGACCATCACCCCTTTCCAGATCCCTCTTACCACCTCATACCTATTGTAATTCCACAGTGCCCTATTTTTCATGACAGCTGCATTCCTACTAGCTTTATTCATTACATATTTTTCATGCTCTGTCAGATACTCAACACTGTTATTTATCCATACCCCACGATACTTGTACTCATTCACTACTTTTAGCACGAACTCCTGTATTCTATGCTCGCCGCCCTCTTCATTAAATATCATGACTGCAGATTTTTCCTTACTATACTTGAAGCCTAATCTATCTCCCTCTGTACCAAGTCTGTACTGCATATGTCTTAACAACTTCTGCAGGTTTTCCTTGTGTCTGCTCAAGCCACTCAAGCCCCCTAGTGGAGGTCAGTGCACTCAAGCGCTCTTTCGCTTAGCTTTACCGGTGCAGTGACGTCGTGAGTCGGGCGGCTCGAACTCTTCGATTTGTTTAAAATAAATGTGAACCTGAAGCAAAATTATAGATGGCGGACAACCAAGGAGGATATATAAAACTTCTAAGTTTTATATATCCTGCTTGAGGACAACTGTAGAAACTCTCTGCCTCGCGGAATTCAGCGAAAATAGCCTGGCAACATTGGCCACAAACGCCGCGGCGTCGTTTAGTTTACGGTGCTGGAGGCGAGCCCAGCACGCCGACGCGCGGGTTTGTCATGCGTAAGAAACGTTAACGGAAATGTACGCGGGCAGTTGACTGCACGCAGCTGTGATATTGACCTACGGAATCGACTTATTGGATGAACACCTAGCAGGAACCTCTCACGGAACAGTCTCGGTAAGCGAACCCATTCCGCAACAAGAACGCACGTGCGTGTTTGGGCAGCGTCTGGTACTGCGCTATGTTTGTATATATATAAAACTCGCGGAGTGTGTACGCTGTGACATGGGCATGCCGATATATGTTTCTTTGCTCGTGTGATCTGCGCGCAGATCGAGCTGCTTTTATGTCGTCCTGCTCGTGTGACCTGACTTAAGGCGACAGGAGAAACAAGTGATAACTCAGACGCCAAGCCCTCAGCCGCGTTCTAGCTGCAGTTGGCGTTCTTGCACAGAAGAAAGTTTCATAGCGAGGTCTTATCGCTAAGGGTAGACAGCTGGGCTAGTTGGTAGTTTGCATTATTATGGAACATGGTACCAGCGCAAGAGACAAGGACGAAGGGAGAAGACAACACGAATGCCGGCATTCGTGTTGTCTTCTCCCTTCGTCCTTGTCTCGTGCCATGTTACATAATAATGAGGTCTTTCATCGGCTGACTTTGACGCCTGACGTGCGCCCGTCAGTTTGCTGAAAAGGAAACAGCAGTTGCTTGCGGTTGTTTTGTTCAGATGTCGTTCCTGAGATGGTGCGAGCGCTGCCGGGCCGAAGGGTTCGAGAGCCCGGTACGCCAGTTCCGAGTGACTCGGACATCGGCGATCGAGATGTGCCAGAGACTGGAGGTAAGTGCACAAATCGAGTGTGATGCAAATAAGCCCGCTTTCATGGTGATGATCCACACTTTACTTTTCCCTGTGTGGTAATATGCCTGAGCCTCTGCCGCTTTCGGACTCGAGCCCACCAGTACTGAAATTGGCCACCCTGTTGTAGTGCGCAACCACAACCTCCCAGCCTGCAGCCCCTGAAGGCCGCAAAACATCTTCCTAAACAGTGGCTAGAGTTGAGAACGTCGGGCTTCAGACAGGCCATTGTTGGAGGCAACTTGGCAGGTTTAAATGATAAAAGTTTGTGAAGTGAGAATAGCACAGCTGGGTTCCTGGGCGAGCTATGGATCATTATCTGGCATATAATAGAACTTAACAACATTTGGGGGCTGATGAGACTTTTGCAGTGATGTGCAATAAACACGTCTTGTGCTATGGGACCTTCTTGGTAGGAAAACTCCGAGTAGGGTTCTTGATTCATAAACAGTAAGCAGAGGGTTATGTTGAAGAATTCTGCAGTATTAACAAGAGGGCAGCGGCCATAGTAAAGTTCAATAAAGGTACAAGTTGATGATAGTGCAGGCCTCTGTATTGACAGCCAGTCATGATGATGTAGTAACTATTTCACTGAAAAGGCTGTTTTTTTGTAATTAAGAACCAAAATTATGGTTCATGTTTTAGATTTTAGGATATGCAAGAGGGAACTTTTAACTAAAATATCTTACTTGTCCAAGCTCGTTGTAGACATTTCTTTTTTTTTCAATATTTATACAGAGCATGTAAAGAAAGTCACTGTTGTAAAGTTGCTGGGCCATCATCAAATGTATAAGCTTTTTATCCATCATTGTCATCCTAACTTGCGTTACACCGCAGGACAAAGGCCTCATCCATATCCCTTTAATTAACCACGTATCTAGTCCACCCACCCGACTCTGCTGCCCCCTGCGACGCTTGCCTTCTCTTGCGATCCATTCCATTTTCCAGTGGTGGCCTGTCAGGATCCAGAGATTCTTAGCATCCTCTGCTGTGCATCAGGTCTGACTGCAGCCTTGGTCAGTTGCTTTGCAGCTGCTGGGGGCTGAGGGTTGAGGGTAAATTGCTGTTTTCATATAGGAGGAGGTGGTGATGGTGATTTAACCATACCCTGTTGAACTTCATATGCGTTTATTTTGCTTGCTCTTGCTGGTGTCCCTTCACGTTGCACTGGCTGCGCTGCCCCCTACTGCCAAGTTCTGCAGCAGGGTGGCCAAATCCGGATCTGATGAGAGGGTGCATTGTTCACTCTGGTTGCAGGGATCAGGGTGGTATAATAAAATGATTCCCAAACTGAATCCATGCCATTTTTGAATTTCCCGCCCTTTCTCATTGGCTGAAGTGATGCTGCGTTCTGTTCGCTCTTTGTTGTTGGATGAAGCCAAGAGCGTGACGTCACTCTAGCCAATGGAAAAGGGTGGGAAATTCAAACACTGAACCAATTCGGGAAGGAATCGTAGTATTATACTGACCCAGACCTGCACCCCATGCCTGGTTGTTCACCTCCATCGACACTCGGATTTTTTTAATGCATTGCAATCAGAACCTCCATGTCGGAAATATCTCCCGTCTGTGAAACCTTGCTTGGTAGCCAAGTAGAAAGAGGGGAAGAGGAAAGTGGGAGAGGGGAACAAAGAGGGTGGGAGGTGGCAGATCAAAAAGTGGAGAGGGAAATCTCTTAACTTGCTGGGGAGATGAGAAAGAGGGAAGACCAGAGGGTGGGAGGTGAATGGTAGCAGGTGGGGGAGAGAAAGAGAATGTGTGTGTCTTTGTTATTTCCTACACATGCAAGAGAACGCATAGGGAATATGCTTAATGCTAATGCATTTTTACTGCATCAGTTACACATTGATTGTCCTTCTAATGTTTCTTCATTTGTATTTGGTGTAGAATTGCATTGGCACTGGTGTTCAAACCATGGTCCTCTTGCTAACATTCTTTGCATACTCTGAACATACTTTAAGAAAACAAAAAGTGGCTGTTGCATTTCAGCATCAGGTTGCACTAGGCATTTTTTCACTTGAAGGTTGAAATGAAGTTTTATTCATAACGTAGTACTGGTAGTTACAAAGAGAATAATATACAAGAGGTCATCCCAGAGTCGGTGACTATTTCTTTTTTTATTTCTGCATTTTTGTTATTATGTACATCGCTTGTTGCAATTCATTTTTTCTCAGTGTACTCAAAGTGCAATGGTGAGTTTCTTCTGGTGACATTTTGTTGCAACAGCATAAAAAAATTTAACCTCATTCCAAATGTAAGACAAAGTAAGATATGTCAACAGCGTGCTAAACAAGTGAGTGTCTTTGGATTTCATACCTGCGAGGTAGTCTCCACATCAGAATATTTTGATATGAACAGCGCAAAAGTGATTGAAACATTGACACTTCAGCAGAAATCTGCCTGGTTGGGAGGTGTCACTCCCACAAAAATCGCATGTGAGAACAGACGTTTGGGGCCGACTCGGTACCTTCTTCAAGGTTGTC
Organism: Amblyomma americanum; assembly: GCF_052857255.1. Taxonomy (NCBI): domain Eukaryota; kingdom Metazoa; phylum Arthropoda; class Arachnida; order Ixodida; family Ixodidae; genus Amblyomma; species Amblyomma americanum. Next base: position 206,263,079 of record NC_135500.1, read on the forward strand.
TGGATGGGGCAAGAGATGCATGCTCTTTTTTAAACCTTTTTTTTGTCCACTGCCCCAGAAGGAAGCAAATTGCTAAATAAGTATGATTAAAAATCTCAAGAGGCAAAGATATTCCACAAGACCACTGTTAATTAATTTCTGCAACACTCCAGTTTATATCAGATTGACTCTGGTTGATTTAGTTTGTGGATGGTATTAGTACTCTGTGGGAGCACATGCGGTTTCATTTTCACATGATACACTACTGTAATGATGTTGTGGCATTGATGTCCTTCTGAAAGGTAATGCAACACCATCATGTCTGACATATCGCATATCCAACAGAATATCCACAACATTTCTTCACAACGTGTTAGCCGTTGCAAATGGAACACCTGCCCTGTCTGCTACTACTTATGGTTCCAGCAGCTGTAATGTCCTGGCTTTGAAGTTGCTGTTTCATTATTGAAAAGTTCATTTAAATGATCAAGTTGCAGGGAACGTTTTGCTTCACCAGGCTACAAGTTGCCGCTTTGCAAGCTTTGTCAGAGCAGGGTAAAACAGCCCCCCCCCCCCCTTCCCCTTCCCTCCCGTTTCTTTTTTTTTTGTTAACTTTACTGTTTTTACTCTTTGTGGTTTCACTCATTCCTGAATACATTGCTTCATTCATGCCTTCGAAGCTAATTGCCAGCTGCATTTAGAAAGCTAGTTGTATTCTCTCGAGTCCACACATTGGGACGTTCCCTGGTCTGATCTTTGATAGCTTTTTGATGGAAGCACCTGTTACACCATGCACTTTCTTGTGAAACAATGAGCGAGGCAGCGTGAAGATTTTTTCATGCCGTACTGTTGGTATTTATTTGCATGAACACCCCAATTTGTTTGGCATGGTTTAGTAAAATATCAAGTGCTTGGACATTGCAACTATGTGAGGGGACGGGCATGCTTGATGCAGCCACACTTCTTTTTGTAAATTACACCCGATCTGAGAAAAAGTGATGTTTACTGTGCTCGCTCAAATCAGTAGCAAGATCCAAGGTGCAGAATTTGCTCACGAGAAGCATTTTTTTTAGCAGTAGCACACTTTCAGAAATAGCTGCGAGTTAACCATGTGCACATTTATGTGCATGACATCCGAAAGGGTGCTAGCATGTTGGAGATAGTGTTTCGTAAACATAGTACGCTTTCCTGATGTGGGAATATTGTTAGCCAGTGGGGGTTACTGTAGTCATGCACATTCCATTTGGCTTTAACAATGAAATAACCATAGGTGGCACTGGTTGAGTCTTACACCAAGTTCTTGGAAAATCTCACCCGAAGCCCTGCTAAATGCTGCCCCAAAAGCAGGTTCTGTGTGCATAAGAGATAGATGTGGACAAATTCGTGACTTTCATCCAAATTGAACCTACAGTCTCTCAATTCTCAGTCGAGCACCAAGCTGACTGAGCCATTTGCTGCCCCTGTTGCTACAAATGCTTAGCGAAGTAATTGCGTAGTAGGCGGAATAAGCAGCATGTGCTGTGCTATAACGACAGTGATGAAGGCTTCAAAGGCGTCCCTGCAGTGGCTCAGTGGTTGTGCTCGGCAGCTAATCTGAAAGACGTGGGTTTTAATCCCAGCCGCGGCGGTCGCATTTCGATGGATGCGAGATGCCAGATACTCGTGTATCATGCGATGTCCGTGCATGGTATGCCCCCAGGTGGTCAAAATTATCTGGAGCCCTCCACTGTGGTGTTCCTCATAGCCTATGTCGCTTTTTGACATTAAACCCCATAAACCAAGCCAAACTGAAGGTTTTAACGGAAATGTCAGCAGTTAAGGGGCGCCCTGAAGCACACCATATTCAGGGTGTTGATATGTCCACTACGAAGGGCTGCCCACATACCTGCAAGAATATTTCATATTCCCCCTTGCTTCTTCTGCTTTCCTGCACCTCATCATTCTTATTGCACTAAAAGGTATGCATTGTTGCTGGTGATGATCTTCCACATGGAAGTGGGAAGTTATGTTGAAATTTCAGGGCCAGTGGCTCTTGAAAGACTGCAGCATCAGTTGGTTCATGGTGACCCTGTTGTTGCTAATACTGAAGCTTGTTCTGATAAAAGAGCATATTGTTGGGTGCACAATTTATGAAAATAGCGATAACATGAGCCTGAGTCGCACTGAGATCAATTCGCTGGTGCTGCAAGCTGCTTGCGATGCCCTGTTCAGTGACTGTGCTTTGTAAATTAATATTTTTTGTTTCCATGTGGTTTGATTTATGTCTGACTTGGGCATGTATCGTGATACACAAGCCGAGCTTGACCTGTTCTCTCTGTTTTGTCACAAATTAATTATTATAGCTCATATGTCTCTGGCTAGGGCATTACATGGAACCGGAGCGCGTCAAACGGTGTGGCAGAACATGCGCAAAAGGAAGGGCATGAAATCGCTTGGGATGGCATAGAAATCATTGCTACCGAAAGAAGTCCCTCAGCACGGCTGCACCTGGAATCACTGATTATACAGTTAACGCTGAACACTGTCAACAACACTAAGGGAGGAGTCTTCACCCGGCTTATGCAAAATTAGAACGTCGACTTGTCAAAGCTACTTAAGCTGCTTCTTGCTCAGCTGGTTCCTCATTGTGAACAAGGAACTCTTTTTTAACAATTGGGCAGTGACCCAAGACTTGTTCAACCATGCTACTTCCTGACCATACGGCATTCCGTCGAACCCTGGATTACCTTATATGAGGAATGGGCTTAAACATGGCTGAGATGTTGCTAAGTGACAAATGGTGCCATTGTGGTGAGAAAAAAGGGGGGGGGGGGGTTAAAAGGCTTGTGTGATTGTAGACAAACTTCTGAGCAAAATGGCAAGTCTTTTGCTGTAACACAGAGCAGTTGCACTTGGCTCAGGTGTTCATAGATGTACGATATCATGATTAATAGTATTCACTTACCGTCTTCAGAAAGTGCTTCAGGCCTCTTTTAACTGAGATGCACTGTAAATTGTAACAGTGATGTGTGCGTCATTGTTGTCATCATAGGTATTGACGAATTAGAGTAAGAGAAAGTGTCTTAGTATGCGTAGTAGGGTGACATATAAGGGTAAACGCTGCTGGTTAGTATCGATAGGGTATCACAGCCTAGTTAAACAAAGATCGCTCTCACCAAAAATGTGGGTTTTGTGAGATATAAAAGAAAAAACAAAAACAAAATACAGGTGTCACCACCCCTGGTGAATGCCTCACATAAAACACGTATCGACGCTGATTTTTGGGTGAAGTTCCCAGACGCTACACTATGCGGCCTTCACTTTAATACAGTGGCCGATCCATCCTTTTCGGTAACGCTGCCATGAATTTGTATCCACTGGCGGGAAGATTTAAAAAAATTTTCTTGCTTATAAATGCTTGTTTTACCGCTAGACCAATGTCTACGCAGCCAGAAAGAGAATAGATTTTTACTGAGCGAAATAATACAGTGGAGTTTTCCTCAGTGGAGCAGCCTGATTCTTCAAGTGAATACTAGGATTTCTCGTATCTAAAACTGCCATTGAAAAACAAAATGCTTTTGCTGAGTTGCAACAAAACTTGTGTAATAACCGGTTCTGGAAGTAGTATCTCAGCTTCTGCCGAGTACTCATTTTAATGGTTACAATACATACCGCAGCAGTGGCCTATCTTTCTGAACATCCGCCTCGCATGCAGGAGGTGCGGGGTTCGATCCCCTGTGCCGCCGGGTACTCACCGGTGATACAATGGGTGCAAGCTTTCCCCTGGCCTGGCGCTCGGCTTATGTAGGGTGAATCGCTTGGGAAATGGTTCTTTGACCCTACCTTGAGTAGAAGAAAAATACCTTGTGCTATGGCGCTCTTTATAAAAAACCATAATCGTCACATACAGTATGTACAGTCCTGTGTAAGCTGCAAAGAGTGATGCCAAGGAGGTGACTGTGTGCACTATGGTTAACTTGGCCAACATCAGAAGAACCACAATGTTTGTTGCTGCATTTCCTTGTTACAGTGAAATTAAACATGTCGTTCCAACATGTAAGTGTAACAGTAAGTGTAAGTGTGCACTCTGGAGAAAGCATCTTGTCACAATTGTGTTTCGCTAAAGAGTGCATTTTTCTGAAGAGAGAAGACCATTGGAAAGTGATTACTGAAGTATCTTGTTGGAGAATTAAGTCTTCACTGCTCTGTGAAAATAAAAAAACCTGCTTTAGCTCAAATACAAAAATTCGTAGTTCAAATCAAAGTTGTACTAATCAACTGCAACTAGTTGTAGTTATAAAAAATCAAAGTTGTAGTGATGATTAGCTGATATTAAAGATCGGAAATTAATTGGACACACCAGGGTAAAGGGACAGCAGTATATCCCACCAAAACTGTCTTTTGCCTTTTCTTTTACGTCTGTCAATTTTGTGTGTAATTTCTTCAGTGTCGGTTTCATTAGTGCCTCGTAGCAAGAAAATTCTAGTGAGTGGAATTGGAAGGGTGCAAATGTAAACACATTAACTCAGTCATAATATATTGTATTTTATTTGTGTGCTAATGCTCCCATGAGTGTAGAACCCTCAACTGATTGCCTTTTGGGTACACCAAACAAAAAAAAACTCTACACTCATATGTTCTGCCAATTTGGTTGAGTAATGAGTCCTTTTTTGATTGAATATTGTATTGTTTCTTGTTAATTGAGAAGTTGTGGAAACAAAACATTGATATGTTGTCTGCTTTTTTTTTCTTTTTTTGCAGTGTACTGACTTACTGCCAGGTGTCTTCAAGCTGTCTGTTCAAAAGGATTTCGCTAGCCGTAGTAAGCAAGTGGCAGCGTCAAAAGAGTGCCAGTCCCCTCGGCTATCAACATCGTCTGTGCCAGAGGCTCTCATCAACACTCATGTAGCTGATGGTGCCTCTTCATCATCCATCAAAGAAACTTCTGTCTATGCCTGTGACAATACACCTGCAGTGTCATTAAGTGCTATCTCTGGGCAAGAAACGATTAGAGATAAAAAGAGGAAGAAAAGAAGTGGTGTTAAAGATGTCCCTTCATCATTCACCAGAGAACCTCCTGTGTGTGTTTCTGACTATACACCTGCAGCGACTTCAACTTTCATCCCTGGAAAAGAAGAAATTCAAGACAAAAACAGGAATGGAACAAGCCATGTGGTTGACAGTGTTCCTTCATCATCCACAGAGGAACCTGTCTTCAACAGTACATCTTCAGAGTTGTTGAGTGCCATCTCAGGGCAAAAGGTGGTTCAAGACAAAAACAGGACGTTAACAAGCCATGTGGTTGAAGCTGCCCCTTCATCACCCACAAAAAAACGACCTATTCATGTCTCAGTCATCGCATCTTCAGAGTCTTCAAGTGCCATCTCTGGGCAAGAGATGGTTGAAGGCAAAAACAGGAAGGAAACAAGTCATATGTTTGAAGGTATCCTTTCATCATTCGCTAAAGAGCCTCTAGTCTTTGACTCCGACAGCACATCTGCAGCATCCTCGAGCGCCATCTCTGGGCAAGACAAAACCAGAAAAGAAGCAAGTTGTGCATCAAACATGGGCCAGTTGGACAAAACACTGACTACAAAATTTGCCACTTGGTCTGCTGCTGTCGTCCTGGCCGTACCAGGAGAGACTGAAGCAGAGGAAAGTGACTTTGTGTCTGCCAGCCTTAAGGATGCTGTGGAAGACCAATCAGGAGAAAATAAGCATTGCGAGAAAACTGCAGCACCCCTTGCATCTGATGGCAGCCTTGAAAATGGGGTGAAATTCTCTGTGCTGGCTGATAAAGCTGATGAGAATGCTTTGGCTGGTAGAACCAGTGAACACTCAGAGTATATGTGCCATGTGGATGGCACTGCCTTGAAGTTGGAAGCAAGCGAGGCAAAGTGTTTTGTTGCTTCTGATATTCCAGATGTTGCCATGGATTTGGGCAGTTCAGCTTTGAGAGTGGCACCTCACATGGCAAGGAAGGAAAGCATCACGAAAATTGCACATACTCATGAAAGTCGGTGCTTGGCGGTAGCAAGTGGAACCTCACCTGTGGCTCTTTCCGTAGCTCCAGAAAAGCAGGAAATGACTAAAACTTTTGAAAAGTGTAGCCGTGCAGCTTTAAAGCCTCTCAGTCACGTTTTTGGTTTGCCAGACAGAAGTGAGGTGGGTCTACCAGGAAACTTGCAAAGGACTAGTGTTGCAATGGCAGTGGAGTCTCCCAGATGTTGCCAAAAAGTGAAAGATTCCAACCATGTCTCTGAAAACAACAGTGGTGCTATTGTGAAGCCTACTGCTGACACTCCTAGTTTGCCAAAAAATGGTGAAGTAGGCTTGCATGAGAACTTTGCTGTAGCAGGCGGAACTTCATTTATCGGTCCTCCCACTCTTTCACAAGAAGAGAAACCTATACACCACACAGTTTCAGATCATTACCGTGCTGTTGGAGAGTGCATGGGCAACCTTGAAAGATATGAGCGAGATGTTCCGGAAAGCTTCACGGTGGCAAGTGGCGCATCATCATCAGAGCTTCTCATATGTCCACAAGAAATGCAGGCAGGCTCCAGCACTGCTGGAAGCCAAGCTACTGCCATTGAAGAGCTGGCTTCTGGTTTGTTGCATAAAGATAATAATGGCTTAAGACAAAGCTCAGTGGTAACTAACAAGACATCATTCATCAGACCTCCAACTCTTGTGCAAGAAGAGGAAGCTGGACACCAAACCACTGCTGCAGAGCCTGCCTCCAGCCTTTCCTTGTTTCCCGACAGGAGTGAGGGAGGTGCATCTGTGAGCTTCATGGGGGTAGGTGGCAGATCATCACCAGTGCTCCGAACATGCACACGTGAACAGCAGGCCAGCTTAAAAGCTGGTGAAAGCCATAGCCCTGCTGGTGAAAGGCCGATTAGTGACTTTTCCAGCATGACCAGTAGAGATCAAGTGGGCTTACAGCAAAGCTCAGATGTAGCTGACAAGCTCTCATCAATTAGACTTCCCACTCTTCCGCAGCAAGATGGAGCAGGATACCACCCTGCTTTAGATCATAGTCCTGCTACCAGCCACACTTCTTGTTTGCCCAACAAAAGTGGGGGCAGTGCACCTGAATTGTTCACAACAGCAAGTGGCACGTCGTCATTGGGTCCTCCTGCTGTTGTAAAGCCTTCCAGCCGCACTTGTTTTCCCGACAAAAGTGAGGGCGGTGCACCAGAATTATTCACAAGAGCAAGTTACATATCGTCATTGGGTCCTCCTGTGTGCCCACAGGAAAAAACAGCAGGCCTCAGAAACCTTGGAAGTCATACTGCAGCTGTCAAAAAGCCTACTAGAGACCTTTGTGGTTTTCTAGATGGAGAAGGGGCCAGCCTGCTTCAAAGCCCAGCAGTACGAAGTGAAACTTCGCTCGTGGATCTTGTGACACCACAACAAGAGCAAAAGACCTCACAGTATTCAACGAACTCCAATGACAGTAGTCTCACAAAGCCCTTCAATGATGTGCAAGGTTTGGCGAAGGAAAATGACCTGCCAGAAAACTTGGCAGTGGCATGTGGCTTGTCATTGGAACTGCCCGGACCTTCTGCAAATGATATGCAAGGTGTTGTGAAGCCTGCGAACGTACCTTCTCATATGCCAGACACTGATGAGCTGGACTTGCAAGGTAACTCGGCAGTTGTAAATAAGCTGTCATTAGCAGGGCCTGCAAAATCTTCACCAGAAAGGCTGGAAGACAGCCGAAAGAAAGCAGGTGACGTCTCTACTCCAGCAGTGTACTACATCAGCGAAGACAATTTGTCAGTCGGTGGCGAGGTCACTTTGCAAGAAGGCTCTGAAGTGGACAGAAAGACTCCATCAGTGGACACACCCAGGACTCTGCAAAAAGAGCAAGGAAGCACTGAAAATACAGTCTACCATCACGATGCAGTTGGTGCTCCCATACCATGCCATACTCACGAGCTGTCTAGTACCCCTTGTGTCAACTTGTTAGGCCCTGCTGAGGGTTCTTTATCAGCAGTGGTGCACAATGCACAAAGCATGTCCAAGTTGGAGAGCAGCCAAAGGAAAACAGGTTACCATGAGTCGGCTCCAACAGCGAGCGGCATCATTGAGGCAAGCTTGCCAATCAGAGACAAGGTCACTTTGTCAGAAAACTCAGAAGCGAACAGCAATACTCCATCAGCCGAGATACCTAGCACTGCGCAGACAGGGCTGAGAGGCACTGAAAGTACAGTTGACGGTCATGTTGAAGCCGGCGGTCCGTGCAATACTAATTGGTTGCCTAATTTGTCAAGCACTTCTGAAGATAGCGTGCTAGACGACGATGAGGATTCCCTGTCAGCAATAATGCACATTGCAGAAACCATGTCCAAGTTACCAACTGAATGCCCAGGTGTGGTCCCCTCAACTATTGGCAGCTTCCAGCAAATATTCATTTCACCTTCAACCACAGCAGCGAAGAAAACAGCAGATGTGAGAGGTACAGCGATAATGCCAGCTCATTCAGCGGACGGCAGTGGCAGAGGGACAGAATTAGCAGAGATTCCTTTCATGCATATTTATAATAGTGGCGAGACTGCTTCGGGAGGTTCCTCAAGTGATGTCGTTCCGATTGCTGCAGTGCCATTAGCAGCTGTCTCGAGTGGGCAGGCTGTTATCGTGACTGCAGAAAGAACTGCAAGTGGTGCTATGAAAGTGAAGAACATTGTGGTTACATTGCCTTCAAAGAGTACTGTTCCTGGGGAGTGTTCACAGGCTATGCAGAGTACAAACACAAGGGCACAAGGACTGAAGCGGCCACACTCCAGTGCAGGCAGTGAAAACGAAGGGCTCTCCGAGTTCCCAACTCGGCTAGATTCTCGTAAGAGGCTGGCCATCATAAATGAACTCTGCCCTGAAAGCATATCCGCACATGTGGGCCGAACTTCTCGTACAACAAAACGAGGAGCTCAGGCGTCAAAGTCAGCTCGCAAGGGACACCAGACAGTGACGCGAAGCCGACAGCGAGCAGCAGCAAGAACAGGACGAAAGCAAGTCTCTGGTTGCCAGCGGAAAGGCAAGCAACCAAGCAAGCACCCAGAGCACATGGTTCCCGATGTTCTGCACCCCGTGCCGAGTCCCTTGTCCAGCGAGTCCAGCTGTGCAAGTTCAAAGCCGAGCAACGATGGCTCATCAGGTCCCTCTGATACCACAAGTGCTCCGTACATGTCCGCCAAGCTCAGAAGCATGAGAAGCTCTACTTGGCAATCTTCAAGCAGCACATCTGGATCCACGAAGGCTAGCTTCATGGAAACAATCCGGAACCGCATTCTGCAAAAGACAGCCAGTGAGAATAGGCTACCTGACTACCACTCTGCTCTAGCCAGCCGGCCACTGTACAGAGACGAAGTACCTGTGAGAAAGTCAAAACGTAAGCGGACAGTCGAGAACACTGGTGATGTTGACATAGACCTTGATCGTTACATCTCTGAACTTTCGGCCACTAAGGACCTTGAGCAGTATCAGAGTCTGTTGTCAGATCTGTTTGACGTTTGTATGTAGTGTTACATTGCTGTGCTGCATATGTTTCATTTTATCTTGGAAGTTCAGTTCCTCGGCAGGCCACCAGCACAATGTAAATAAACCTGTGTTGAAGGCCTCTTAGTACAGAGTAGCCATTTTTATGCAATTTTTCCTGTGCTGTGCATTTTTTTGGTTTGTTTTTGCTGAACTTGAGCACCTCAGGAGACCACTAAAAAAAATTTAAATAAACCTCAAGGCTTTTTTATTTAGACTGCCTGTAAAAGCAACACCTACACAGTTATGCAGTGTTAAAAGCCAGCATTATGAGGCATATACGGCTGTCATCATAGGGTACACATAAACTGGAAGTGCTAAATTGTCCACTTGAGTTGTGAAAGCTTCAAGATATGAGCTGAGACAGAGCACCACAATCAGCAGTACAGTGTTCAAGTGCCACACAGTTGGCATAGCAGTGAACAGCACTGGTAAGTAGAATGCAAATTGCGCAACAACTGCGGCTAATGTCCCCTCCACAGTCTTGGACGTTCCAGGCCACTGATGCTTCCCCAGCTTGGATCCAATAACAGAAGCTGCAGTGTCTCCAATGCCAAGAGCTACTGTGCCGCTGAGTAGAATTAGTTTCTTCTCTGGCTCCCCAAACTGTGCTGGAAAAAGCAGCAGTGATGCAGCACACCCGATGAACAAGTAGACGGGCGTTAAAACGAATGCCCCAGCATCCTTCTCGTCAAGAAACATGGCAAAGGTACTTCGCAAGCATGACCCCACAGGTGGAATTTCCAGGGTCCGGAACAGTTCGAGCAGAACAAACACTCCAAGGATAGCACCGCATGCAAGGTACATAAGGTCTGGGTCTAAAAGTACTCCTGGCAGGAACACTGACACGGTTGCTGCATGGAAAACTTTGCGCGCAACTGTAGAGCTGCTGCTGTACTTGGTTGAATACCAGTGCACAAACAATGCGGCCAATGCAGACAAGATCAGCCACGACACCATGAGCGAGAGTCTAGTGGAGTTGCTGAAGCAGTGGTACACAAGCCAGCTCACAGGTTCCGCGCTGACCATGACGCTGCACAAGGGATAGACTAGCACAGCAGCAGAGAGAAGGAGGCCCATGTAAAACCCAGCAGGCCTTCGCAGCGCTTGTACTTTGGTAACTGCCGCCACAAACAATGCAAGGCTGAAGAGCCCCGCTTGAAGGAACCCAGCCGATGAGGAACATTTAAGGACACAATCGTTTTTATAGACAATGCGGCATGCCAGGCTGCATCCCGACATAACGACAAATGTTGTGACTCCTTGGCAAGCTATCAGCAGTTCACCGAGAGTGAATGACTGAGGCGAGTAAGACGGTAACGACGACACGAGAGAGTTGAAAGTTCCCGCTGCTGCTACGGAAGCCGAGGCACACCACAGAAGGGGTACGCTTGTCGCCGCAGCGAGTAAGGCCGTGGTCCATGCAGCTGACACCACGCAGATGAGACAGCTAGTGACCTTGAAGATAACGGCGAGCGAGAGCAAGAGAGTCTGGCTGCAGACAACTTCGGCGAAGGTATAAAGGTCGCCGTGGTCATAGCTATTGCCACCTGTCAGCAGGCAGAAGGGTAGAAGAACGGTCAGCCACAACCCGCTGTCGGCGTGCGGCCTCTGGTTGAAGTCCGGCTGTTCCGACTGCTGCCAGCGCAGGAACAAGAACAGGATTATCAGAACGGCCACCACAGTCATGGATTGTGCGAGCATGCCAATACGAACGGCAGTCATAAGTATGCCCGCTGCGACGACGAAGTACTCCAGGCGCATTCGTGATACTTGATTCGCAGCCGTCATGGCAGAGTTCCATGCACAAAATCGGAAAATGTCGAACTTCTTCACCGCAAAGTTCAGAGTGGCTACGAATCGAAGCGATGCGTTAGAAAACGCGCACGAGACATCGCGTCGCGTGGACGAACGACGGAAAACACATCACGTAGGTTTCATGGCGTGTTACGCTGCCTTTCCGCAAAGCTCAAGGAAAAGGGAAAAGCTGCAATTTCGTAACGACCTCACCGATCGCGTTGAGCTCGCCAAGATAGCAATGCGAACAAGGCGGCACATAGCGCATCTTTCAGCTACACCCACTCCGAAGCGCGTAAAACCCTCCCACACTCCGCTACAAGCGAAAGCGGCCGCGGTGGCGACGCCGTGCGAGTAAACGAGACAGCAAAGGCAGGGCCGCGGACCCCGTGATGAGCGCAGGAGAAACAGGGAATCTAGGAGGCTGCAGGCGCTGTAGCGCATGCGCACTACAGAAGATCGAGGGTGCAGCTGGTAGAGAAGCGTTTCGGTGCAGGTGGGCTGGAAACGCTGATTGGTCGATGGGATGCGCTTCTCCGTGACGTTTTTCTGCTTCTCCCTCGTTCTCAACCGGACGTGGGTTCGCCGCGCCTCTCTCGGCCTGTCCCTAGAGTGCCTAGGGAATCGCTAGGGCCGGCTGGCCGGCCGCCGGGCGTGCGTGGTCTGCGGGCATTCTCTTCGTGAGCGTAGGCGGCGGCGCGCGCGTTTCGGAAGCTGTCCAGGTATGGCTTTTTTTTTTTTTTTGCGTGGTGCGCTCGTCGGCGCAGCCAGCTGAAATTTCTGTACAGTTCTTGCTTCCACGACATTGCGACGACCCCCAAAAGGCGCTGACCCGCGAGAAATCGCCAGCGACATAAAGGTACGCATTTTATCTCAAATTTCGCTTCATGAAGTGCTGTACCGCTTACCTACATGCCTTGCGCATTCCAGGACCTCGTTTTCCTGCTGCAGGAGCACGTCGTGCTGGTGTTCAAAATTTTGCAACTCCATTACGACGACCCACATAAGGTGCGGTTTGAGGACCGCCGGCGTCGCCATCTGAACCGCCGTCTGACAGCCACGATGAAGCGCTTGTCTGGCGTGCACGTTCTCAATCACGAGGTAAGGGTTGAACAACGTTTTCGCAAAGATTATCGTCGCGGCCCTCGTCAAGATCTACGGACCAGGGATAGCGTCGGCTTCAAGGGCAAGACCAGGAGAGGTGTACGTCGTGCACCGGTGTCGTCGGTGCGGAGCCAAAGGGCACAAGACGGACCACTGTGGGCCTACTGCTCACCGCGCCGCCACGCCGCTGCAGGTCGCGGTTGAAGTGCTCCTGCAAACGGCCCTCTTTAGGGCCACCTCATTGTTTCCTGGCAGATCGCGAGCGTCCCGTTTCGTGCCCGTATTCCCTCTCTGTCGAAATCGACGCCAGACATCAAAATCGCGCGGTGTGAGCTAGTAAATCGCTGGTAGAGACAAAAACTCGTGCTTGTATACAGACTTACCCATCTCCAGTGCGCCTTTGTTTATTTCCGTGGGCACTACTCGCGCTTTGTAGAAATCGACGCCAGCCGCGAAATTTTACATGTTAGACCTCGCTACAGCATTAGCGCAGCGTGCCTTCGTCTCTTTACGTTCTAACTTTTATGCAGCGCACCTTTGTTTGCTCGTTACTTTTGTTCTTTTCAGTCGTTTCCTGAATCCGTCCAAAGAGCCGGGCTAAATGGATGATTATGGAACCACATGGCGATTGCACTGCATACAGCACGACTTTGGTCCCTGTGTTTTTAAATAAAAACATCAGATGTCGAAGGTCATGGTCGTGTCCGAGGATGGCTTCCACAGCTGGGGCCTAACCATAGGGACCGCACACGCTTTGTCGTCGTTGCCAAGTGGAGAGGCCCAAGATGGCTGGCATCCTTAATAAAGATCCCTTCTCGGGGCCGCTTTAGTGTTTCCTGGCAGATCACGCGCTTTCCACCCTGTGCACATGCTCTCATTTCCAATTAAAAAGGTCCTTTAATAACAAGATGTTGCATGGTACTTGAACAATAGCGGCTACAATGACAAAGGTGAAGAAGTGCTGGAGTTACACGGAAATAAAAAAGGTTGGGGGTGCCCACATAACAACCTGAAATGGATTTGGACAGGACTCCTAGTTAATTGCATTTGGAAGAGAAAGACAAGGTTTAATTTTGCAGTGTAAGCTTGCTTCTCTAGAATGAACAGAGAACGTTGCCTCACACTGCTTGGGCCACCTTCCTTGACCCCATGAAAAAAAAAAAAACAGGATGCCTCTGGGAAACTATTTGCGGAATCTCCGCCCCCCCCCCCCCATTCAGGAGGGAAGGGTGGGGGGGGGGGGGTGACGGCCTCCTCTTTGTCGGGCTCGGCGCGACGCACGATGGACAAGACGGCGAAAGGAAGGGGGCTGTCAGTGACGAATGTTCCGCGCTCTTCGCTTAGCCAGCGTACAAGTCCCTTCGACAGCCTGAAATGCCTTCGGTGGGCATCGTCACGCATGTCGAAAGGATTGTCATGCACGTGCGACCGCCGATAACATTCCTTGCAAGCTTATTCATTGCCGTGAAAATCACGTCCTCCCCGTATCTCGCCCCAATTTTTTTGAGCCGGTGTGAAATTCAATGGATGTATGGAATGCCCACACCACTTGTCTACGTCCACCGTCCTCTTTTTTACTAGCATGGGCCTCCCTCCTTTGAACAGGACCCTTTCGGAGATCTGAGCCAACTCAGATCAGGATACCCGGCTTCTTTCAGCCTCTCTACCTGCCCCAGGAAGCTAGCCTCCGCTCTGTGTGTACAGGATTTCCCAAGAGCTCTTTTAAGCATGAAGTCGCTATACCCGCCTTGACGAGTGTGGAATGCCCCTAACTGACGTTCAAGAGAGGTTTTTTTTTGTCCTATGGTGATATTCCCAACAGACCCTGCTCTCTAGATAATGGATCCGGAGGTATAAAAACTTTTTTTATGGCGCAAGGGCATCTATGGCCAAATACGCCTTGACACAAGGTATTTTCTTTTTCTCAAGGTGGGGTCAAAGACTCATTTCCCAAGCATTTCACCCTAAATAAGCCGAGCACCAGACCAGGGAAAAGCTTGTACCCATTGTATCCCCGGTGGGTACCCGGCGGCACTGGGGATCGAACCCCGCACCTCCCGCATGCGAGGCGGATGCTCAACCACTTGGCCACCGCTGCGGTAGCTGTAGGGTAGCTGAGCTGGGTAGTTCGAAGGTGAATCGCAGGCCACTACCTGTATCTTTGAAGATTTTGACGACGTCCGGAACTGCCCTGGGAGAGTTCGACTTAAGAATGATTAAAAAATCATCGACGTAACGGAACACTTTTAGCGCGAGGTCAGCAAGATTTTGTGCCAGTTCTTGATCCATCCTGCTCAAGTAAATATCGCTCAAAACGGGTGCCACACGGGAGCCGATGCACACACCCGATTTTTGGACGTACACCTTTTCGCCCCGCCCAACAACGGTTGACTCTAGGTAAAATGATAGCAGCTCCAGGAAACTTTCTATGGAAACCCCCGCACCCCGCCACGAACACCAACTCGTCATTGTCTTTTACAATGCAGTCTTTCACTCTCTGCATGAGCTGAGCATGGGGTAGCGAATAAAATAAGTCCTCCACATCGATGCTGAAGGTAGAGTACTTTTTCTTATCCAACCCAGACAGGTACTTAACCACACTTGCGGAATTGTTCACCAAGAAAGGATCCGAAAGCTTGAGTGAGCTCAAATGTCGCTGTAGAAATCCCGACACAACATGCTGCCAAGTGTTGCGCTCGGATATGATTGTCCTGAACGTTCAGGGAATGTAATTTCACACCGGCTCAAAAAAGTTGGGGCGAGATACGGGGCGGACGTGATTTTCATGGCAAAGAATAAGCTTTCAAGGATTTGTAGTGCTGTGCGAAAGAAGCTCGAGCCTGAGAGCAATCGTGCTGGAGCTGAGTGCTCGATAGCGCACAGACAGAAAACCAGGCTCACAGAGTGTAAGACTGGAGTCGTATACGAAGTCCCCCTCTCGTGTGGGAAGAAGTACATCGGCCAGACGGGTCGATGTATTAACGAGATGTTAGCAGAACATCGCAGGTCGTTGAAGAGCGCACCTTCCTCTAATCTCGCCCTGCACTGCAAAGAGTGCAAAGATTGCTTCCCACGATTGAACAAGACCAGCGTCTTGTTTAAACACAGGGATCAGGTTTGCAGGGAGTTGGTGGAAGCGTACCAGATCAAGGAATCAGATGACTGTGTAGCATCACCATCTGTAGGCCTCATTGATGGGGAGATACCTTTTTTGCGCAGTTTCTTTAGCGCAAGCAGGCGGTGTGGAGCGCTAGCTTGGCAGGAGTGTGCCTGTGAGTTCGCTGTTTGTTTGTTTTGTATCTTGTCTCTGACGATGCGGAGATTGCTTTCAGGTTGTGATCAGTGGCATCACGTTACATGTGCCAAGATGGTGTGTGATAGGGTTTGCGCTTTCGGGTTTTTAGCATGTTTTTCGCGGGATGAAGATGCATATATAGGCCTTTTTTCCTTGAAGAAAAAATCTGTTGATAGTCTGCGCTCGTGTCGTGCCTTCTTGTTCTCTGTCTTCGTTTCTTTGCGCAGTTAAACATGATACATACCCAGCTCCAGTGCGCCTTTGTTTGTCTCCGTAGCGACTACTTGCGCTTTGTGGAAATCCACGCCAGCCATGAAAATTTACATATTAGACCTCGCTACAGCATTATCCCAGCGCAGCGCGCCTTCGTTTCTTTGCGTTCTAACTTTTATGCAGCGCACCTTTGTTTGCTCGTTACTTTTGTTCTTTTCAGTCGTTTCCTGAATCCGTCCAAAAAGCCGGGCTAGGTGGATGATTATGGAACCACATGGCGATCGCACTGCATACAGCACGACTTTGGTCCCTGTGTTTTTAAATAAAAACATCAGATGTCGAAGGTCATGGTCGTGTCCGAGGATGGCTTCCACAGCTGGGGCCTAACCATAGGGACCGCACACGCTGTGTCGTCGTTGCCAAGTGGAGAGGCCCAAGATGGCTGTCATCCTTAATAAAGATCCCTTCTCGGGGCCGCTTTAGTGTTTCCTGGCAGATCACGCGCTTTCCACCCTGTGCACATGTTCTCATTTCCAATTAAAAAGGTCCTTCAAACCCTGCAGAAGGCTTGAATTAGCAACTGCCAATAACAAGATGTTGCATGGTACTTGAGAAACAATAGCGGCTACAATGACCAAGGTGAAGAAGGGCTGCGAGTTACACGGAAATAAAAAATGGTTGGGGGTGCCCCCATAACAAGCTGGAATGGTTGGACAGGACTCCTAGTTAATTGCATTTGGAAGAGAAAGACAAGGTTTAATTTTGCAGTGTAAGCTTGCTTCTCTTGACCCCATGAAAAAAAAAAAGGATGCCTCTGGGAAACTATTTGCGGAATTTCCGCCCCCCGCCCCCCGATTCAGAAGGGGAAGGGGGGGGGGGGGGTGACGGCCTTTTCTTTGTCGGGCTCGGCGCGAAGCACGATGGACAAGACGGCGAAAGGAAGGGGGCTGTCAGTGACGCATGTTCTGCGCTGTCATTAGGACGAGCTGCCCGGCTTCTCCGCGGCAGCTCCCCTTTGAACCCCCCGCCTGTTCAATCGGAGGCGGGCGACGGCGGGGTGGTGTTGAAAAGGAGCGCCCTTGGGGTCAAGTGCCCCCCCCCCCATAGAGACAGAGACGGCCGAGCGCTTTGAATCTCGCGTATTGTTCGCGCCCGAACCGAACAAGACGCGGCTGAGACCAATTTGAGTCAAACCAGGTCCAGATGTGGCGGTGGCCAGCCGGTTTACCGGCTTCGGGCTAAGCCGCGCGCGAGCAACGCGCAATTCCCCTGGAAGGTCAAGACAAGCGGTCATGCGGGCACAGCGAAAGCGCCTCGCGACAGACGATCTGGCGACACAGCTAATTGAATACAGCGGGAGCGGCCGATCGTCAGCGAAAATCAGTCGCACGTGTGCGCGCGATATGCAGATATGCAGCTAGTGGTGCTCTTGTAGCGTGTTTCGTCTGTTATTGTTTGCATAGGTCGTGATCGCTTATGCATCTTTTTCGAACCTCAAACGTAGTACTTGCCCAGAAGATGGCACGATCAAAAATGGCAGATGGCAAATGGGGCAAAAAGAGAACATTAAAAAAATAATCGCTTCACTAGCAAGAAGGACAGTGGTAAACCGGCACGATAAAGCGCAAGCTTCACGAAACCTGGTGAGAGGATCGGTGGTGAATCCTTCGATGTAGACGGCTCAAGTACAACTGGCTACGTCTCCTCGAGTTTTCTCTTCCCTGCAGCTTCATGCAAGATGTTGCTGTGAACAACATATCTAATGCACGTGCAGCAGGGGATTCCTCCTTTCTGTTTCGTTCATACGCTTCGATCAGTGATTTGATGCTCCCCTGCTCCACGTGTTTTATAAATACTGTCGAAAATCGTACTCGAATATAACAACTTCGAATTCATCAATCAACACTATTCACAAATTAACGGCACAGCCATGGGTACAAGGATGGCCCACACCTACGTCAACATCTTCATGCATAGTAATAAGTAAATTTTTGAAAGATTGTCCCATTAAGCCCACCCTATACAAACGCTACTTGGATGACATCTTTTTAATTTGGACTGACACACCTCGTCCACCCCAACATATCTTTCACTTACACGTGCGCCCACACCACAATTAACTTCCTAGATGTTGAGATTTTGGTAAACGAAAGCTCACTCACCACCAGTAAACCGACGGACCGTCAACAATACGTACACTTCCAAAGCTGCCATCCTCGTCACTCTAAAACAAGCATCCCATACTCTCAGGCACATCGATCTAAAGGAATATGTTCCCAAGATGAAGACTTCGTAAAAAATTCCAAACGCATGCAAGAAGTCCTCATTAAGCAGCGATACCCGTCGCCATTGCCGACGATGCCATTCAAAGGACATCTAAACCCAACCGAGAGCAAATACTGGAGTGACGTCGATACAGCGAGCAAACAGACCATCAGGCAAATCTCGTACTCCCCTTCACCAGTAACCAGCCGCCTAACGTACGTAAACAAAATCTTCAAAAAAACATTTCAACATTCTCAAACAAAGCGAGCTAGCGCCTCGCCAAAATTTTCACTGCTCTCCCTCATGCAGTCTACAGACGACCGAAAAACATTCGAAACATTCTAATACACTCAGTCACATAAAGAGACGGTTTTGGGGTGTCCACCTTGTGGAAAAAGTAGATTCCAGGTCTGCAAACACATTACAAACATCAAGCTGTGAAATAAGCACAGCTTCAGGATTCAAATGGAAAATTAGTGACAACTCTGATTGGGATTTCTGCAACGTAATATACCTCCTAGGATACAGTGTGTGCAGTACGCAGTACATTGGGCAGACCGTTAACTTTATACGAATTCGCTTTAATAACCACCGCGCGCACATTTTATCCCTACCTCCCCTTGTTAAAACACATATATTAATGAGAAAAACGACCCATTTGATGCAATTAAGTTAACAGTCCTACAGGGTGGGTTCCACAACAAAGAGATCTCGAGCAACGCGAGTCGTACTTTATTTACAAATTTAATAACAATTCCTCACGGCATTAATGAAAGTCCGGGTGTATTGACCTCCATCGCCCCTTGCAGAGCCAATGCTGACCTTAGGAATTCCGGCGCGACAAACCTCGGTCGTTTGTCGCCAGCGGCATCTTTTTCAAGCTTCGCTGCCCGCTTACACTAAGCTCTGAATTCATCCCCCACCCCTGTCTTGCCAGTTCGACGCACCACCTTGCCGAGCGGGGTGCAATTGAAGAACCAAGAACCCTTGATGGGCACAAAAGAAAAATACTAGAAAAAGGAGAAAGAAATAAAGAGAAAAAGAAAAACGCTTTGTCCCCTGCCGCCCAGCGAGCTTGCGCGGGAGGCCAGCCCGGGGGAAAAAAGGAATAACGAGGGGAGGGAGGGCATCCGGGCCCTCAAAGCAACAATAACAGACTTTGGCGGAGTCCCGGAGCAGATAAGAATCATAGATGCATGTACTGCCCGTGCCGCCGGCCAAAACGAGCAAACAAATAAACAATAAATTCAGACAGGGCAGGAGACGTTCCAGGAGCGTCTTCGGTACGAATAGTGAAGGCGGAATCAGCGGCGCAGTTAGCTTAACTACACACACGTGCACTGTGCATGAAACACACACACAAAGGAAAAAGAAAAAAGGCGGCAAAACATACGAGTTCGCGAAAGTGTCCTGTGGGGGGGTAAAGGTGAATGGCAGGAGCATTTAATCAAGGGTTCTTGGTTCTTCAATTGCACCCCGCTCGACAAGGTGGTACGTCGAACTGGGAAGACAGGGGTGCTTGAAAAAGATGCCGCTGGCGGCAAACGACCGAGGTTTGACGCGCCGGCACTCCTAAGGTCAGCACTGGCTCTGAAAGGGGCGATGGAGGTCAATAAACCCGGACTTTCATTAATGCCGTGAGGAATTGTTACAAATTTGTAAATAAAGTACGACTCCCGTTGCTCTCTTTGTTGTGGAACCCACCCTGTAGGACTGTGAACTTAATTGCATCAAATGGGTCGTTTTTCTCATTAATATATGTGTTTTGACAAGGGGATGATGGGTAGGAATAAGATATTTACTTATGCAAGAGTGACTAGCTATGAGCAAAAATTTCCGTGTTTCAATTTTCAAAACTGCGAACTTTGACCGCAGCGTCCCGGACAAATAATTCCAACTCCCGACCGCGTTTTTAAATTCATTCTAAACGGGGTACGTGTTTACTGGTACCTGCAGTGGTCGGCTGCGCAACTATATATATAAGCTATCGCGTGCAGCTGTCATATTATAAAAGAAAATCCGCACAAAACAAAAATTACGCAGCAACGGGCTGTGGCGAATGATTGCGCGCAATATTTTTTCGCGGGTTAGTGCTAACGAACAGTTTTGTTTTAAATCACGAGAGTTGTATCAAAAGCCTTTATATGTCGTCATTAATTACGATAGGTACGACGACACAGTGAATAAGAGTTTATATAGACAGTCGTCCTTCAAAGACCCAATGCTTTTCTCCTCCAAAACGTCGTGCAGAAAAAAACCGGACCGCCAAATTTTGACACGGTTGTACGAAATTTCTGCACTAACGAAAGCTATGAGTGTAGTCTCCTGCATGTAGAGAATGTAGAATACAAGGAAAAATTATAATATGTATGCTCTAGGTCAGGTTCATAGTCCTACAGCACTCGATTGTAAATGCAGGCACTCGACGGAGCGCTGATAGACGGGCGTGGTCACCTGTAGGCGCATTTGCGTGGCTCTGCATGGATAGTACGTGTTTAACCTCTCAGGTCTGCAAAAGCTGTATCGGGTCCGCCAGGCAGTGGCGATTATAATAAATGCACAACGAAGCGCGCCGTTCGAGCGCACTAAAATAATACACCAGCCGTTCAAGGATATCATATATAATAAAAATATAGAAACGCGCATGCAGTGTGTGAAAGCGCGGCGCATCAGGTGCGCTTTTTGAACCCGCGCGCGCTGTCAAAAACGTGGGGAATTCCGAGAAAAACCTAGGGAAAATATGTCTCTTCCCAACCGAACACGACGTCATTATTAGTCACGTGACCATGACGTCACGTGACGTTTTAGACGTGACGTCACATTTTGTTTGACCAATCAGCGTTTCCAGCCCACCTGCACCGAAACGCTTGTGCTGGTAGTGCTATGGCACGTGACCGCCGGCGTGACACGTGTGTGTGTGTTTTTGTGATAGTTTTTGTCATATTTTTTTTGTGTGTACAGCCTCGGAGCCGTCAAGCCACTGAGCATGTCATGTGCCATCGCAGATAGAGCTATTATGCCGGTGCACTATGCAGTGGTGCAGTCGTCCCGCCGTGCTAGGGCCGTGCGGTCAAGCTGCCTTGCTGATTTGCTGTGTTGTGCCTTTAACCTGCTGGCACGTTTGCGACAGTAGCAGAAATGTTGCCTGTGGTGGCTCAGGCCGACGCTCTTCCTGGTTGGCATTGCCATTTAACTTAACGAAATTTCGTCGGCGCATCAAGAACTTGATTTCGTCGTAAAAGCGAACAAGTCGCCGCGGGCTTCGCCCCGAATACCGTTCGCAATTCGCTTCGGTTCAAGGACAGCACGCGCAAGCAGCTGTGGCTGCACAGCCTCTACGGCTCAAAATGGATCGCTGGAAAAGCAAGTATACAGTTCACTCCTATTTCCACAAAGGCCCCTGATTTTGCATAAGATGTTGGAGTTCGTTCTAACAAGCAAACAACGACAATTAGCTTTGAAGGCGAGCTGTTTTACGCGCTTGAAATACATGCTCACGAAGCAGTTTACGCTGCTCGGAAAAAAAATCAAAGGCAGCAGTGTGCGTTAGTGGGCAGATAACCTGAATGGATAACCGTTGCAGTGCAATATGCTGCTATGTATCGTGCTTGAGTGAGTAGGAAACTTGTGATCAAGGACGAGACTGTGCGGTGGCGAAAACAAGGGTTGTATGTTTTGCTTTCTATTTCGAGGCCCGTGTCGAGCTGAATCCTGTACGATTTCCGCTGTTGTTGACCTCGTGCGATCGCAGCTGTTTTCGCGATACAGTGCAGGCAGCCGTGCCTAGATATATTTGTCACAAACTTACGTGCGCATTGGAACTCCGGGTTTGATGCTTCTTGAGCCTGTCATTGGCCAGAGTTCTGGCGCTTTTGTTCCGTGCGCGTCTCGCGCAGACACGGCCTCACGGCGACTGATTACTGAGCAGTAACTTTGGTCCAATGTTTTTGGACCAGTAACTCTTGAGGTGACGTAGGGTGCTGCGCAATTAGCTGCAGACGAGTGGAAAGCATGTCATGTGCATGGGGTAAGTTACATGTTCTTTGCTGTAACAAGCATCCGTTTGTTATGTGCCGTCTGTGTCAGCGTTTCATTACTGTTTGCAAGGCATTCAAAACCGCTTTTCAAACGCGGCTTACTATAAGCACTAAAGCCTGTTGAACACTATTTGAACAATTGCAGCAGAGCGCCCTAATTACCTAGCCCCGCTTCTCACCTCACGTCATATTAGCGGCTTATTTTCTTCAAGGTTCCATCACGAATGTGGAGATTCGTAGCATTGAGATCTTCATCTGGATTTTAATGGTACTACATTGCTCTGCCTGAACAGATGTTTAACAAAAACAGCCGGCAAAATGAATGAGTGTAGTTTAATTGTACTTCGTGCAGCTTTAAATTTCATGTCACTAGTTCATGGCGATAAGTTCAGCCTATAATTTACATTTTATTCGAAAGCAGCAAATGGAGTTAAAGCAGTCATACTTTCCAATTATTACTTTCATCTGGATAGATAAATTTAATGAAACGAAGGCCAAGAGGTCGGCCACAAAGACTTCATCTGGAAGGGGATGCTAAACTAAACAGGTAATTGTGAAAAGGCCATAGTAGCTGTGCATGAGGCCTTAGCTGTTGCCTTCGTGATCAGTTGCATATCGATAGTAAGGTGGAAAGTTGGGCTAGTTGAATCGGATTCATGGTGTAGTTAGCGCTGAAAACGAAGACCAAGGTGGGAGAAAGATGCAACATGAGAGCCATTTTGCAACAAAAACTTTAATAGAAAAACACGATACATACCCATCTTGTGAAAGTAAATCAAAAGAAACATACATGATAACATCAAGAAAAGCACAGGGCACGATACATCTGATGGGGGTGCTAAGTAACATGATAAATGGTGCAAAATCAGGAAACTTTATTGTCACAATCGTGGAAAATGAAAAAAAAAACACAAAAAACTCAAAAAAAGAGGGGAGGGACAACCTACTCTTACACTGTGGGAGGGACGGAAGAAATCAGTTCCACATGTGGTCCAGGTACTGTTAAAGAAATTGACGGCGCTCTCATGCATGTAGTTCCCTGTCTTGAAATATAAAAAGCCTCCGTGATCTCACATTACGAAATAGTGCTCGTGTTGTGTCTTTCTCACAACTTGGTTGGCATGGACGCATTTCTTTGTGATATATGTTTTCGCATAGCCCGAAAAAATTAGTCTGCATTGCATAATGCTAAAAAAACAAATATGTAGAGAGCATGCTATGTAAGTAAGAACATGGATGGGTGCTCTTTTTCTTGTCCTTGTCTTGCCATTTGTTGCAACATGAAAACTGCTGCCTAGGGGAGCAATCCCTAATTTTTTCCTTTTCCTCTAGGGGGCTGGCTGTCAATCCCTGCGAGGCACATTTTTGTGGTTATGGGCTTTTTTGCACTCGTCAATGTCTACACGCTCAGAGTGAATCTCAGTGTGGCCATCGTGGCCATGGTGAAGCATCCTGCTGAAGCAGCTGTTGTCAGCAATGGAACAGGCTCCATCAATTACACACAGTGCCAACCGGAGAACAACACTCGGTTTCGGACAACTACCAATCCGTTTGTAGGTACGATATGTTATTGCCTTTACCCTTGGCCTCATTCTTGCAATACGATACATGGACCATGTGTTTTCAATTTTTTAAAAGCATGAATTGCTTTTATGTAGCATTTTTAGGAGTTTTTGAAGCAAGACTCAGTGAAAACCAAGCAAACGTTGCAGTGTAATTCAAAATCTGCCTGACTACAGGTCTGTCAAAGTGAGACTCTAAAACATATTGAGCGGCAGTATCAAAACAGTGACCTTTGTATTGGAAACTTGATGGATTAACCTGCTAAGAGGTGTGACAGTGCAGGTGTATTGACTCTTAACAGCAGTGCGGCTATGAAATTTAATGTAGCACTGTTAAAGTTTTTTTATGTACCGCAAGGTGACACCAGTTCCTTTCGATATATAGATAAGCTCAATGAGAAGGAAGCTGACAGTGGATCAGTATAGGATGAGAAAAAGAGAAATCAGAAACAAATTGTTCTATGATAATTCAAAAAGCATTGCCCTACTGTGCATCCATCCATCCATCAACTTCCCTACTGGTCATTAAACTTTAAGTGACTTAAGTAAATGACACAGTACTTTGGTGCTGTCCCATTTAGAGGCAACATATTCTTCGCTTGCCGCCGCGGTGGCTCAGTGGTTGTGGCGCTCGGCTACTGACCCAAAAGACGCGAGTTCGATCCCGGCCGCAGTGGTCGAATTTCTACGGACGTGAAATTCTAGATGCCCGTGTACTGTGCGATGTCAGTGCACGTTAAAGAACCCCAGGCCGTCTAAATTTCCGGAGCCCTTCACTATGGCGTCTCTCATAGCCTGAGTTACTTTGGGATGTTAAACCCCTGTAAACCAAACCATATCCTTTGTTTAGAAGGGCAGTCAGCATTATTCAATGCAAGCACAGCTTTTGAAATCACCGACTTTTTGTGGTCCTGTAGAATTCACTCTAAAGCAGCAGAAAAGCATAAATCTTGTTTCTAAGTTGTCTTTTTTGTGTAAAATACATATGAATAAATTGTGCTTATGATTGTATGACACTTTGTAGTTGATTTTTCAAACTTACTCTTCCTTTATGATACTGTGAACACAGTTCTCACAATCCATGTGCAAGGATTTTTTCATGGCAGCTTGTTGCCCTCTCAACGATACTGGCACATTGTGTAGTGGCTGCTGCTGTCTCTATTTGAAACTTCGGGGTAACTTTTAATGCCCAGTAAAACTATAAAAAAAACTTGAGTGGCACTCTCCTATCTGTTATGAAGCATGTCTTGATTTCAACTAGTCTCAGTAGTAAGGTGTAGTGGAATTTTCTGTAGGGTCGATTTTTATAAACACTAGAAAAAGTAAGGCAGAAAGCTATAGAATCATGTCTCATATCCCTGCTCACCAGAATGCGATCAGCTGCGCAAGTGACGCACACGCCTCATGAGCTGTCGTGTAACTAACAGAAATGAAGGTCATTTTGTTTCTGGCAATAGTGCTTTTTTTTTCTTGATGCAATGTGCAGTCTACAGATATGTCTTTGCAAATGCATCAGTTAATGATATGATAGAGGCCATGCCACATTTAGGTTTTCTTTTTCGTGCTGGTCACCGCCAGTAAGTGCCTGTGAATATGTGGGCTTTTGTTAGTGATTAAAACTGGTTGTGCCTGAGTCACCCTTGACTGCATATCTTGCAGATAATCAGCTAGCCTCAGTGCTGTTAATTGCTAAATTTCAGAAAATGAATTTACATCTGCAGTTGCAATCTACAAAATTTGACTTTAACTGATTCTATGGTTGTGTTACCCTAACCAGTTCATCTCGCTTTTCTTGATCATTGGCAAGGAAGAATTTCATTGAGCTGTTTTGCATTACTTAACAGCACCTTTTGTGATGATAAGGGCATGCTGCTTAGTCTGGTTGAATTCGTGCTAGACTCGTTTCATCAAAATTTTGGTTCTCTTCTTATTATTTAGCATTTTTCTGAATAGAACGAAGGCTGCTAATATGACCTTTGCTTTTTTAAAAAGGGAGTTAAACCATATTGGAACATGTAAAACTTTAATCCATGTTTTCTTTATTTCCTGAGGGACTTAACAGACAGTGCATTGCAAATGGTGCCCCTTTCTTAAAAACATATTTGTCTTGTGAGCTGAGTTAGGTTTCAGGAGTTATAAACCGACTGAATTATGCTTGCATTCCTCTAGCAAGCAGAGTTATTTCTATCAAGGTTCAAAGAAAGAAAGCTTGCGCCCTAGTTTGCAAATTGAAAAAGATTAAGCAGTATGTCTCAAGAATGAGGCTTAAGGTAGATCTTTGTGATTTATAAGGTGAAGATTGCAAGAGATAACTTAAAAAATGAGAATAAAGGAATTGAGTGCTGCTCTGCGTACTGAGCTGATTAATCTGACGGAGACAAACTGGGGGAGGCAGGTGTGTATATACTGATTTAAGACATCACAAGACACTTGTCAGTTGTGTCCTTTGTTTCTTTAAATCTTTGTCATCTTCTGTGGTTTTTTTTTTCAGTATGATTTTTGTTGCATTGCTGAAAATAAAATGCCCCTGGTGACCAGCCCTCTTGTGCGAGGGGAGACCAGAGCATGTTGGAAGCGCTTTATTGACAAAGAAGTTGGAAAATGCATCCTGGCTTATGGTTGGCAAAATTTTGGGAGTGTTTCACTTGATGTGCCGTGCCTGCCCTGTCCCTTAGTATTGGGATGCTGAGAAGAGAGGAACATTGCCTGAGAAAAAAAGCAGTAGCAATTTCAAGAAAAGGCATTTCAGGGCCCCTCTAAGCTGTCTGTGTGCCTGACAGCAATTTAGTGTGCAATCGAAGTGAGATAGAAATGTTGTCACCATAGCTTGGACCCAGTCATACAAAAACTGCGCTAGCACAGCTTATTTCTGTATTTCTGTTAGAAGGTGCTAAGACGTCGTACCATTGCCATCCTCACTGCAAAGTGGATCCTTATACAAGGCGTGTGTAGGGTTCTCCATAATGGCTGAATTACATGACGGTCCGTTCGCCCGTGGCCCGCGCATCATGTGTTCATGCGCCACTAAAAACTGGCCTGCGATCCGCTGACGTCAAGCGGATGCGACGGACCAAAAGAGCAGACGACACTCTGGGTGTACCACTGCTGCCAGATTATTTTAAAGTGTTTGGCAACGCTGGTCAAACTGGTTTTTCCTCCGGACCCATGACTGGGATTGAATGGTGCAGGTGCGGCCCTTTGTCCAATTCCTCAATGGCCTAGGCCGTCTTGCTAGCCGAGTCGATCACTTTGTCATGGTAGCGAACGCAGTGCAGCTTGTCAAAACAGCGTCCCAGCTCAACGCCACTCAGCGAAATGCGGCAGCCGAAATATTGGCAAGAGCGGAGGTTGCCAGAGCTGGCGCGCGCATCTTTGCGGGCGGCCGCTAATTCCCGCGAGGGGACAGGCACTTGAACTTCCTTGGTTGTCCAGTCTGCGGGCCAGCAGCACGCCTCTCGATTTGGTGACGTACGAACACGTGATGTGCGGGCCGTGGGCGAACAGTCCGTTGTGTGAATCGGCCATTAGGGGGAGCAAAGTTTCACTGCAATGCCCCCCTCCTCCTCCCACTGAGGCCCTGCAGCCAAAACGCAGATCAAAGATGAGGAATAGTTATAAAACACTTATTTCAATATGATGGAATTGCAAAATATACAAAGTAATATTGAGCAGTAATTCTTACTTTCACGGCAGAGGAAGGCAGTCCCTGTGCCGCTGAGGCATCAATGAAATAACGGGCTTCGAAGGAGTTTTCATTCTCTCTAAACCATAGAAAATATGCAACACATCTGTCTTTTGTTAAGTGCTAAAAAGAGCCTGAAAACATTGCCTAAAAGTGACCCGGCAAGTAAACAGTTCTTTGAACGCAACATCATAGGTCCTCGGCCGCCAGTTTCGTAAAAAAATCTGCATGTCCGTAACACTGCACTATAAACAACGACGGGACAGGTGCGACAGAGTAAAGGTATGGGGCAGACTTGCCACCCCTCTTAGATGATTGCGAGATAACCTCTGGCCTCCCCTGTGCGCTCACCTATGTCCTTATATAATTGCAAGACAGATGTTTGGGTCCAGCTGGGTTGATATACATGTAGCTCTATTACGAGAAGGAACAGTCAGTTTCTACACAGGAATGAATTTTGTTTTTACTCCTACAGTGAAGTTTAAAATGTCTAATGGGCATTAGACATTAAGAAAAAGTGTGCTTTTGACCTGTACTGAGGAGTAATCATGATTTTATGCACGTAATATGTTCCTTTTCATATTGGAGCTATCTTCTGTACAGTCTGCCTTCTTCACGTTGATGCAAGCCATGTGTCTTGCGCCTGGTCATCTTTTTCCTATCGGCAGATCGCGAGGGCCAGGCAGCGCGCTTCGACTGGGATGCCCAAGTCCAAGGCCTGGTGTTGGGCTCTTTCTTCTACGGTTACATTGTGACTGTGCTGCCTGGCGGGGTGCTGGCCGAGCAACTGGGGCCCAAGTGGCTCATTGGCGTCGGTGTGGCTGTCACCAGCCTGCTGTCCATGCTGCTGCCCGTGGCCGCACACGCACACTACATGGTGGTGGTCGCAATTCGTGTGCTCCAGGGATTGGCTGAGGTTGCCCACATCTCTCTCTTCCTACTCCCTACTTTGCCTCCTTTTCGTTTCCTTTGCACCACCACTGTTTTGCATTTTCAGTGTACAAATTTGTGCCATCTGTCTCTTGTGTGGTTAAAACTGTATCAAGCGTAAGGTGGGGGGGGGGGGGGGGGGGGGGGGATTTTTCATTTGAAGTATTCAAAGGAAGTGCTTTGCAGCCTCTAAATAGAAAATATAATGAAAGAATTCATCAATTTGGTGGAAGTTTAGAAATAAATTGTAAATGAGGGACGCCGTAGTGGAAGGCTCCAGGTTAATTTAGAAAATCTGGGGTTCTTCAACGAGCACTGATATTACACAGCACACTGGCACCTTTTGTCTTTCGTCTCCATCGAAATGCAGCCGTCTTGGCAGGGATTGCACCTGGGTTGTCTGGCTTAGCATCAGCAGAGGGTGGAGCTAAGAAAAGAAATAAAATTATTCTGAACACTTTGGCCACCCCTGCTACCTGAGGGTGGGTCAAAGCACTGAAAGAATTTTCATTTTGAAGGAAAGCACAATTTTTAACAATCACTCTAAAGAATTTCAACACATTGGGTGTCCTTCCTTGTCCTGTGCTTGAGTGCTTTTTAGCAGTGTAGTAGAAACATTTATTTGAGCTGCAGAGGAGCAAATAGCTGTGGGAGCTCTTGCATGATTGGCGACGATGTTGGCTATAAGACACTCAAATCTTTTTGCACAGTGCTAACTGGTTCTGGGGTACTCTCCACAGTGCAGTCATTGGAAATTTCTTTATTGGTATTGCGTTCCTTCTCTCCATGCTGTCAGATTTGGAAGGAATATGGCTGCTGCCAGATAATGCTCCTAGGACAACACAGACCTTTGCAGTGCTCAATTGCTCAGTGTTCATAGTGCCATTCCAACCAGTAGTACTCCCTAGTGGGTAATTAAAACTTGAACAGGACCAATACTTTGTGTTAATTATGAGACGTTTGAATTAATAGAAGCATTTTTAGCATCTTCGAAGTTAAAAAGGGCCAAAGTGGCAGTTAAAATAAACCAGAGATTTGAATTAAGTCAGTTCGAAATAACGAGAGTCCACTGTAGACTTATAGTCTAAAACAGCTGGCAAAATAAGCCTCAGTGATATCACATGGTAACATTAGAAGCGCTCTGCTCCTGCATCACTTTCTAGAAAAGTGGGTGCTCAGTGTACTGGCAATGTTAAGAGATGGAAGCCATATCCCTTCCAGGGCTGGCCGCATGCAGGAAAAGTTTCCAGTACTGTGAAAGTTTTTCCGGTGAGTCTACTCTGTAGATGTATGTGGCGGGATGTCAGGTGGCATTCTTTCTGGGAGCCCAGATGAATCGCCACTTTTGGAGGTTAGAATTCAGCAGCTCACAGTTATTCTGAATGAGTATCGCTAGTATGGGCTGCCAGCCGCAGCAAGTAACAGCTGTGTTCCCTGCAGGGAGTGGTATTTCCTGCGATGCACTGCATGATTGCCATGTGGACACCCATCACCTCGCGGAGCAGAGTCATCTCTATCGTCCAATCGGGTGCTGATGTCGGTGCTGTGGTTGCCATGATGGCATCCGGTGTCCTGGCTGAATCGACATTTCTTGGAGGCTGGCCTTCCATTTTTTATGTTTTTGGTGAGTGTTAGCGTGTACGAATGCATGACAAACTATGCTTACTGCAGCATTTCCTGTTTTTGTAGCTTGTAGAGCCTGCTAAAGATTGCTGGCTATTGTTGCCTTGTGTCAGCTTTAGTTTCTCACGTTTTCTGGAAAAGAAATTATAGGTGATGAGCGCGATTGATGCGACAGAGCACGCCTTTGCTTGGAGGAGCAGCCGCTGCTGCTTAAGGGTTCAGACTGTGTCACTGGGTGGCGTGAGCCAGTTTTTCAATTGCCGTGTGGCAAGATAACCGCTGGTCCTTGAGAGTAACAGAGTGGATTCCAAGAGAAGGCAAGTGTAGCAAGTGCCGGCAGAAGGTTAGGTGGGCGGATGAGATTAAGAAGTTTGCAGGCATAGGGTTGGCACAGCTGGCACAGGACAGGGTTAATTGGAGAGACATGGGAGAGGCATTTGCCCTGCAGTTGGCATAGTCAGGCTGATGATGATGATGATGATACCGTACCCTCACTCCTTTTTCCCGATCCAACCCAGAAGATTGGTTTTGAGCAAAGGTAAATGCACAGTAGCGGTCTCATTCTCGATGGTAACCGCACCATGAGGGTAGAGAGCAAAGTCTGAGTGAAAGAAGAAAGAAAGAGATGCCGTAGTGGAGGGCTCCAGAGTAGTTTCGACCACATAGGAATCTTTAATTTTAACTTACATTGGGTGCCTTTTACGCGGCACTCGCGGCCGGGTTGAACCGGAGTGCTCCGCTGCAGTGCCCCAGTGCCTTAACCAATTCAGCAATCACATTGGGACATGTTTGTCCCATTCCCTCTCCACTCTCCACCACCCGTCACCTCCCAACCTCTTCATCTTCCCTTCCCCTCTCCTCCACTTTGCCACCCCCTACCGAGGGCTCAGACAGACGGATGGACAGACCAATTTTTCCGACAGCAGTGTACTTACTGTACACTGCTAACGCATGAAAACAAAGTTATTAATGCGTTATTAAGTTATTTAGCTCGCTGCTTATTCAGACGATATGGTCTGTGCACTAGTTAATTTGAACGGGCTCCTGTGGGGAAGCCGCATCTAGGAATGACTGGCATGGCAAACTGTCATCAAAATAGCCCTACTCAAACTTGAATTGCATGCTGCAGAGTCACTCACGAACCTCTGACGTGCCTGCAATGTAGGCGTGACGAAAAATGGATGGCCCCGCCCCGTCTTGGAAATCTGTCCGACCGCATAGTTTCAGTCTCTCTTTCCTCAGCTTCGCACCAACTCCCGGCGATGGCGACTGGCGCACCAACCGAGCCCAGCTGCGCGCCGTTTCGGATGCTAGCTGGCACTGCTGCGCGTTTCCTTTTTTTCCATCCATGTGGTTCGTCCGTTGTGATGAAACTGTGCGTTCGTAACGTGCCGTTTGCTGTTTGCACAGTGAAACACGGCCACGTCTATGATCCAGGCTGCCATGAGTGAAGTCTTCTCGGGAGGCTCCATCGCTAACATGTCGCACTGTGAAGGATGCTAGGGTGGCCCTTACCATTTTGGACCTATGACACTCCCAGCAGCGCACATGCATGTGTGTGTGTGTGAGGGAGAGAGAGAGAAGCTCCACCCTTTGGAACAACCTTACATTAAGCGCACCTCCAGTAAAAATGCATCTCCCACCTACGAGCCTCCACCCACCAAAAGTGCCTACAGCAGCTGAATGCAGAAGTGTACTGACGCGCTGAAGTTTAGTTTTGTTCATTTTACACAACACCACCTTTTTTTGGCAGTGAATAACAATGATAAGGATAAAAAGGTAACTTACAGCAAAGGGACATGTCATTTTAATAAATTTACCTATTTTCTATTGTGCATAAGAAAATGGTAGGCTGGCTATGTAGTATGCGATTGTGGAAGCTTTCTTTTTTTGGCTGGTGCTTTATACAGTTTAAAACAGTAAATCATGCAGACAGCTTTCTTGCACTGACTGCTCCAAAACACTAAATTTACTTAGGTCGTCAATCGATGTTATGGGGCATGTTTTACTAAAAGGTCTCAAAAAACAAACTAAGGAGAAATCGGGGCTCTGCTTTTCACATAATTTTTCTCTGCCAACATCTCTGCCAACACGCCTTAACAATGTAGTCCTCAGTGCCTCTATATTGTTTCTTGGTGGTGATGGAATTTGGCCAGCAAGAAGAGAGCTGAAGGCTTTCAAACTAAACTGTTTATTGAACAAATTTGTGCCCTCAAAAGAAGTGAACTTGGCAATGGCAATAGCAGTATGTTTGGCTATCGACAATGATCGGACTTCACCGCTCTTGGCTGCGCTAAATTTAGAGCTAATGGAGAACCTTCGAGATAAGGCATAGAAAGCACTTATAACAACCACAAACAACATAGAAGCACCTGCACGTGGCTACAATCATTCTAGATAAGTCTGGTCGCTTCTCACATTATAAACAGTGATAAAGCTGTGTCCTGGCAGCTTTAATCATGAACAGACAAACATTGCAAAGCTTTGCGGCAATTTTATTCATTAGAACACAACTGTTGAGAGCAAGAACTGGTTGTTATTTCCATTGTTTTTTGGCAAACGGATCTACACTCTAGCATGTGAGCTATCATCATCATCGGGAGAAGAAAAAATATTCAGTTTTCTGATTGATGGACCAGCGCTGCATGCATTAATATCAGTGAGTGACATTGTTTGAGGAGCAGATTTCCACAAGCTAATGGCCACTCTCGCCACAAAAATTTTTTTAATGTGATATCTCTTGTTGCGAGGTATGTGATGTTCTAGCCTTGGCCTCGGGTGACGAGCCTCTCTGTATCATTCAAAAGGTTCATGTGGCAGACTGTTCAGTTTGGATACCCTACACTTTGGAGAGTTGGGCATGGATGGGCTAAGCGTGCCCAAAGTGCCGTGGTGTCAGGGGTTTATTGTGAGTGCACAGCACAAACGTTGAAACCATCAAGGTGATACTATGTGAACCCTGTTAAGGTGGCCCACTTTGCTGTGGTAGTCTCCACAGAGGGCCACAGGCTCACTATCCACCTGAGTAGTGAAATGTAGAACTTTGCCGCAACTTCGATTCCTCTCTGCTCTTCATTAGGTTCATAGTTTGTGTTCATAGTTAATGTTCATGTAGGGTTTTATCAGTCAGAATGAGGTGCATTAGACAATTGGGAGGGGGGTTATACAGATTTCTGTCAAATTAATGGCCTGGGTAGGAAGGGTGGCTGGTGACAGGCAGCTACACGGGGGTGCCGGATCGTCGGACAATGCCGGCAGCCGTTGGGGAGACAGGCACCACCGTGTGGCCGGCTGTCAGCCGTTCGTCAGAAGGCCAGGGCCGTTACCTTTGTACAGTCAAACCCACTTATAACAATACCGCTTTTAACAATATATCGGATATAGCAATGGACAGGCGTGGCACCGTCACCTTTGCAATGTGTTCTATGGTAAAATAAACTGCTTATAACATCACCTTTGCAATGTGTTCTATGGTAAAATAAACTGCTTATAACAATGCTATCATACTAGATTGTCGGTTATAACAATTAAATGTAGTCATTTGGAGCCAACCCTCAAAGAAAAAAACTCGCAAACGCAGCTACCACGCCAGCCAAACTACGCTTACGGCGCAAAAAACGCGCGCGCGTATGCAGAGCCCCCCGCACAGCGGGCACAGCGGCTGCGAAAAGATCACGTGACATGACGCATACAAGGCGAGGCGCACGGGGTGAGCTGGAGAAGCTTGTATGACTCGGAGGAGGAGAAAAGACGGGCGCTTTCCTCTGGGCAGAGGTGGAGAGGGTAGGGAGGCGCTTCCTTTTGTTGCTTTTGTATCCGCGCGGGGAGCAGTCTATTCTTAGGGTGCGCTGCCCGTTGAAAACGCGTCACGGCATTTCAGCGTGGGCTGCCCCATCTTTCCCACTTTTTTTGGCTCCTGCTTCATGAGCTGCACATGTTCCGAGGGCAGCGTACAGCATCAAAGCACGTGCGTTGCCAGTGTGGTTTTTATCATATGCCATCACCGGCCTCAGTCCTGCTGGTTCTGCAAGCCCATAGGATTCCTCCCCAGAGTTCAACAATGGACGATTCTCCTTCAGGAAGCGCGGCCAGCGTGGCTCTACTGGATCAACTGCCGCAGAAGAGAAAGCGAGCGGCAATATCTTTGGAAATGAAGCGGAACATTTTGAGGGAGCACCGAGGTGGTGAAAAAGTGTGCAACTTAGTACTCAAGTACGGCCTGTCACAGCCGACGGTTTCAACCATTATCCGCAACGCGCTCAAGATGACTGAAAACGAATGCCATGCTAGTGCTGGCCATGCTATGGAGGACGGCCAGAAGAGGATTTGGCATCATGGTGCCTACAAAGATGTGGAGGAGGCACTGTATCAGTGGTTCCTTAGCGCACGTGCTATGAACGTGCCAATTAGTGGCCCGATTTTAGCGGAGAAGGCGAAGCACTTTGCGTATCTCCTTCGAAACACCGATTTCCAGCCTGGTGGTGGCTGGATTCAGTGCTTCAAGGGGAGGCACGGAATCGTCTACAAGGCGGTCGTGGGCGAGGCAGTGTCGCTCGATGTCGACGCTAGATGGATGTGGTTGGAAGAGACACTGCCGTACATCCGCGAAGCATATGCAGACCGGGACTTGTATAGTGGTGACGAGACCGGGCTATTCTTCCAAATGCTTTCGTCGAAGACGCATGCACTCAAAGGCAAACCTTGCAAGGGCGGCAAGCAAAGCAAATTGCGGGTGACCGTTTTCCTCTGTTCGAATATGGATGGCAGCGACAAGTGCCCCGCCTTCGTAATTGAAAAATCTAGGAATCCCCGCTGTTTCCGTGGTGCTGCGAGGATTCCAGTTCGTTACCGTCATAATAAGAAAGCGTGGATGACGCGTGAACTTTTCCGCAAGTGGCTGTGTGAGTTCGATCAGCGGATGCAATATGAAGGCAGGAAGGTGGCGTTGGTCCTTGATAACTGTACTGCACACCAGACTGCCCAGAAGCTGTCGCATGTGAAAATTTTCTTCCTGCCGCCGAACACGACTGCAGGCTTGCAGCCCATGGACGCAGGCGTGATTGCGTGCTTCAAGGCATTGTATCGCCGGCGTGTGTTGAGTAGGCTTGCTCTTAAGCTGGACATTGCTGTGCGTGAATGCCGACCCGCTCCAGATTTTAAGATTTCGCTCCTGATGACTGTTCAATTCATTTTTGGGGCATGGGCAGAAGTCAGCTCCTCCACCGTCATGAATTGCTTCCGAAAAGCGGGCTTCGCCGGGGATATCAGTGACGCGGAGTGTCGCAAAGCTCCTGCCAATGGAGCGATTACAGAACTGGTCTACGGTGCGCGGTGATGACGGTGGCGCGGAAGGGCTTGAAGAATTCTTCCACGCCGACGATGCAGTCACCACAAACGAAGAATTGACTGACGAGGCGATCGTTGCAGCAGTCACCGGCGCGGAAGACGATGACGAAGATGAACCGGAGCCTGTACAAGTTATCTCTCATCATGGGGCCTCAAGAATGATCGAGTCCCTGCGGGACTTCATTTTTGCAAAAAACCTTTCACTCGGACATGTCCAACATTTGGATGCCCTCCAGAACGATGTCAGCAAGATTGCCGCGAAGCATTCGAAACTCACCGATTACGGGTTTGTTTCAGCAAAGAAGTGAGAAGTGCAAGCTATTTTTCCCTATTTAAATGCTTTCAAGTTTTCATGTTTTCTTTGTTTTTTTTTTTCGAGCACTAAGGGATTTTTCAAGCTGAGAGGCAGCCGCAGCAACCTTCTCGTATTTTTTACAATGCCCTTTCGGTGCCACCAAAACGATGCCTCGGCGGAGCTCGCATGTCACTTGCCGTCCGTGACCGCTCTTTGCAGTTGTTATGCTTTTTTTCGTGCAACCCGTTTATAACAATTATCGGTTATAACAATGGAATTTTCGTGGCACTTAAACATTGTTAAAAGTGGACTCGACTGTACATGTAAACTGACAAAACTTCCCTGGACCCGTCACCGTCCCATCAGGGAATCGCCGGCAGCAGAGAGAGGCAAAAATTACCCTCCCACCCACCCAAGGGGAGATTGCATGTCAGTGACCTTCTTTCCAGCGTACTGCAACGTCGGAACTGGATGAGGGGTCATAACTGAAGGTGTTCTAGGAAGGCGCCGGATTGATCCATGCAGGAAGGGACTCCGGAGTCCGTCTAATTTCTTTTTTTTTTACCTTGAGAGAGGGTTTC
Source organism: Amblyomma americanum (assembly GCF_052857255.1). Lineage (NCBI taxonomy): Eukaryota > Metazoa > Arthropoda > Arachnida > Ixodida > Ixodidae > Amblyomma > Amblyomma americanum. The sequence continues at coordinate 206,299,310 of NC_135500.1, forward strand.
GTGTACTCTATCAAAGTTGTAGGGGGGGACGCGAAATTCGGAGAGCCATTCGCTTTTGCGGAGATCGCTCGGTGCGTCACATTTTGTAAATAATTTGATTACTTTTTTTGGATTTTCTGTTTTTGAGAAGAGTTATAATACTGTTAAAATTGAAGGGGGTAGCACGCAGCAAGGAACCAATCGGGTTGAGGCTTGCTGCTATTGGATTGGATGCCTCATTGATGTGAGAGGGACTCCCGAGGGCTTAAAACCGAGCCCGGGAGCCCAATCCGCCGTTCTGGGCTAGGTTTAGATGCTCTGCATCTTCAGCTGTACCGAGGAGGGAAAATTTCCCTGTTAGCCAGTTCCATGTTATTTGCCACTCTGTTTAATATGCTGTGCATTTTGTAAATCTCCTGTGTATAAACTTCAGTTCATTTTCTCGACATTTCCCGCCGTTGAAATTCGTCATTACACCATCACTGGCAGGGCACCTCAGGTGTAAGGAGCCTTCAAGTCAGCAAAGCGTCTCAGACGACGCACCCTTGTTGCAAAGGAAAGAGCATCGTAACTTGACTGTTCATTTACTTGTATCCCCCTACTATATTACCTTTGGGTCCTGCAGGTTTGTTAAATAAATAAATGGGGCAATAAAAATGTATACTGTATCGGTGTTGTCTGCTTGCATGAAATGAACCGTCGTCAAAATTCTGCACAAGATTTTGATTATAGTTCATTCATGGCGGCTTGATCTCCATTAGCAGCAGCCTGCTGAGCCGGGGAGGGGACATATATTAGTGTGGGCAAAGAAAAAGAAAGAACTTGGAGGGGACAGTGGGGAGTGTGTGATGCCGCAGTTTACGGTTGCGGCTGCGACGGCATCACATCTGCCAAGCTCCCAGGAGGCGGGCATGGTGGGCAGCTTGGAAGCTCTGGCTGCATGTGTAATTCTCATTGCGTTCGTTTAACGTTTTTGGTCAAACTTCACAGAGCACATGTACATGTGTCGAAAGCAAGTAATTTCAAAAGGTTTTCAAAAGGCACATGCAGTGGCGCGAGCGCTAACCAACCGCGCCGCTGCAACCGACCGTCCAACGTGGTGTAGTGCCAAAGACCACATGACAACATTCAATGAACTTACGCAGTTTTACCGCCTCGCTCGAAGGACTTTCCCACCCCCACACCCGGGACTGAGCCGAGCGGAGGCGGTGCTGTTTAGACAACTACAAACTGGTTCTTTACCAACCCCTGTGTTAATGACTCATCTATACCCAAACTTATATGAAAGTGATGTGTGTCGCGTGTGCCAGCGGGAGAGGGCAACTCTGACGCACATCCTATGGGACTGCACAAAATTTCCCGACGAGGCTTCTAAAAGCATAACGATTCCGCCGCGACTCGCGGCTGCGGCGGAATGCTCTGACCGTGACGTGCAAACCTGGGCCGTCCAGCAGGTCTCGGCAACTCTTGAGCGACAAAGGCCTCAGATCCTCCGCTGAGTTGCCGCCTGGGCCCCCGTCACGGCGACATTAGGTCATGATGCCATTAGGCCATGACGTAAATAAAGTTGTTCCTCCTCCTCATGCCGAAGTGCTGCAAACATCTCGTTTTTTGGGTGGTCAACATTTTGTGAGCACTATTTTGTGAATTGAATGTGGCAGGTTACAAGCTTCTTAGTGCTTCCAGGCAGGTACGTGGCCTTTGCTATATGGTGCCACACTCTCGCGGAGCCCACCTTTGCAGAACTCAGCAGTAGACCAAACTAAAACATGCTGAGGGCTGGTGCCGCTAGAAGGGAAAATTTTTTTAGGCTGTTTGAATGCCTATTCGATTCTGCAGCCGCAGCCTCGTTGGAACTAAACTTATAATTTCTTTGTAAACTTCTCAGTCACAAAAGGTCAGGTGGTTTTGACCTCATCGCTGTGGTCTGAAAGTTTCCCAGAAAGGAGAAGGGTGCGGCATGAAGGCGCAGACAAACAGAAAAGAGGACAGAAACTCTCCCAACAAGTCAAAGAGATTGCCTTTTAAATGCTGTCGGGAACCAGTCATGTGAATTAATGAGAGCTGTTTTAGGAAAGACTGTGCATTTTCTTCAGAAAAATCGCACGAAAATTAAACCCTTTATAAATGGTGACGAAGCAGGTGTTGCAGCTAGTGTCCTATAAGTGTCCTGTTTACACTTAATTCTTTTAAGTGCACGCATCAGCACAAAAGAGGCATATTAAAAGCGCAGTATTGCATGCTGGTGCCGCATCCTGCCACGCATCACGCTTTTGAATAGCCGAACTTGTGGTGTGCTTTCCTTGATCATCATCATCATCAAGAGCGAAAGAATGTCCTGTAAGTTCTCTGGCACATGCTCCCCCCATAATTCTGTAAGCAATGTTTCATTCATATCCGCTGCGAATGTTTCGAGAGTGCCCGAAAACTGTTGCGTGCTGTGTTGCAAATATCCTGCAAGGAACCCTGAAATTTGTGACCATGAACTGTTGTCCAACGAAAATGTTTGAGATGCCTCGCTACATAGCATTTTGTTCAAAGGCAATGACAAGGGCTGCCAGTGGTAGCTGAGCTCCAGGGATGTTGTGTACTCGCCATTTTTCAGAGGAATACTACAGAGATGAAATGAAGTAAAAGTTACTAAGGCTGATGGTGGTTCTGATGTTCTGTTGTATCCGACATCCAAACAACCGGTTCCTTTCAAGAAGTGGAGAACGCTGACCTGACGCTCTCACATCTCGGGCGAGAGTGGTGCACAAGAATAGGGTATACCAAGAACACTGGAAACTCAGGAGAAACATAGACATCCAGATGTCATCATGGAAGACAGGGAAAGCGAACATTGCAGAATGCTGTCTGTTGTAGCGCAAAGCAGTGCTGCGAATGAGAGTTTTGGTATTGAAGTATTTCACCTGAAGGAGTCCTATGCTTATGATCAACACGAATTTGTCACCTGGTTCCAGACATAGGCATTCACTTGACTGAGGTTATTTCTGGAGACCTGTTACTACTTTGCATCGTTTACAGACGTCTGCAATGCTCGGAAACATATACCTTCGGTAATCTAATGATGCGCTTTTGCCGATGGAAAACGCAAACAGAGTACATTCTGTGCCGAAGTACATAAATAAAGAACATGACTTCTTTAACCTGCCTACTCAAAATTATTACAGTGCTCTAAATTACATTTCCTATAGAACTGCATCCGTGTCCGCATTCAGCTACATTTCTTTTGCGCTTACAAAAATATGAAATTATACCAACTTGCCTAGTTTTTCTATTCTAAATCATTACAGTTATATTTAATGCACAAGAAACCATTTGAACGACAAATGCTTTCTACTGCCAAAATCACAGGGCACTCAGACAAGGCACACGAGCAAATGGGTTCGGAGTAGAAATATGCTTTCACTTTATCACATTAACTACGTTAATCACAGGAGCTGATTTGGGAGGGTTTCAAAAATTGGCAGTGGCTTAGTATGGCTATGCCAGGATATACGTAGCGAAAGCTAAGGCATAGCTTGGTTAGCCTTGGTTAATCTTGATTGCGAGGTCACGTGGTGCGTCAAGCGGTTGGTCACGTGGTTGGTCATATAGTGCGGTGTGACCACGGCGGGACTGCGAGCATCGCGAAACTGCGTGTTCATGGCCAATGTAGCTTTTGATACAAAAGAGAGTTTGTGCACTAGAACAAACCATGTTGGAAATCGCACTGGATACCATGGAATTGCAGGCGGTAATTCAGTTACATATGTGGCCACTGCCCCGTCAGCGCTTCTACTCTTGCACTGATAGCCAGTGCCACTGCCGCCGCAGTGGTGCAAACTGGAACTACCACCATTAGCAGCGCTGGTGCAGACTGCTCCTGTGGGAGATTGAGCTGCTGTGGTTCACCTAGGTTATAGCCACACTAAAGGAATATGCCTGTTTTGTTTGCTTCCAGGTTTCGCAGGTGTAGTGTGGTTCATAGCATGGTGCTTCCTGGTATATGACACACCTAGCCAGCATCCCAGGATATCACATGAAGAATTAGACTTCATCATTTCTAACCAAGGAAATGAGCAGGCACAATTGGTTTGTCCTTTCTTTTCTCTCTTGTATATGTGTTTTCTTATCAGTAGGCTTATCAGTAGGCTTATCAACAGGCTTATCAACAGGAAACTTAGCAGTTATAATTTCAGTGTTCAGTGAATTTGAATTTTATTCTGCGTAGCTTTACTGCACTCTTGGTTTTGCTAATAAGTCACACATCAAGTATGGTTTCTACCAATGTTATAAGTGAAATCAACAGGTTGGAGAAAACTTCGTACAAATAACACACTTTCGTCAGCTGTGAAGATATGAAACTCGTTCATAGCTGCATTTTTGTGTTCAATTGGCTTTGCTGCTTACAATCATTTAGTTCTTTTTGTTGCTGGCGGAATGGCCTGGCAAGACATGAGGAAAAGTTGTGTATTGCTGGAAACTCTTGTATAATTCCTATACTGCACTACATCATGCACAGTTCAAGTGATATGTCTGCGATGCCTTGCATTCGTACATGCCGCCAAATACCTTTGATTGATACATCTTTGCTTTGTGGTGTTAGTTTATGAGACAGCGTGCTGCAATGTAAAGCATAATGAGTTGGTCTTTGTTATAGGCTGAACATTATTGTATTGTGCTTCTTTTAATTGCTTGTCAACTAGTACCGACAGTGGGTGAAGCTTTAAATGTTAGTCCTGGTCACATGACGGTTATTTGCAAAGACTGAAAATTGCATTGAATGATTTGTAAAAGCTTGGACTTGTAGCTGTGTAAACGAGTAAGGCTTATTGCAAAGCTGGGCTCAGTAGAAACAAGCATAGTAGCTGATTGCAGGCACATCTTGGGGTACTTCCTCTTGGTCAGTTCCTTTGGAAACGTGGTACGGTACTTCCTGCTTGGCCTTCGATTGGACTACATAATGTAGCTGTTTAAAAAAGGAAAGACACTTTTGCAGTGCGTAGAACTTGTTTCCCCTCTCCACAGTTTGGATTTCTTTGTATGTGCAGAAGCGGAAGGTTCCCTGGCGCCGAGTATTGCTCTCCATCCCCATCTGGTCGGGTGTTCTCTCCCATTTTGGCTTCAACTGGATCCACTACATCTTCCTCACTGAGATGCCCACATACCTGACGTCAGTGCTGCATTACAGCCTTGGAGCAGTGAGTGCTTTTCTTTAGACGTTTCCTAAGGGCACCGACGGTTATTATTTACCTAGGCCTCATTGTTGCTCTTTTTTAATCCTTAAGCAAATGTAAATTCATGTAAAAACACAGCCTCGTTAGTATGAAGAGCAAATTAAAAGTGGCTCTTCTGCTAGCCGCAGGACAGTAGTTCTGTGCAATCAAGCCCGGATATATCAACCCAGAATATTTCAAATTACTGGTTATATCAAACTCACAGATCATCCCTTTGAAATTCCTTTGTAAAAATATAGGAAAATTGCTCAGCACATCAAATTCTAATTTTGCCGGATGTTTAACATATCGAACGGCGTGGTGCGCCCCTGCAAGTGGCCCTTGTCCTGTTGGCACTCTCCAAACCTTTTTCGTGCGCGGAGACGGGTAATCTGTGTCTCCTTGGGCACCTTCTGGCAGCGCTGGCATTGTGAAACTGCATGACAAGATGAGCATGGGGCCTGTTTGAGGGTGTTTGGTCTCTGCACTCATTTTCCATGCCACATTGCTGTCGTGTGGTGAAGCCAACCTAACTAAAGCGTAGCAGGCGGCCCTTGCATGGCATGCTTCGCTGTCGAAGGTATCATGGAAAGCAACTGTACCTTGATTTTAATGAGCGATTTTCCTATTTGTAATATATGGGTAATAGGATTAGGCATCTTAGGATAGGCATTGTGTAGTTGCAAAGCATTATCCATCTCAACTTTGATGTGAAGCAGCTCAAGCCTAGCAATGCCTAGCGACCGATACGCTTTTAGCATGTCGGTGGGGTGCCACGTCACTGCAAGAAGTGTGTTACTAGTGTGGGTGCAGTGTATTTTTGCTTCTAGGTTAAAAATAAGCTTGTCTGCTGCTTTTTTTCTATTATCGAATTATTGATATAGTGAACTATTTCGCGATCCCATTCAAATTCGATATATCTGGGTTCGACTGTATTAGTAATGTTTAAATCTCAAGCATCTCATGTAATGCTTGTTTGAGGTAGCATGAAACTGCAATGTTTTATAGTATACTAGGATGTGGTGCATCACGAGTGATGTAAACAGCAAAACTTCAACAGCATCTGCCAATGGCGTTACAATGTCTTGGGATGCTCTTTTAATGTGTTGTCTTCTGTTGCAGTAGTCAATTGCTACTGTGTTGTGCATAATGAAGATAGCCTCTGCTTTACGTTGGAAAGGCATCTTTGTTGATTGCAATGTAGTATTTGTTTCCCTGAATAGGGCAGCACCTAGAGTAAGGGCATCCATGCTGCTGTGCTTTGCAGAATGGGCTGCTTTCAGCAGTGCCTTACATTCTCGGTGCCATTTTCTGCTGTGTTGCCAGCCTGGCATCTGATGTCTTTCGGAAACGTGGCACCATGACGATCACAAACAACAGGAAGCTCTTCAACACCTTAGGTATGTTTACTTCACTTAGGGTGCTATGGATTTGTCGAATCATAAGGGTGCTGCGCATTTCGGTAGTAGTATACTGCTGAATTGTTATCAACGAAGTAAAATGGTGCAAAAGGTGAAGTCATGCGAGGGAAATGCATGAAACAGACAGGTGGCAACTACCAACTGGTTTTATTTTTGAAAGAAAGCTGCCTTAAATATGAAATGGCTCTCTATACATTCTGCACACTTTGCTTGGGCCAGGAAACAGGCAGCACAATGAGATTGAAGTATGCATTTTAGGAAAAGCTTTGACATGACAAAAGCAGATAAACTGAACCATACTGAAGGTCATGATACAACTAGTCCAAATTGCACTTGCATGAACAAATGTGAACTAGCTTTAATGCTTTTGTTTCTTTGTTGAGTTATTTTCCTGTTCTATGCATGGAAATACCTTGTGGTGCTGAGCCTAAGTTGTATGCTTTTGGTGTGTTGACAGTCACGAAAGCCCAATTACACAAACAGAGAGAGGCATTTTTTTATTCATCTGACTTGGAAGTGGCATTTCTTTGAAGCACCATGAAGTTGAAAAGATCATACAAGCCTTGGGCATAGTTCCTTCGTGAAACAAGAGTGGCACTTATTACAACACGTGTTTGCAACTCATATTAAAGTGCAACATTTCTGTCAGGATTGCCACGGATAAGGAAACATGCATAGCTTCTGATCTGTCCGGTTTCTGAGTCAGTAACGTTCACGTACTAAGCATAGGCTGCCATTCTGCTTTTTGTGCATAAATAGGCCCTCAAGTTACGTCAGGTGTACTGCAACAGATGTTTGCTTGTTTCTCTCAGCAAGTGTAGCAGAAAGGTGTGAAGCATTATGACCATTTATGTACGCTGACAAATCTTGGAAGTGACGAGGATTTTTGTGATATGATTATTAATATTATCAGTGGTTTTATTCATAATAATACAAAAATGAAAGGAAAAGATGTTGCTAGCCGTGGCATTTGCCAGTGAAACCTGAAGTGCCTGAGCTGCGACGAGCCGGAATAAAAGGACAGGGAGAGGGAAGAGGGGAACAATAGAAAGAAAGGACAGGGGTAGTAGGGTGGTACTCTACACTATATACAAAAGCACATGTGTTCAAGTGCGATAGGAGGCAATATGTGTTGGATGGTAGCTTGTAACATAACTTACTATATGTCACTCTAGCTTCTCGCAAGAAGTTATTTGCTGCTTAATGCTGTGGATTGTGCGTGTGGGTAAAAATCTTTGAGGAAAGGAAATGACACAGTAACTGTCTCACATATCTCGGTGGCAGGCTGTAAGGGAAGAGATAAAGGAGGGAGTGAAAGAAGAAAGGAAGAAAGAGGTGCTGTAGTGGAGTGCTCCTGAATAATTTCGACCACTTGGTGATCTTCAACATGCACTGACATCACGCAGCACATGGGCACCTTTCTCGTTTTGCCTCCATGGAAACGTGGCCGCCGCAGTCGGGTTCGAACCCGGGTACTCCATACTTAGAAATAATAACAGCAGTGCAAAAAAGGGGACAGCGGACAGAGAGTAGACAAAAACGAGCGCTGAACTTCCAACAGTTTTTATTGTGAATGATCTTTTCCTTCACGCGCATTTTTTACGTTTTAATATAAAAAATGTGCATGAAGAAAAATATTTTGAAGGTTTTCTGGCAAGTCCTAGCAAGAACTGTTCATCCTACTTAGAAAACAGTTTGGTTATTAAGAAGAGCAAAATATGTCACACGGGATATCATAGGATCTGAAACAAATGCCTGGACTTGGGGAGGGCTGCATCAGCATGGCCTTCACACCTGTCGGACAGCATGTATATATCTGTGAATCGTTGACAAGAAAAGTTGTTGGCAATTCAGCGCTCTTCCTTGTCTATTCTTCGTCCATAATCCCCTTTTTGTGGTGCTATCATTATTTGCTGCTCAATTTTCGCTAATTTCTTGCAGCATACCCCTTGTCCATGATTTATGATTGCAGTACTTTTTCCCATATGCCTTACCCAGGTGTCTTGGTGCCCGGTCTGTTTCTGTTGCTGGTGCCCCTGGCCAGTTGCAATGGCTTCTGGAACATGGTTCTGCTTGCCGTAGCCGGTGGCTTCCATGGAATGGGCCACAGTGGCTTCATGGCTGCTTTTGTTGACCTTGCGCCTGATTTTGCAGGTAAGTCTTGTAATAAAGGTATGCATGCTCGACTTCTCGAAATCTGCCTTCTCACTATTTGCTTTTGAGCTCTTTTTGCTGACCTTTAGCATGCATTTCTTAATGGTGGCTGTTTCCTAGGCATGTCTGTTCCCTCTCACACATTTGGTGGCCTTGCTGCCTTGTTGCTGCTTATGCTCTTTCAGAATGTGGCACACCACTCACATGTCAGTTTATAATTGTACTTGGCACTTAGATTGCCTTTTTTATGAAAATTACCAGCTGGCATGCGAGGTTGTTGCAATTCCTCGTCCTTGTTACTTGAAGAATCTGTCATTTCATCTGCTGTAAATGTGGCACGTTTCTGCTTGCTGTACCTTACGCCCATTGCCCTAAAGTGGTCCAGTGCTTGTTGGGTTCCTTGCGAGCACTTTTCTCACTCGTGCAAAGTTTGTCCCCGCCTAAATTTGTTCATAGCTCCCCTAATAGTTATAGCGGCTCTTCTACTGACCAGCTGAAGCAATAAGAGTTCTGTATCATTGAAAAAAAGTGCTGTGGTGAAGAAGGTCTACTAATTGCTGGCACAGTTCCTCCTGAGCTTGTAAGCCTGTGTGATGATGACAAACTGATAAAAATATTGAATACTCGTCTCATTAGCAGCACTTGATTTAACTTCCTGTGATAGCTACTCTAAGGCTTGGGCTTTACTTGAGTCTGGACATAATTTAATGTACCATAAGTGAAATATTGTAGCCATTGTACTGAAATTGTAATCTTAGCCGTAGGTATCACTTCAGAGAGAAAGGGTGCAACCTGTATTTATGGTAGCTTTCAATTTGTTCCAGTCTGAACAACCGTTTGTCTGATGAGGCGTTGAAAATGCCGCAGATGTGTACTGCTGTCTATGGCCCTATTCCCGAGTAAAAGGGCGCAAGCTCACAGAAGAAACTAATCGTTTCAGAACAGGTCGGTGCTGCAAATGAATGCGGTGCTGCCCTATAACAGTCACCTGTCTCCTCTGAGGTAAATACGCTAATGCTACTGCTTGCTTTTTTTTTCCTCTGTGAATTTCTGCTTGCTTTGCTTAATCCTGCTGCCTTTTCTTCTTCATGTGCATACTTTTTAGCTTGTGGCACTATGGCAACTGTACCTTTGCTAACAATATGCTAATACCTGTGTAGTATTTTGAATTCTTGGTAATGGGGCTTTATCATGCTTACCGTATTTACTCGAATCTAGGCCGGCCACGATTCTAAGCCGAGACCCGAAAGTTGAAGGCCACAGAAAAAAAAAAAACTTACCTCGATTGTAGGCCGGCCGAAAAAACAACTGTTTATACCTCATTATCACAATTATTTTTATGACGCGACACGACTGTTCTTACGTCGCCGCGCACGTGAAAGTGCGTGGCGCGAAACGACTGCACCATGTGTCTGCGCATAGGCGACTTGGTGTAGAGAGAGGAACTCGAGTGAGACACAGCGGGAAGCATCGTGCCTGCATGCTCTGCCGAAGCGTGATTGATGGCCCCGAGAGGGACCGTTGAAAAAAAAAAGCTGCCAAAGGAGCTTTGAGAGAAGAGGAGGAGGAGAGGCGGCGTTGGGCGAGGAGACATATGCAACGCCAGCCCGGGATCAGCCCCCGCTCATTCGTCATCATCATCGCTGACTTCTTTATCGCTGGCCTCCTCGAACAGTGCACTATCTTCACTGCCATCAAGTGCATTAGAGATGCAGCACTTGCGGAATGAGCGTGCAACCAAGCTTTCTGGGATGTCATCCCAGGCTGCAGCTATCCAAGTGGCTACAACTCCCAGTGAGGCGCGCTTTATTCGGCCTGTTGGTGTAAGCTCGCGCCGCTCTTCACTAAGCCAGTCCACGTAGTACTTGCGCAGCCGATCCTTGAAAGGCTTATTGAGGCACACATCAAGAGGCTGCAGCTGGCCTGTCATGCCACCGGGTATGATGGCGACGTCGGTACCGGCTTCGGAAAGCGCAGCTTTTACGCCGTCAGTGAGGTGTCCACGGTAAGAGTCCAGGACGAGGAGGGAACGTTTGGCCAAGAGGGCCCCTGGACGTCGCTGCCAAACCATTCTGATCCACTGCTCAACCATATCGCTCGCCATCCATCCATTTTCGTTGGCGCGGACGATCACATTTCTTGGAAACACTTCCCGAGCTGGTAGAGTCTTCCTCTTAAAAATTATATACGCCGGCAGCTTGTGGCCATCCGCCGTGCAGGCCAGCATTACAGTCATGCGCTGCTTTTCGTATCCGGCCGAGCGCACTTTCACTTCCTTGGCACCTTTTTCGTTCACGGTGCACGCCACTGGCATGTCAAACCATACCGGCGTTTGGTCAGCGTTTCCCATTTGTCCTACGGCGTAGCCGTGCTCCATCCTCTTCCTTATTACGAATCGCTGAAATGAGATCAGCTTCTCTTCGAAGTCGCCCGGCAGCTTTTGACAAATGGACGTGCGACGTCGGAGGCTGAAGCCAAAGCGCTTCATGAACTTCTGCAACCAGCCCCGGCTGGCTTTGAACAGTTCCCGGGGGACGCCTCGCTCTCTCGCCAGCTCTCTTGCTTTGGCTTGCAGCACTTCCGTGGTCACTGGAAGTGCCGCTGACCTCTGCGTCTCCACAAACTCGGCCAGAGCTACCTCCACTTCTGGATGGCGGCCTTTCTTGGGGCCCGTGAAAGCCGTTCTCGTTGCCGCGCAAGCAAAAATTTCGTTACGCTGCCCCCTCCAACGGCGAACATTCTTCTCATCCACGCCGAAGTCCCGCCCGGCTTGAAGATTTGACGACTGCTCTGCAGCGACTATAACTTTCCGCTTGAAGGCGGCACTATAATGGCACCGCCTGTTTGGTGCCATGGTGTTGGTGATAAAAACTACGCACGAAAACTTCACTGCTGCGAATGTGCTCACGCCACCGCACGAGAACAGAACAAGGCCAAAATGGCAGCCAGTGCTCATGTGTGCTTTGATCAGTATCGGCTACGGATAGCAACTGCTACAGTGCTGTCTTTCGTTGGCGTTTTGTGGGGGCGCCACCTGCGTGCTACATTTATTCGTATTTTACGAATACGAAACCTCGAAACGAAATCCTCGAATCTAAGCCGACATAAGAGTTCTACATCTCGTTTTTTTGAAAAAACTATCGGCCTAGATTCGAATAAATACAGTATTATGCAACTTTTTGAGAATGATGACCCATAATAAAGCAGTGGCATCTGGGAAAATTTGAAGCAAACAGAAATGTATGTTTTGTATATTTCAGGTTGCAGAGATATGAAAAATTAGTTTGTGAGGATCAAGTATACTATTTAGTTCGCTGTGCCTGAGCGGTGTTTTGCCCGGTGCCATGAAAATAGTGATACCTTTTCATGTTTCAAAATTATGTGACTGATTAATAACCTTCCTCTTTTTTAAGTAGCCTTGATAGTGCACTATATTAGGATCCTTTCTTTTTTGTGTGAAATGTGGTTCCCTTTTATTTATTTTGCAACCTGTAAGTGGTTGCTTACGGCATGGCTTTTTGGTTGCATTGTTCCCAGAAATTAGCATTCTTCATGAAAGTTCTGGCTAACATGAGTGCGTCTGTCAGGTAAAGTAGTAGTGCGGCTTGTCAGGACCTTCAAACAAAAAATTACTATATGAATTTATGGCATCGCACATAATGGGCTGCAGGGTCTTTTATGCAAATTTTCTCAAAATGGACTTGTATTTTAACATAGTGGTTGTCACAGAAATCATGACCTTTGATTTAAAGCCTTTTATGTACCTTGCCTTTTTTCTCTTGTGACTCTCCTGCAGAATTAATTTTTCACCTTGTTACTGTTTCAATGTGAAGTGCATTCACACTGTAACGTTTCATCCACTGTGACATTTGTTGCAGTGTTGGTATTTGCCAATGAAACATGACTACAAGATTCTCGCTGGCCTCTAGTAGCTGCTGCAATAATAGTTGACTACATTCAGCAGTTCTGTAATCTTGAAGTTATTTTTTTAAGTCATGGGCTGACGTTCATCCAATAAATAGTGTGCTTTTTCACCTTATTCTGTAGGAATCATGCAATGCGAAGGCGCTAGATAACTGTGCCTTAGGTTTGCTCGGGAGGCTGTAATAACAACTTGAACCAACTTTCACAGTTGCAAGCTCATTTCACTGAAGACTGCAGTGCAATTAAAGACTTTTGTTTCATTGCAGGTTAGGATACATATCTCTTGTATGCCACCAAGGCTTAATTTGAACTGCTGAATAATTCAAAACCGAAGCCTTCATACTGTCAGCGTCAAGTGTATTAAAAAGGCTCGGTTTAAGTTTTTGCTAAAAAATTGATAAATCCCTTTAATGAGCTGTAGCAGTGGGGCTCTTCTTATCCAAAAATTTTATCAAATTTGACATCCGAATATGGGGCTGAACCAAATTTGTCATATTTTAGCTTATGTGTGGCTTCCTGTAGTGTCTCCAGGTGACGTGATTGAAAGGCCACATGTGTTAGCACTTAACATGATGGCTACACATTGCTCATACAGCAGATAATGAAAAATTTCGAATAGTGCTTTGGAATGTTACAAAGAATGCTGCTGTTTGAGTTTCACCAGTGGCAGTTAAACAGCTTTGAGAATGCAGCAGACTACAGCCATATATTTGATTCTTTGTGGCTAATAGGCATGTTTTAACTCGGGTCTTTATGGGGTCTAATGTCCCAAAGCAACTCAGGCTATGAGAGATGCCGCAGCGGAGGGCTGCGGGTAATTTCAACCACCCGGGGTTCTTTAACGCGCACTGGGATTGCATAGTAGATGGGTCTCTAGCATTCCGCCGCCATCAAAATGTGACCGCCGCAGCCGGGATCGAACCCGCGTCTTTCGGGCCAGCAGCCGAGCGCCATAACCCCTGAGCCACCGCGGTTGCTCATAACAGATGAAAATACGTACTAGAATGCTCTAGATGTATTCAAGAAAAATATAGTTTTTGAAATGTGCTTGTGACCCTTCTCTTGCCTTTTCAGTGTTCCGTGTTCTATATTGCTCCTGTTCTTTTTTTTTTTGATAGCAAGCTGCTGTTTTCATTTAAATCATTATTAAGAGCCTTGTGGCCGTGCAGGATCACTTTCTTGTTGTATCATGTAAGGGTAACGAAGGGCCCTGCAGAAAAAGCAGTTGCCTGGATGAGACTGACGACTTACTTGTGCTAGGTACCCTACTGGGAATATCCAATGTTGCTGCCAGCATTCCTGGATTCGCCATACCTGCAGTATTGGGGGAGCTGCTCAAAGAACAGGTATGCATGGACCGAGTATGTGTGCATTTTGACTTTCAGAATAAATATGCATTTCTCGGGCTTTATGATTCTATCCATCAAAGCTGGAAATTGTCAGTGGTCTGTCATTATCAGGGGATTTCATTTCATCAAAACAGTGGAAGCAGGTGCAACTGAGAATGTTAATGGACTGGCAGGCTGCCTTTTTTTGCATGCTGAAGTGCATCACAGATGTCTTTGAGGAGATAACCAGTGATTTAAAATAAATGATCTTGCCAACAAACCTTCACCAGCCTGATGGTGCCTCCAGATTTTTTAGGGATCGTACTTTCCTTTTCATATCAATGTCAAGAAGTACACAGTTTTTGTGACAAGAACTTTGGAGCATACAACATATGGAGGGAGGAAGAGAAATTGATTATGGGCCAGTAAAGGCGGCTAGACATAAATGTTAAGCGCGCTGCTTTTTTGCCACTCTTGGAAATAAAGTTACGATAGGACAAATGCAGACTTACAACTGAGCTCTGTCGGAAGGCATGCTGCTGTGGAAAAAGAGCAGTTTTTCAACAGACGCTGCCTTTTTTTGGGCACTTGTGTCTGGCACAAAATAAGAGCTTGTTCTTTATGATTTATTGTGTTATTCTATAATTTTACAGAGAGTACGTAAAGGGAGGAAAAAAAGAGAATGGGATTAAAATGCACATTTAATGCTGGTTTTATGCTTGAGGTTTTCTTTTCACAGAAGTCTTTAGAGATGCATGTATATATTTTTCTGTTGCAATGCTATATAATACATTTTGAAGTAGTACTGCAATGGTACTGCCAGTCTAAAGAGACAGTCCTTCCTGTGATGAAAAAAAAAATCTAGTAGACTCGAACTTTGAAACTCCTAAACTTGCTACCTAGCTCAACAAAGGAAGCTTTTGGACCAGCTGGTCCGACATGCTTGTGGGGAAAAAACCGCTACTTCAGTTCTCGTCTTCATCCTGTTTTAAGTAGCAGTTTTTTTCCCCACAAGTTTGCTGCCTGGCCTTGGGGCAAACAGGGATGGCATTGTCCGAAGTGATACCTGTGTTGCAGTGTTCCTTTATGAGAACGTTCACCTTCAAGGACACTTGGATCTTATCGGCACAGATTGCACAATATCAAGAGCAGTAATGTCCTCACCCTTATGGTCCAGGATAATCTAGATATTGTTCTTGTTGGCTGTGAAGTTAGTGGGAGTTTTTGGTTACAATGCACATTCATGCTGGTGGTGATGCTGACAGTCACGCCGTTAGCACCAGAGAAAGGATTGTGTACAGCTGTAGTTGTAAAAGTAAACTGATTGTGCCTACAAAGAAAGTGTACTGGTAATTGAAATTTCTTGCATGGAAGAATCATGTCTACAGAAGGTATTAAAGCTCGTGAGTAAATTGCAGCCTGCGCCCATTTAGAGCACCTCCATATTGCAAGTGGTGGCACTTTCAGCTGTTTGCAGCATCAAGCAGAAGCAAGCAGTAATTAAATTCCTTTGGCCAAAGGTGTACAACTTTGTAAGTTTCACAGGAGATGAATACAGCAGCATGGAGATACCTGTGTCACAGAGTGAAGAACCTGTGAGTGGGTAGGCACATCCCAAAGCGACTCGGGCTATGAGGGCCACCGTAGTGAAAGGCTGTGGAAATTTCGACCACCTGGGGTTCTTTAACATGCACTGATATCACACAGTACACAGGCCTCTAGAATTTTGCCTTCACTGAAATTCGACCGCCGCTCCCGGGATCTGAGCATTTAAATGTGGTTACTCATCTTTGAAAAGCCATGCTATGTCCATTGCAGGGTGGTTGTTACTTATAAGGCAGTAAATTAGTGCCTTTCTACTCTACCTGTTGCTGTGGAATTGGATAAAAAAAATTGGTACCATATTTGATACTAAGTGATATCCTTAATTGTTGCCACAAAGTTTGCTTACTGTGGGTGCGCAGAATGTTGCACAACATAAGATGACTCATGCACAAGCCTTCTCACATTTCTGTGTGGCATGAAAAAGAAAACCTTCTGTACATCTATATTTCCAGGACAGATTGATAGACGGAGAATTGAGGTCTGTTGAAAAGAGGGTTATGTAGAAAAATCCAGGATAATTTCTATATCTTCTTGAACTGTGTGTCTTATTGTACTAATTTTTTTATTACTTTTTGTAGTGCATTTTTTATGTTTTACTGTATAGAGGACATTGCTTTCTACAATCTTGTTGAGCAGTATACAATGGTTGTTGAAAGTTTTACTAAAATTTTAAAGCGCTGTTTAAGAACGCTTTAATAGCAGCTGTGAATGGGTCACTTGACCTGTTAACCGTCATCTTGTACCTTTACCTCAAATGTGTATTGCAGATTTGCTGACAAGATGAATGAAAGTGTTAGATGTTGTGATCAATGCCACATGTTATGTTTCTTTTCTTTATCAAGTTATTATTGACTTGCAGCCAATTTATTCCTTTGTTTTTATTTGCAGAGTCCTCTTGAAGCGTGGGCACTCTTTTTCTACATAGGCAGTGCAATAGGAATTCTTACTGGCTTGGAGTTCATCTTGCTTGGTTCAGCAGATATTCAGAGCTGGGGTGTTGACACCACCTTTAAAGTTGTTGCCAAGTATGGCGCTGCTCAAGATATTCAGCCGGCAGTTGAAGAAACACAGGAACAAGGGAACATCATTCAGCCAGCTGCAAGCCAGCACTTTTAGGGAAGCTTTTACTGAGTGTTCATTCTGAATGTTAAGTTTTCATATTTCTATACAGAATGTTGTACTATGTGCTTGTTCCTACTTTTTACTGAGAACGGGCTTTGTAAATTGCATAAATATAGGGTCCTTCAGAATCGGAACCAAAGTTCTTATTCTGACGTGCAGTGCCAGCGGGCCATCCTGCCAGAGTCCGGTGACATTTAACGCGCAGACAGTAATTGTTAAACATGCACTGGTTGGCCCCGCAAAATGAAGGAAATACATTCTGATGCAGCTTGGGAGGCTTCATCTTAATGGCCTTCTTGCACACCCATGGCTGTTATCATTTATCAGTGCCAACTTTTTGCCCACTGGCCATTCTGTGAAAAGTATGGCCACATACATGCAAGAAAAATAAATAAATAAAAGCTACTTTTTATTTTGCAGCTTGTCTCTGTGGCCTTGTGAGCTGCTTTGGCCAGCTGCTTATGCAGTAAGCTTAAAACTCCTCTATCCCTTCTTTGTGACAGCTTGCAAAACAGGCAGCTGTGTGTTAACAGCTTTGCAGCTTTCTTGGGAAGGCTTGAATTGTGCAGCTGCGTTAAAGTTGTGTCTTGGTGCTTACATGTATGATGGGCTAAAGCCCATGTGAATGGATTGCCAGCAAACATTCTTGTTAGATGTTTTGCGCTTTAGCATGGAATTTTTCACTATACAGCTACTCCAGCCTAGAAGGTACGAGGTCAAAGGCAGTGATATAATTTAGTATTATAGTCTTGTTAATGGTTGGGATGGCATGCCCGCATTCTCACCAGCTGTGATAGAAATTGAAATGTGGTTTGTACCAGCTGAGCATTCTACTCGTGTCCTCAGGAGGCAGCAATACTTTTTGTGGTGATGATTCTGGAATCTCGGTGATGTGGTTCTGCAATTAATACTGTGTGGGATAGTCATCATGAATGTTTAACCAAACTGCTAGTGATCTAATCTCATGCTGAACAGGGAATAATAATGAGTGAAAGCATGAATCTGTCTTCAGTGACCTAAAATGGCTGTGGACTTGTTTGGCATATTGTACATTTCTCTTCACGCTGCATGTTTTTACATTATGGTGTATGGTGTGAAAGCATACTATGGCATTCTATGCTTTGTGATGATGCTTGAAGCCCATGTTGTATGTCCTCAGATGCAAAAACATTTTGTTTCATACTCTTAAAAGCTTTAAGCTGCTTTTGGTGCTTTGCTAAGTTGAAATTTGCTTTGTAAAAGTGGTGTCTGTTGTTGTTTCGCTCCTATGTATTTCTCGGGGGTTTTCATGAACAAGTAGCTATTTACTTAATTTAATTTGAAAAACAAAGTATTGTGTGTGCTGCCTATTTACTTTAGTGATTTTCTGTGCTAAATTTGTGTCTAGAGTTCCACATCATCTGCACTTGGCATCAAATTGCAAAACATTGATCCAACTTTTAAATTTAAATACAACGTGAACACGAGACCTTAAATGAAGCTTTTGATGCAAATTGTTTCCCTGAAGTTTGTGATGTGTTTTTCTATTACATCTTGCTACGTTTAAATATGCGTTATGATCTCTCCAGCTCAATATTGCTGAATGCTATATTTTTATGCTGCACTTGATTGCCACAGTCAGCATGCAGCTATTAGTCGTTTTATGGGTTATTTTAGAATCTGGTATGTTACCTCCGGTATTCTTTTTTGGGGGTTTACTACTGTATGTATTTTAATTTTAGTGATGGTACAGGCCACTTTTATATGCCAAGAGCAACTGCACAAGCCAGACATCGGTAAGGAATAACCTGTTAATGTCTGCCTTTGTGCTTGCTTTTTGGTACTCTAAGGAATATGAACTGAAATGCAGAAAGGGACCTGCTGATACAACTTATGCAATAAAGTTTGGAGCATGTGCCATGTCCCAGTTTACAAATTCTTGTGTTTGAATTTCTCAGATATGCTTATGGTTCTTGGCAGTGCCTACAGTTCTTGACAGTGCTTCATTTTGGGCTCCTGACATACAATTCTGTCCATGCAAGAAGCGTAAGGTATACATCGTGTGATGAAAATCACATGGTCTGCTTTCTTTTATGCCTACAGGTAACTAATTGTAGTCGCATTGGGGAATTGTAAACTGAATGGCTTATGTGTGCAACATAGCTCTCAGCAATGTGGAATAGTTGCACCAAACGTCTGCATGACAAGCTAACATAATTTTGGTGCACAAGAAAAAAAATCTCAGTCCTTGCCTTCCTTGCAAACTGAATTTGGATGGAGCCAACGCCGTGTGCTTGCGAGGTGCAGAAATGTTATCGCACTGTAGCAATATGTGCTTTCTAATGTATTTAGATGTAACGGAACCTATCACACACTCATGAGTGAGTGAAAACTTATGGTGTAGCTTTTTGGCTGGATGACGAAGAGTCTCATACAAGTAGTCGTCCAGTAAATTTGTGCCAGTAGCATTATGCACCAAATAAAAATTTTCTAAGCCACATACCTTTAATTGATTACCATTTTGCGAACATGGTAAAAGAATGCAGCGCGAAAAAAACAAGGACGTACAGAAGTGGACAGGACAGGGCGCTGACTACCAACACATTTATTCAGAAAGATGAGCAGCTTATATAACGCAGTCCAACACCCACGTGACCAAGAAAATAGCACTTCTGTACGTCCTTGTTTTTTTCGCGCTGCATTCTTTTACCATGTTCACTGACCAACAAGCCCAAACAGCCGCTTTAGTTCATTTTGCGAAGCCTTGCTCAAAAATAGTGACCGCTTTGCTTAGCGCAGCTATAGTGGACGTAGTAGGCAAGGTGCATCTGTTGCATATGGGACTTGGGCCACTTTTATTGACACCCGCCTTACGAATAGGCGCAATAGTGCACAGTATAAATACAGGAACAGAACACGAGTAGGCTGACCTTCGTGGTTCCCCAACAGGTCCCCTAATCTAGCGTCGCGACGGAGTTCTGCCGTTCTGCTGCAGCTCCTCAGTCGATCGCACGGCGGCCCGTGTGCGTGCTATCACGCAGCCGCTTTTTTCCACCGTGCTCTTTCCTGTGCGAAAGGAAATATCAAGACCCGAAGCGACTCTCGGCGTCTTTTAACGGTCTTCCGGTAGGTTTTTTTTTTTTTGTTGCGAACTGCATGCTGAATTTGTGCACGAGTGAAGTCGCGAAAATTCTCTTCCCGCGCTCGTTGTACGTACGCGCGGCGGTGTTTTCGGTTTCGTTTTTAGCGTCTAAACCCATGCTTAAAGCTATATTAACTTTTTATTTTTATTGGGATAAGTCTTGAACGCTCTCTTGGCGCCTTTAAAACCGATTATAATGCCGAGGATTGTGTTTTTACTCGAGCATTTTGCCGTAGAGGATACCTAGAGTGGGATAACAAATTCTAAGTCGGGGCGCGCCATCTAGATGGGGGAAAAAACACCGCCGGCAGCCAGTTTGCGCGTGTGCGTCTGTCGGATGGTCGGATGATCGCTGGATTGGGCGAGGGAGATTGTTGATATGTGCATATGCGTAGGGACTTTGCTGTGTCGTTGATTTTCGTTAGTTAGCTAGGATTCGGCTGACATCGTCAGGGATGGCCACCAGGATATTTCTGAGCAAAGTGTGCGCTCCCTCTTTGCTCGGGAGGGGAAAGCAGCTGGCCGCGGTATGTGTTGTTTACTGACGTCTCGAGTTGCATGCTGCTGGAGATGCTCACCCGTGAGCACGTGAGGTGCATCCTATTAACCGTGGCGCACGAACTTTCTGTGCTGGATCGAGCAGTTAAACAAACCGTAAAAACATGACATATTAATAAACTAATACTACGGTGCCCCCCACCCATTTTTTGGGAGGTAATTGACTGATGTGGTACGCGTCGCCAGAGTTATTTTGCGTGTAGTTTTGCGTGATTAATTAAATCATGTGTGTATTGCTCGAACAGAGGAGTATCAGTACGACGTCGAGCCTGAACGCCGAGTTCTACAACTCTGCCGAGGACGCGATCAAGGAAATCAAAAGTGGATCTAAGCTGCTCGTCGGAGGTCAGTAAAGCGCTTCTGCAGCGCGTTTGTTTAAAAAAAAAAGACTTTCGTACTTCTTGCACGTCAGTGGGCAGCGCTAAATATGGCTCTGGTCGCAACTGTGGCCAGCACTGTGTGTACACACTTTGTGCGTTTTAACACGGTGCCACAACCTCATATACATGCTGCAGTTTGTATGTACGCTTCCACAAAATTGAGGAAGTGGTTACTTCGTGTGAAATTCTTCTTGCTTATTATGTTCAAAGTTTACACGACGCGTGAAATCTGAGATGCAAAGCAAATGCAGCGAAACAGTGCTTTACACGGTTCCAAATATTTCTTTGTATCTGGTGACGAGTTATCAGAGCAACCAACAAGAATTCGCAAAATGTGCATAAACAAAATGTGCAAAATGTGCATCAGTTCAATAAAAGGCGACGTCGCGATACATGTTTTGTTTTTTAAATTTTAATGCCCCGTTTCAGGTTTCAGTTTATAAGCTCTACCTTTTACCGCGTAATGCCTAAACATTCCGGGGGCACTGTTCTTTCGCAGGGTTCGGTCTCTGTGGAATCCCTGAAAACCTGATTGCTGCACTGTCAAAGTCTAATGTCAAGGATCTGGTTGTAGTCAGCAACAATGCCGGTGTGGATGGCTTTGGTCTTGGAATACTCCTCAACACACGGCAGGTTTGAAAGACATGTTTTCCTAAGCTCTGGATGTTTGTTTGAGCCCCTGTTATACTTGGTGTTATTCTCCGAGTGTAGCTTTGTGGAGCGACAGTGTTTCTTTAACAATTGTGTATTCATTGTCTATTTTTTTTTCTTTGAAACTGAATACTTTCTTGCTATCGGTCAAGCCTGTCTTTTGCTCCTCTCTAGATGGTAAAAAAAATGATAAATGGGAATTTCATCGGAGTGTCTTCAAAGGAAGCTACTTGAGCCCCACATGAATGGACTATCAGCTGCAGATAACCTTGGAAGTTCTTGTGTAGTCTTAAGACTCAGCAGTTTGTTTCGAGCAACACTGCAGGGACCCTGGCAAGCAGCCAGATGCATGCTGTCACAAGAAAGCCCCCGTCTGGGTTCAGTGTTCACTAAGAATGCGTCATTACTTTCGGGCAGTCCCAGTGCCAAAGAAGAAAAAAAAATAGAAAAACAAATTCAGCTAGCAAAGTGAGCCTTGGGTAGAAAAAAAAAAGCTCCCGTCCAGTTTCAGTTACCATTAATAGTGGATCATTACTTTCAGTCTTGGTTACTCGGAGGAAAAAAAAAAGTAACAAAATATCCTAGCACGCAAACTCGGTCTTGGGTTTGGTATGCAAAATTTTTTTTGCATTCATTACTGTTTGTGTGTAAAATAAGGCAGCAGTGAGTTCTATTGCTAATTATCTTTGTCCATTTTCTTTATCTGCTAATCTTCTTGGTATGCTGCAGGCTGCTGTTGCAGTTGCGTCTTTGCTCTTTTGGTAACAGTAAATATTTCAATTTCTTCATGCAATTATTTTTACTGCTCGTGTTTTTGCTTATTTTTTTACAGTCATGCTAAAAAGTTATGTAAAGTTATACAGTAAATCTCTCTAATGCTCGTTGTGGATGTAGTGGTTAGTATAAAATGCTGTATGGATCTGCATGATTTTGCGAGAGTTGTGTAGACCTTGAGACTGAGTGTCGAGTTACTGCACTTTTCTCTCTCTATATCACTAATGTCCACTTTCAATTTCATCACTTACATGCAGCAATTACTTGTTCAGGTTACATTTTGCAATTTTGGAGACACATCTTTTGCTGCAGATAGAAAACGGTATGCCAGAATCTGATCTGCTGCATTTTATTTACGGTTGTTTATTTACATTTGAATGCACACAAAAAAAATATAAGACATCTGGGGTCCATAAGTTGAACTACATATAAATGATTATAATTTTCTTGCCCTTTTAATAGGTCAAACGGATGATCTCGTCATATGTGGGAGAAAATGCAGAGTTTGAGCGGCAATACTTGTCTGGTGAACTTGAACTCGAATTCGTACCACAGGTAAGTTTAACTACTTTCTTGAATCACTACAGTTGTGCACCTTGTTGTGTCTGCAGTCTTGCCGGATCTGTTTTCTCACTCTTATAACTGTGGAATTCATTGCATGTTTCTGTGCTCTTTTGCAATTGTTGGTGCTATTTTTCTAGCCATTTGCCGCAGTGGGGCATGAACATAAAGGTACATAGGCATGCAATGCATTCTTTTAATCCTTCAGGGAACTCTGGCTGAGAGGTTGCGAGCTGGTGGTGCTGGCATACCGGCTTTTTTCACGCCGACTGCGTATGGCACGCTCATCCACAAGGGTGGGGCACCCATTAGATATGACACAAATGGCAATGTGGCCATCAAAAGCGAGCCTAGAGAGGTGAGTCAGCCCAACACTGTGCTTTATCATTGAGTGGTGCAACTGCATTTGCAATGTAAAACAGGTTGTGTTGTGTGGTCAGGTTTTTCCTTACTCATATGATGAATGCCACCAAGTTTTGCTATTGAGTTCTGATTGTTCTGCGAATTTAATATCTCTCTGATGCTATACACTGTTGCCCTGCAACAAGGCAGTCAATTAAGCATGGAGCAGAGCAGGAGCACACTCTGGGTCGATTTGCAAAGTAAAGTATGATTTGAAATTCTTGTGTGGCCTAATTTGAGGTTAGTTAAAGGTTGTTTTATTCTATTAATTCAACAGTACCATGGAGAATAAAGGCAGTGAGAAGACTTACCGTAGAGGCCTGTACTACCCGCATAGTTGAAAGTGGCACCTATGCTAAATTTTCAAGTTTAGTTTCCTCCGCGTCACTGACAGGATAGTGGGCCAGTAATCAGGAAATGTGACCCCATGCGATGAATTATTTTTGGTACAATTTGTTTACAAGTAGTTTCAGTTTGTATACAAAAAAACGCTGAGTTGATTGTGATGCTAAGAGGTGCCAAGGCAAGCACCACTGGTGACTGCATGGCTTTGCAAACAATTGACGTATCAGCAAAATGCTAGTGTCAGATGGCTTGTTGGAAGTAGATCAGACCCTGACAGTAGTACCTCTTGCTTAATGTAGCACAACCTTGCAGGCAGCGTACTGTATGTCAGGTAAACCAATTTTGTCATGAAGTTCTTCGACATGAGAGGCAGCACTTTTGAGCTTTTTGCCTCACAGTCTTAAATTAAATTGAAGCATGTTGTGAGCTAGGTGTTCTGTTAATGCTGGTTCAAAGGTATCTATACATGCAGAGAAACCAGATAACATTGGGTACCTTGGCTTTGAAATTTTCTATTTGCACACTTTTAGCTGTACTCCATTTCATATATCAGGTGCAACATTGTCAAAGCTAGCACTTTTGTTTGTGCTGCCTACATCCGTGGTTAAAAAGTAACACAATCCTTGTTGGGAGCAAAAAATAATAAATGCTTTGCTTTGAGGCTTATTACCTGATAAATTTGTCATGAGCTTTATTAAATGTACTCTTATTGCTGACGGCACGCTGTCACTTTCTCGTGCCTGAGACACCTTGTCCACAAAACAAGCACGGGGTGACACTTCCCCCTTTATTTTTTATGCGGACTACTTCCGTACTTTCATAGTGTTGCACCTGATGTATGAAACGGAGTATAGTGCCAGTCAACATTCAAGCTATCTATGTTACGATTGTTATCATTATTTGGCGTGATAATGTAGTCAGACTCGGGAAATGTGGAAAGGAGCAGGCTGGCAACTTCCACTGTGAGACAGAAGCGCAATGCCTTCTCCAGAAACGAGACGGGTTGGTGAGAAAGGATAGAGAAACAGTGAGGAAAAAAATAAGATGCTGTGTGACGACACTGTGACCATGACAAACACAGAAAAACAAAGCAATATTTGTGCTACCAGAGATGGAATAAATGTTAACTGAACAGATGACACAAATCTCTGCAATGCAAGGTTTCCAACTAGAAAGAAAATGTTAGAATTATGGACATTTAAATGCATGCAGGTGTGCCTTACGTGTTACTAAGCACTGGTTTAAAAAACAAAAGGATATCTATTCTGTGAAACGGGCTTTAAATGTGAGTTGGTTGCATAAATGAGGCATTAACAAATGAGAAAAGGAGGGCTGGCTGATGCATGATCTTGTGGTGAAAAACAGTGCTTACACGAGACACTGCAAGACTTGAGACGTAACTGCATTGCAAGAACCACATTTGAATTAGGAAGACACACAAACACAGCGTTCGTCTCCGTGCGTGTCTTCCTAATGTGAATATGGTTCTTGCACTGCAGGTATGTCAAAAGACAGCTCTTGCACTGAGAGTTTCTTCTTTTACAGCACCTTTTAAAACAGTCAGTTGAGCGAGCACTCAAATAATGTCATATCAGTTATTTTCAAATTGTGGTGGTCTTTTCTGGCAATCAAGAATTGGTGCACACTATGTTGTTCCACAGTGTGCGCAGAAGGTTTCAGTGCTTGAATGAGGTGCCGCTGTGGTGACCTTCTTTGTAAATTTGTAATTTGAACCAGCAGCCTGTTGTGGCTTATGACTTTTGTACTGTTTGGAATGTGGCACATGCATTTGGATGTGAGCAAGGCCAGAAGCCTGGTTCAGTGGCACACTGCAAAGCTCTGCTGAGCTACATTAATTTTAACTGTCATGCTCTGAGTGCCAAATGTGAAAACTGTGGCTGTACTAAATGGTAACAAAATGTATTGCACTCAACTTACCAGCACCAAGTGTTTAATGGCAAGAACTACATCATGGAGCATGCAATCACGGGGGATTTTGCCCTTGTCAAAGCATGGAAGGCAGACAAGGCTGGCAACATTGTCTTTCAGTAAGCACCCTTCCCTTACCTTGTCATATTGACATGGTGCGTTTGTCTTCGTCATTCTGCTGGGGCCTCGAGTGTGCTGGGTTCGCGAGGGGAGAAAGCTGAAATGATGGTTCAGCGGATGCTGTTGCGTTTTTGGCTTACTGGCGTCTGCTGTCAACACCCTAAGGTGCTTCCTATTCAGGTGCCCTGAGCCATGCATGACAGTAAATTGCTTTGCTTTGTACATATTAATCAATTCTTGGAGCTATGTGCTAGTTTGTATTGTTATATTTAAAAAAATAGTTTTTTTTTTCCGTTCTGTTTATTGTAGAGATGGCTGTATGAAGGACTGTTTCGTGAGATTGGGTCTAGTTGTCTTTTTGCTGGCATAGTCATGTGTTGTCAGTGTAGTCCATTCTCATCAGTGTATTACAATGTAATTGAAAGCCCCTTGTTGGTTACCCTTGATCAGTGAATGAAATCCAGGTTTCTGGCTTCTCCAGTGAGAGTGCTCCCCTGTGAAAGTGCATCATCTATGGTCATGTGACCTAGGTGGGCAGGTGGTGCGCAACTCTTTGGCTTGTTCTTAAATTTTGATTACATGTGGCAAGGCATTGATGTAATGAATTAATCCAGTTTTGAACATACGAAGCCTTACTGTCACGGAGTTATTTGAAGTTATCCAGACGGAGATTTGTTTGTTTGGATACAGGTGCTTGCACAATTTTCAGAATAATTTTGCGACTCCCTGTTCAGGGTTTCATTGGCCTATTTTACTATTTTTCCGTCCGTCTTCTTTCCATTTGAGCTTCTTTTGTGTTCTTTTTTTCTTAGGAAAACAGCGTCAAACTTTAATCCAGTTATGTGCAAGGCAGCAAAGTACACTATAGCAGAGGTTAGTCGCTTTCTTACTTCTATTCATTCTTCTTTTTTCCCCATTGAAGAGAGATTTAGATGTGCCCACATGTGGCACTTGTGATCAATGGGTTTTGTTTGCTGTGCATAAAGGTAATTGAGGAAACACGTTTCTGCTTCTGCATCTTTCTCCCATCCAGGTTGAAGAAGTCTGTGAGATTGGTGCCTTGCCTCCTGACCACATTCACATTCCAAGTATATATGTGGACGCCATCTACCAAGGCAAGAGCTTTGAAAAGAGAATCGAGGTATTTCTTGCAAGCTCATTTCTTAGTTTAAGCTTTAGCTGGTCGACTGGCGTGATAAGAGTGGGTGTTAATTTCACACTGCACTTCAAAAAAGCTGCAACATTGTTGATGGATTGTACCCATGTCGCTACTTTTTCTTTGGCTGTCATTTCTAGCCATAGACATTGTGTCTGCGCTGGAATGTTGTTAACTTTTGGGCGGAATCCTTACCACCATGTATTTTTGAGAGCGTGCAGAGTTTAAACCAACGAAAAAGTTGGGATGTGAATGCAGAAGAGAGCTGGATCTATGCTCTACTAACTTAAGACGCTGACAGCATGTGCCAGATTACATGAAAAAATGGTCTCTTGTGCTGATAGTCCATCTGCGGTAAGAAGTACTCATAAGGCAACACTGTAAATTTATCTTTTGTTTAGCTATGTGCCCTGGTCAAGATGCTGAGTGCCGCTCATGCTGTTCATACTGTTAACACTGTTTTGCAGAAAAGGAAACTGAGAGAGAAAGCACAAGGTGCAGGTGGGAAAGACGATATGAGAAGTCGCATCATTCGAAGGGCGGCATTGGAATTCCAGGACGGCATGTATGGTATCCTTTTAGCGCCTGATTGACAGGCCGTGTCTGCTCTTGATAAAGATGGGATTCCCTGCCTTCATTGTGGATACCAGTTGACAGGCTGCATTTCGCAGTAGTTAACGTGTCAAACTTATTGGTCCATTTTTCAATTGAATTTATCCATCCCATCATGGCATTTGTACTTATAACATTGCATTCGGGGAAGCAGGCCCTTAACTTCAGTCTCACCAAGTCAACCTTGGCATCGGCATCCCTGTGCTTGCGAGCAACTACATTCCCAAAGGAGTACATGTTGTACTGCACAGTGAAAATGGAATCCTTGGAGTAGTAAGTGTTGTACCTTATATAGAAGGTGCATGGGCCATTGAGATTCATATCCTGCACCTCACCTCGTGCTGTAAATGACTAATTTTTTGCTCATAGCCGCCGCGGTGGCTCAGTGGTTATGGCGCTCGGCTGCTGACCTGAAAGACGCTGGTTCGATCCTGGCTGCTGCAGTTGCATTTGATGGAGGCAAAATGCTAGAGGCCCATATACTGTGTGATGTCAGTGCGCGTTAAAGAACCCCAGGGGGTTGAAATTATCCGTAGCCCTCCACTGCGGTGTTCCTCATAGCAAGCTGAATATTTCGTGATTTGGCTGAAGTTCCATTTAAGGAATATTTTGTGAGCACTAAATTTCACGAAATAAAGTGGCAGGCCCCTCAGGGTGCCAGGCCCATCAGTGCTGCCATCTTCCCAGCAGATGTGTAAACATTTGGACGTGCAGTGGCAAGAAATTACTTTGTGACCCGCCTTTGTGGCACCTATCTTGGAAGCAAGCGATTAGTAGGCAGAGAGAAAACACACTAATGAATGTTGTTTCGAAGGAAGGGCATTCTTGGAAGTAATTCGATTGTCTGCAAATTTCTGCAGCTTCAGCCAGGACCTGAACACCTTCTTCCTTCTAAGCTCAGGACGCTGAATACAAAATCTGACTCATAAACACCATCAAAAACTCTTGTGACTTCTGTGTTCATTGCTGGGTTCCAGACATATGAGTGGAAAGAAGAAAAGATGCAGAAAACAAACAAACGGGGGAGTGGGCTGGAACGGTGGCCCTTTGAACAGTTCCCTTTCATCACCTGCAGAACGAGTCAGCCTTGATGAGCACAGAGACCTAGAAATGACGGTGCAAGCTGTTCAGTTATGCATGTGCCCTCAGGGGGCAGTCGTCACATTTTCTGGTTTTAGTTGCAGACAGGAACAAAGCACTGATTTTCAGAGAAAATTTTTTTGTGGAACTATAACTTGTCATCCTGACAAAATTATTTGTGGGAGCAATTTTTGCTGCTTGCATGCAGTTAGCGAAAAATGCATAAATGAGGTTTTTGCAGAAATTAAGCTATTTACAGTAGAATGTGTTCTCAATTTTTGGT
This sequence comes from Amblyomma americanum, assembly GCF_052857255.1. Lineage (NCBI taxonomy): Eukaryota > Metazoa > Arthropoda > Arachnida > Ixodida > Ixodidae > Amblyomma > Amblyomma americanum. Next base: position 206,328,016 of record NC_135500.1, read on the forward strand.
GCTATTTGCATGTTACAATGCTTCTGCAACTCATTTGTATGTATCGCTGGTGTTGGGCGTGCAGCTGAGGTTTTCCTTGTTCTTATAGAGGTATAGGCAGGTAGCGTAAATGCGGTCACTAATCACAGATTCCCTGGTTTAGAACTGCCATATGTAAAACTTCTCGTGAACTGTTGCGAGTACTATTCCATGTTATAAGATTGCTTTATTGTCCTTTCTCCAGGGTCCATATCCCACAGAGGAGGAGGTGGATGCTGACTTAATCAATGCTGGGAAGGAGACGGTCACTGCTCTACCCGGGGCATCTTACTTTGGCAGTGACGAGTCATTTGCAATGATTCGGGGGTAAAGAATGCGCAATTTCTTCCTTGTATATTTGCAATTACAGAACAACGTATTTCCACTATCACAACTTTTGCACTGAGCTGGGTAACACTGACTTTAGATTAAAAATAATGCGTTGTTCACTGCTTTTCTTGGTGAAGATAAAAACAGGTGTAAAGAGGCCAACATAGCGCTCCTTAAAGGGGGAAGAGGGTCTTTGAAAAAAAGATATGTATACTAATGATGTCACAATTGTAAAATATTTTGGGAACATATATATTTTTGCATGCTGGTTTTAAATACAGAAACCTTGTTATGACGAACTGGTTAGAGATCTTAAAATAGTTCGATATAGTCGAAATTCGTAGTATATAATGTCGCCAAAAGCTCATACTGGTGAAGCGAAATATAGTCAGCCATAGAACAGCAATGTGGAGAGATCTTTTCTGCAGTTTCAGCACTTTCTTGAAGCCAGTCGCAGCGGTTGCGAAGCTCGCAAAAAGCCAGGCGGAAAAACTCCAGTTCGTTTTTTTTTTTCATCGCAAAGCACCCCTGCACATGCTGGCAGCAGATAAAACGGCAGCTAGGGTGGCTTCCTTTGCATTACAGCAGTGTCGCGTAAAAAATCGGACACCAGGACGATAGCAATTGCTGTAGTCACCACCTCTGCTCCATGACAGTCAATGCGAGGGGAGGATGGCTGCTGGAAAGCCACGACAACCGATCGTGTCGCTGGTTCCGGGGCACTGTCGACAGCTGTGAGGGGCGCAAACGGGTGCCGATAGCCGGGCTGCCAGCTGTACTCGCCGCAGCATTTGCTGTGGCACTGTTGGCAGATGCGAGATGAAGTGTGAACTGTGGCGCGAATTTTTGTCGCACCACCAGCAGTCACCAGTGTTGTGAAGCAAAGCCTGCTGCCTGCCATTCGAGCGGACGCAGCTTGGCTCTCGGCAGTTCGATATATCCATTTTGTGGCAAAATCACATTCGATATGTAAAGTAAGAAAGGCATTTGTTTGTTAAAATTATCTAGGACCAGTTCAATTTAGCCAATTATTCATAGTGTCCATGTTTGCTATAACGAAGTTTGACTATGTCATTTAATTTTATGTAAAATAAGTGCTTGTGCCCTTATTTAATATAATTTTTAACTTTTTCTCGAGAGCTTTTAAGAGATTTTGCCACATTGAACTTGCATGCCATTGGTTTCCCTTGACATAAAGGTATGCGATAAGGCTAAAATTATTATCCTGCCTATCATAGAAGTTAATTTGTAGTGTTTTGAAATTGTCACTTCAGAAACGAATAAAAATTTTTCACCCCAGATTTTCTCGCTTAATTGACATTGCAGTCAACTAAATTAAGCACATTGTGCTTGCATTCCTTTTTATAATTTCAGGGGCCACATAGACCTTACAATGCTTGGTGCAATGGAAGTTTCGCAGTATGGTGACCTCGCTAACTGGATGATCCCGGTGAGCTGCTCTTAAGTGCTTAAAGGGACCCTGAAATGGGCTTGGGGGTCATATTTTAATGCAGCAAATTCGTAGAGGTGGTCTTTGTAAGTATTGAAGTCGGATTTAAAAGCTCTGCATGTAATATATAATTTACAAGTCATTTTTAAGAACTGCTGCCAGCAACTGGTTAGGGCAACTCCTCACTGCTCATTCTTAGTCGCCCCTCCCTTTCTAACACAGGGTGGGGAGTCTGGGCGAGGCCTCTCATTGGGTGCGCCCAAGTGATGTGGGCGAGACGGGGCGGGGCACAGAGGGGACTAGATTTCTTTACTTTTTCCTGATGCCTAAGTGTGTGCGAGTTGAGGGGGGAGAGGGGAGCATAATTTTAATGCCAAAGTATTTAGGTTGTTGTCTCGCAAAAGATTTCTGGCTTCTCTGTCACAAAATTATTAAAAACCTGGCCACCATGGCATGTGGCCATCTTTCCACTGTGGTGCTGTGCATGAGCCTTACGGGAGCTTGTGAAGAGCAACCTGGGTCTCACAACTGGTGGCTGTGTATGAAACATCCACCTGCCGGGGCTGTGGTGCATTGTTTAACTCTTTCCTTACCGTGCCATGGGTTGTCAAAAATTCCTGCCTCTAAAAATTTAAGACTGAGCTCCTGAACAAGCTGTACTGTCTAGTTTGCACCTGTAACAACATTTATTTGGTTTCTGTTTTGTTTTTTCATTGTATGACGTGAGGAGGCGACATGAAAAATGAATCTTCGACCGGATGTATTCTGTCGGTTGCCAGTCATGGCCTCTGTTTCTCCGCACGCTCCTCAAAGGCAAAAGGCTACATTGAGCAATTTTGTCGGTTCTTATTCTGTCTTTTAACATGATAGCATTAAAGGCCCCGTTGTCCAGAAAATCCAGTGTTGGCATTGTCGGTATTGTGAGCGAAAAATCACGAGCATGACTCTGGTAGGTTTTGCCCTGAGAGCAACCTAGGAGGCAGGAGGGCCAGCTAGGTCACATGGCCTTGCCCACCAGCCCACTGGATAGTGGGCAAAATGCCCATCGTAGCAGGTGGCAGTTAAATTGATGACTGGTCGCTCGGAAAGGGCAATCTGGGCAACACAAGGCATACCGTTGGGAGCACCTGCCATCGCAGGGCAGTGGCACATCGCTTAACCGCTCCACCACTGTGCCAAGAGGGGTATGAGGACTAGCAGGAATCTGCAGGAATCTATGAATATAAAGCAGAGAATGACCTACTGTAGATATAAGGGCTTTAAAAAAAGGGGGTGCGCTAATTACGCGGAGATTTTGCGAACATGTTCTAAACAACTGTATATAGGTTGGAACGTGGAATGTACACGGTATATTGCCGCATATAAGTCGACTCGGCAACTCTTGTCCTTGCTGGCCAAGAAAAAGTTAACTTTAAATATAAATTGACACATAACCCTGCTGTGTGCCCTCTCCCCTGACCAACGTTATGTAGTTCCCCGCTTGATGGCATTACGGTTTGTGCACGGCGCAAAGCAATAAATGTGGAACGATACAGTCACAGAGCCAGAGCAGTTAGAGGCAAATGGAGATACAAGGCAATAAAACGCTGCCCTCGCTTATGGCCCAGCTGAGTACCAGTAAACAGAATAGCGAACGGTTAGGTAGTTTTGGATTTTGAAGCAAAACACACTTCTGAGGTTACTGGAAGTTTTCTTTCGCAGCCAGGTGAACGGTGCGCAAATTGATTTTTTCTTACTGGAAGCAATTTACAAAGAGATTTCTGACTTTTTTGGTACCACTCACTTATCTAGGGGACTCGAAATAGGGGACTCGTTGATGTTTCTTGATGTCTGTTCCCTACCATCTGGTGTGCAAGATTAGTCACTGTAATGTTTCATGGTGGTGAATGCCTGCATTACAGGGGAAAATGGTGAAGGGCATGGGAGGTGCTATGGACCTGGTGTCAAGCAAAGCAGCTGGCACTAGAATTGTTGTCACAATGGAGCATGTTGCCAAGGGTGGGAAGCCCAAGATCAAGAAGGAATGCACATTGCCTCTCACTGGAGAGCGCTGCGTCGACCTCATTATCACTGAAAAGGTACCTCTCACAAGTTTTATCTCTGCAAATGCTCTTAATACGTTTGCATTGTAACATGCATTATCGCAAAAAAGAATCCAGCATTGGTGTGTCAAGCCTCGGTGTAGAGGAAGCAGAGTTAAAAAAAAGTAATTTCCTTGTCCACTTCTTAGGAAAGGAACGGAGGGAGGGGGGAAGTTGTAGAAGCGAGAGGGTGGGAGGAGATCGGTGGGGAGAGTGCAGAGGGGAGGCAGCATGTCACAGGGTGATTGGTGGACTGGATCACGCCACCCGCTCACGCAGTCTGAACACGTCAGCGGCAGCCGCATCCAGGGGTTGACACTAATGCTGGCGCATACTGTGCTGCATGAATCTCGTTATGATCTGTGAATTTTATGTTTGGGCTGTTTGCGACGGATATTAATATGTGTTGGAGATAAAAAGAATGTAAATATGCATTAGTTTGCTGGAAGAAAATTGTAATTGATGTAATTGTGACATGCTATGTGCATTTTTATGGTGAGGAAAAAGTGCTGGTTGTTGTTGTGCTATGGAGTTGGAGGCGCATTTGCATTGAAACTTGCATCTGCAGGATATCAACATTTGACAGACGTTTGGCAACTGAGGAGCCCCCGCAAACTTCTGCCCTGTGCCTTGTACGATTTTGAATAAGGGGAATAGTGTGGTGATTGAGGTCTGGCCGGTTTATCCTCGCTTAATAGTTCGGACACTCATATTGACATAGCGTCATGGTCGCAGTTTGATGCAAACCCAACACGGTGGGTGTGCTGATGGTAGCAAATGACATGCATCTGCAAATGTCATTCAGATAGCAGATGTGAAAGAGAATTTCCTACTGGAAACTGTAGCTATGCATTGAAGATATTGTACTTGCCACTCATCAGGGCACTGAGAGGTCGGAGGGGAGTACTAGTCAGTACCATTTTTTACGTAGGTATTTTAATGAATTGCTAACAAGGCATTCTGTTATGCACTAGGAAGATAAATTTAGAGAGGGCCAATTGAATGGTGTCTCTGTAGGTGCTTTATTCGTCCGCACTAGAGCATTGACATAAGAGAACAAATTCTCTGTCGCGATTCACAGCGGGGTAGAAAACCGGATGGAGAGAGCCATTGATATAGAAACACTTTCTACCGTACAAAATATTCTGCCATCAAAATATTTTTACAACCTTGAGGTTGTGCCATTGTTAGCACATTAAGTGTGAGTGCTGCAGCATTTCTGTTCGCGGTGGCTGAGTGGTTAGGGCGCTCGGCTACTGATCGGGAGTTCTCTGGTTCGAACCCGACCGCGGCTGCGTGTCCATGGAGGGGAAATGCTAAGGCGGCGCAGGTGTGCTGTGGGATGTCAGAGCACTTTAAAGATCCCCAGGGGGATCGAAATTATTCCGGAGCCCTCCACTACCTTTCTCTCCCTCCTTTATCCCTTTCCTTACAGCGCTGTTCAGGTGTCTGCCCATATGTGAGACAGATACTGTGCCATTTCATTTCCCTAAAAACCAATTTTAATTTTCATTTCATTTTGGGCTGTGGCGAAATGTTAATGTTTTTCTTTTTTATACACAGTTTGAGGAACAGGCTGAGATGCTTCAATTTTCAAATCTTTTTGGTTGTACCACCTGTACCACCTTGGTACGTGATGTGTGAGGAACACTTGCTTGTGAAGCAGTTATCAAGCTTCTTTGATTCCATTATCTACCTCAGCCTGTTGCTAATGGATCTTGACTGGCAGCTCCTTTTTATTCTTTATTGCACATTAAATCATGTTTCATGGCACATTAGGAAATCTATGGGGTTGAGGTTAATGTGGAGGTACAATATTCCTTGACATGTCCACGACGGGCTAAGTGAGGATTGATAGGCATGTTACTTGGGCACCAGCCTGGGCAATTTGAGTAAAATTTTTGCTGCCTCCATCTTGGTGCCTAGCTGTAGCTGTGGAAGATAAAAAATTTATGAATTCAATTTGGGTTCACTGGGGTTACTGTGTTGCCTTGATCTTTTTCAGTGCGTGTTTGAGGTGTGCGAGAAGAAAGGTCTCACACTGGTTGAGATTGCAGATGGGCTCAAGGTGGAAGACATTACCAGCAGCACTGCCTGCCCATTTGAGGTAAGTGGCTGCTCAAAGGAAAGTGCGAAACTTGTGCAGTTGTACCTTGCAGTTGTACCTTGCATAGTATCCTTTGTATGTCCGAGCAGAACTGCACTGATTTTCTCTTTTTTCTTCTTCTGCTTAGGTTTCACCGAACTTGAAGCCCATGCAGCAGGTCAACTTGTGAAATTGATGTATAACAATATGTTTTGTTTTTGTTTAATTTTGAGATTACACTTTTGTACCTTGGCATGTGCATACATGGTGTAAGTGCAGATATTTCTGTAGCCAAGTGTTGGCGGGAACTGAATGTGGCAAATATGGTGTTTTGCCACGTATTGTGAGAGTTCGTTCTGGCTAGTAGCTTTTTGTTTACTGCCTCTATTCTGCTGTATTGCACACCTCACCACATCAGTCACTCGCGAACAAGTAACAAATTTTTTTATGCGGTTGTGTAACATTTTCAAGGAATGGGTTTTAATAGCTTGTTAATAGAGTCAGAAGCATGGATGCTGTAAACTGTTACAAATGTTTATTTGTTTTCTGTTATATTGTGATGGTGTTTGTACCTCTTTCATGGTTGCAGCTGCGACTTAATTTTTACTCTGTGGCATGGCAGGCTATTTCTGCCAGACTGATGGATTTGTTCACGTGAAGCTGCCTGTCCTTCTACAGTTCCTCTAGTCTGCTGCATGCCATTTTGCATTTCTTCTATAGCATTTTGTGCCAAAAGGTTTTCCTGCCAGGGTTAGCTTCATTTTTTATATATTGCCGTTAAGTATTCTTTGTTTATGCTCTTTTGTGTCAGAATCAAGGCAGGCAGTGCAGTACTATGGGTTTTGAAGAAGAAAATAAAGTTGATAAATAAAATGGCATTTACAGCTTACTTTTGTGTCGTGATAAGCACACAAGTGCATGTAGCCTTATGTCGGATTGGTTGCACTGAAAAACCCAGCCATCTGTCTGCTGTAGGTATGCCTCTACAGAAATGATAGCAATAAGAAGATTTAGGGGCCCACTGTAGGTGTTTTCAGGGTAAAAAATTGCTGGGAAAATAACTCACTGATTCTTGTTTAATTGCAGTATGTTATATGAGGTATGTATGATGAAAAGCAAGGCAAGAGGGCAATGTACGATGGCTCGCCAACAAAGCGCTTAAAGGGCATTGAGAGCAGTGGTGTAAATCGTGGGGGTGACAGGGGGGCCCTAACACCCCCACTTTGGGGGTGACATGGCATGCGAGCGGCCCAATTGAGATTAATACTGAGTCTGCCTGTTCGGCATCGAATGATACAAGCAGCACAGGCAACACGGGAAAGCCGCAGGAGTGAGGAGGCCTCTTCTCTTCTATAGAATGGCTGAGCAGAATCAAATGTTCAAAAAACAGTGCTGTCATAATTACAATCTATCAACAATAAAAGGACAAGCCTTGACTATGTCTGGTTGTATGTAACTTTATTTGGTTTATTTTGCTTTATTTAACAGCGTGCTTCAAGAGCTGGAATGATAATATACGACATATCGGCAGTTATATTGTGATCACTTTCATGCCTCACCAGAACCAAGCATAAACACCAATTATATACTCCATCCTAGTAGTTCCTCGCAGCACTACCAAAGCCGCTATGAGTGCACAGGCAATGTTATGATGATTCGGAAAGTAGTGTCAGTATAAAATAGGCATGCGGGCATATGGGACAGCGTGCTTTAAAATGTGCATGTGCCAAACACTATTTTATATCAAATCTTAACGTATGCTCGTGTTACATACACTGATCTTCACTGTAGGGCTGGATGGCGCACCGGGCGCCTGAAAGCACCGTGCTCAAAAGTGAAGCCATAGAGAGAAGCCACCGGAAGTAAGTGGCCTCGTCCCAGAAGTCGGCCTTTGGCAGTGCACGAAATTGGACTTCTGCAGGGTCTGAAAAATGAAAATTGTTTTTTTTTTGGAGGAAAGGAGAGGAAAAAGGAGGGAGTGAAAGAAGAAAGGAAGAAAGAGGTGCCTTAGTGGAGGGCTCTAATAATTTTGACCACCTGGGGATTTTTAACTTCCAAAATGCTGTGAAAGTTTCCAGGTCAGCCTAGCACAGAACTCTCACTTGCATGCGTTAATTGTATAAAGAATGTTAAAAACGCTGTATAAAATAATTTAATTTGCGCACACACGAGAGCATTGTGATGCAGCTGCAGATTCAAGGCCAAATCCGCGTTATCGGCCCAACACTAGCTAAGCCAAATGTGAACTCTCATCTTCCAGCATCTTCCAGGAATATCCGCGATGTATGAAGAGCTCTTTACGAAACTCGCATGGACGGTGGCGTTACTTTTCCCTCCAGGTAACTTTTGGGAAGTAGCTCTGTGCTCTAAATTAAGTCCATCATAATGAATTCTTTCGGTAACGATGAAACTCTTAATGTGTTAGCCATCATGTTGCAGTGAGTCAGGTGAGCGACCTTTTTCTTTCACAGTGTTCGTTGGCAAAGCAGCAGCAGTGTCTGGATCACGGTTGTCTGGATTATCGATCAGTATTATTTATTTGATACTTGCATCGCCAACAAGCTTTGGAGCAGGGCCTCTTTCTCATAACCAAAGCAAGAAATTGTGCACTTCAAATGTGAGAAAGGGAAAACTCTCTATTTGCTGCAAACCATGAAGCATGTTTTGCACTCGCGTGTTGCGCTACTTTTGGGACTTCTGTAAACATAATTTAATTCAGTAATGTAATTTTTCTCAAGATACCTTTGAGGTATAATAAATACAATAAACCAATTTTGACGCAATCTTATCTTCCATCATTGAGCATGCTGGGGATGTGTTGAATATCAGTGAACGATATCTCCACATTTTTCTGGCGGAGTAAGCCAGCTGTACCGAAAATGAGGGTGATGGGATTAAAGGGACACTGAAGAGAACCCTATTAAATTTTTTTGGTTAGCAAAATCTGATAGTTCGGCATTTCATGGCTTTGTTGCCGCTTGTCCGGGAGCGAAAGATGCATTTATTTTAAAGAAATTTGGATTCGAAGTTGAGAAAGTTTTTCCCGCCGCTCCGATTCAAACTCGAGAACTCTTAAGACGCCACGTAGAACTCTTATGACGTCATAGGACGGAGTGACTTGAAACGTGACGTAAACGGAGACTCTGTGATTTCTGGCGGCCAGCGGTGCGGTCTAGCAGCTGCCCAAATGAAAGCTACCTGCGACACACATTGAAGGCATCTATCGGGGATTGCTACTGTCGCTTCGTTTACGTTTGCACCGGCGTCTTGCCAGAGTTACGATGGATCCCGTTCCCGAACCCGACGACGTAGTTCTCGCAAAATCTCCGGCCGGCATTTCAGCGACCTCAGCCCCACAGAGCGTGCGATGCTTTTGAGGGAGCACGGTTAGGTTAGGTGCCAGCGGGTCGTTTCCCCCTTCCTCAGTGAGCAGCCGTTGCAAACTAAATATCATAACCCCAGTGCGGGGAGTCGCGAGGGGTCAGGACAAGATCGGCGCCTTGCGCCCATCGGAGGCTGGCCAGGGCTTTGGGGCCAACGGATTGTGATTCCTTGAACGGCGTGGTTGCACGGTGCAGCAGGTGGCATCGACCGTGGCAATCATCTGACAAGACTTAACAGGCTCCTTCAAAGGTTAACTAGCACTTGAAGCAGCACTTGGAGTTCCTCTGCTGCTCGGCGCTTGTAAATCGAGGTGCGTCAAAAAAAAAACCACGGGGCACGCAAATCTCATAGACGCGAAGCGCCATAAAAAATCTAAACTCTCCTGGCCGCCTGTGGCGCCGCCAAGCATCGGTTTTCTTTGCTTCCAACATTCAGGTTGTCTTTATCTGCCTTCATTGTGCGATAAAAGTGTACTATCGGTTTTAAAACAAAACTTACTTCAATATTCAACCGGGCAACCTTCCTTTGTCAGCCTCAGAGATTCGCGCACCATGTTAGAAGAAAAATTCCTTCAAGGTGGCGTCTCTTGTCCTATGATGTCACCACGCTTGTACTTGCGAGATTTGCCTGTGGCGGCGATACCTGTATTTTGGTCCCTGCTATTTTCTACCTTACAAGAGCTTTGTTTTCAGTAAGAGCGGCATTTTTGTGATCAGGAGCTGGTATTCTATCGATACAAGCCAACTTCAGTTTCTCCTCAGTGTCCCTTTAAGGTTGGAATGTGGAGCTTGGGCAGATGGGTCAAAGGTTTGAGTCGCACTAAAGGAAGCGAGATGCGATAGTTCCAGTCGCAACGCTCGGCACTTTGGAACTGCGCTTCCAACCGTGCTGTTTGCGCATTGGGTGTAATGTTTGCAGACATGTGGTCCGCGCTTGAGAAGCCCATGGTTGGGGCATATTAGTGCGCGCCTTTCGAGGTTTCTTTTGAGATAGCTATCGTGTAGTGTCTAAAGAAAAGTTGGGAGGTCTCACATTTTCTTTCGCGTGCGAGAACGCTTGCTCGTATTGAGCACAATGAACAATTGGAGCACAGGATGGTGCTGTACCACCAGACTACAGATAAATGAAACTACACGCCACAGCGCTGACTTTTCTTGCAAAAATAGTTTTTATTGCCTGTCGCTCCTCCGTAGTTTTCCGATAGCAGCTCATATTCGTTGCAGTCATTGCTTCCCCTCTTTGCGAAGGCATTGCTCATGGGGACCACAGGGACAGCAGCGTTTCGTACAGTCCTGTGGCTACTGTCTTCGTCGAGTGGCCCAATTCCCATGCTGTATCCGTCATTAGTAGTCGCGATGCCAGAATGAGCAGGAGAAACCGCGAAGACAAGTGAACTGCGTAGAGCCTGCAAAAGATAAACAGAAACTTAGCTATTGTTGGTGGGCGCCCGTGTGCTGTGTGATGTCCGTGCACGTTAAAGATCCCCAGGTGGTCGAAATCATTCTGGAGCCCTCGATTACAGCACCTCTTCTTTCCTTTCTTCTCTCAGTCCCTCCTTTATCCCTTCCTTTAAGGGCGTGGTTCAGGTGTCCCCGGATATGTGAGACAGATACTGCGCCATTTCCTTTCCCAAACAGCCAATTCAGTTCAATTCAAGTGCTTCAACTACTGGCTTTCCAAGGCAACAGCTATCGGTGAGAGTGGTCATGTTGTGGCCTTGTTTAGCACCTCATTTTTTTTTGTCAATTTCTCTCTCCACTACGATGTCCCTCCATTTTCATCCCCCTTTCTCTTCATTCTGTCTTGTTCTCTTCTCATAATTTCTGTTCTCCCTCTTTTGGCTTGGCTCTTGCTTTGCCCTGCCTTGGCTTTGCGCTGTTCTATTTAGGTTCCAAGCCAAACAAGCTAAGCCTGGGAAGAACAACTTTAATCGGGCTTCATTTACACGACGACTTAGACTGGGCTTCCATTACAGGTTCTCGCCGTTAACGCGGTATGCTGTGCTATGTCAGTGTACATAAACCTCAGGTGGTAAAAATTAGCGCAGCATTTCTCATAGCCTATGTCACTTCAGGACGTTAAACCCCCATCTACCGTAGACGAGGGGCCTATATGACGCTCGGCGTGCTTTCTTTTTTTGCCCTACAGCTACGCATTTTATGCAATTCTTGTTATTTTTTTCTCGAAGTTAGCTATCGCAACTTCCTATTCGTAACGCTCAAAGCACGACTTTTTTTTTTTTGTCTCTTAGCCTTGCCAACTGAGAGGGCCGTCCTATTTGCAATTTTCATGGATGGTGTCGCCTCCAGGCGGATGCCTCCGGCACCGCCGGTGAGGCGATACGGAGAGGCGATAGAAATTTTCTGTCGAAAAACCATGCAGAAAACTCCCTCCCCTCATCCACTTTTTTTTCTCTGAATGAGCAAAAATGCATGGTAAATATGGGAAGACCCCTTGCCCTTTTCTGAATCGTCCTATCTAATAGTGCGCATAAATTCGCATCTGCATCTTATCCACGGTTTACGTTCCTTTTACAGCTTACCGCCTTTGCGTGGCCCCTTCCTGTCCTTCAGCTGGCTTTGCCGAATAACTGGAACAGAACCCAGAAGCTAGCAAAACACACCTATGTTGCGCCTGCCGCTACAGCCTTCTCCGAGATAGAAACTACAACCCGGACAAGATGGCTTTTAGAAAAACGGTGCTTACTCGGCACTTTTTTACTCTGGTTATTGCAGTGGTATGGTCTCTCCTGTCCTGTATTCTTTTCCATCATGCGTTCGTTCACGGTGTAAAAATATTTTAGGTGTTGACACTGCCCGCTTGCCGGGGCGGAGAGCCAACAGGTGTTGGGAGAGTGCGCACAGATCTTGTTCGCCTTCTAGTACATGCGCTTACCGCAGCTGTCCGGGGGCGCTTCGTAGAAGGGTCCATTAGAGTTACTATATAGGCTTTGCCAGAGCCTATATAGCCTATAGAGTAACTACAGGCCCCCATCGTGTAGCGCCATCTGCTCGCGTTCGAGAGAAGCGCAAGGAGCAGCGAACAAGATCTGGTCGCGCCGCCGGGCGCAGTGTCAGCACCTAAATATATTCTTACACCATGGTTCGGTCGATGATTAGTTGCCTTTGCATGCGTGGGTGATTGCACCGCGGCCCATGAGTCGACTGACCCCTAGAGGTTAACTCCTTCTGTCACGCCAGGTAAATTTGACCAAAGGCCGCACGTGTGTTTTATGACCTATTTAAGCATGCTTGCTGCAAAAGTGTGCTCATAAGCTGTTCACATGAAGCGATTTTCTACCGTTACTTCTGAAAAAAAAATTGGTTTTGGCTTTGAGGAAAGGAAATGGCACAGTAACTGCCTCACGTATGTCACAGCAAGGAAGGGATAAAGGAGGAAGTGAAAGAAGAAAGGAAGAAAGAGATGCCATAGTGGAGGGCTCCGGAATAATTTCGACCACCTGGGGATCTCTAACGTGCACTGACATCGCACAGCACGCGGGTGCCTTTCTGTGTTTCGCCTCCATCGAAATGCAGCCGCTGGGTTGGGTTCGAACCCGGGTACTTCGGCTCAGTAGCCGAGCGCCCTAACCACTGAGCCACCGCAGCGGGTCCCGTTACTTTAGGTGTTCTGGGAATCTTTAAGTGTCAGCTGGACATCTCAGGCACACTGTCTGCAGGGGTCCTTACCGTTTCAACCTTCTTCGTGAGTCGGGCAGTTTGTCATCCTCAGCCTTGAGGAGGTACTTGCGAATTCCCAGCACGTATTGATCACAGTACGGTTCCCACTCGATGTCCTGTATATCAAGACTGAACAACTGCAAAATAGGAATTCCTTTTTTAATTACACAGAGAGGATGTCACTGTTTCGATAACTGCTACAGTAAGGCGAGCATAAACAGCCAATCTGAGTTACCCTCAGGGGCAAAGGCATTGCAAAAGGCACACGTTCCACTTGCCTTTTTGTCCGTTTGTGAGAGGTCTTCGATTAGCCCCACGACATTGTTCCACTTGAACAGCCAACCATGAGTCAGAAAGTATTGTAAAATAGCCGTGCGTTCGCGAACCTTCTCAAGACGTGGTGCTAGCCTGCGAAAGTGGTGAGGTTAAAAAAAACGACAAACAAATTACACTGTTCTCCTTAGCCTGACGTTTAAAGGGGCCATGGCATGGTCGTTCTTCATATTTCAGTTTTGTGCTTCAGTAACTAATACAAGATCTTATGATTCAATTTCCGAAATTTGGCTGCTCTGGACGCGCTGTATACTCCAAAAAATGCGATCGAAATTAAGACCGGGAGACTTCTCCCACCGGCAGTGACTACCATATTGAATGCTCTCATGACGTCACTAGGGTATGCACAGACCAACGTTGCCTGCTCTCGTTGCTGCAATATGCGCAGAGAGGTCTCATTCCCCCCTGTACTTTCGCGGGCGATCGAAGTAGCAGTCGTCCCACATATATGAATGACTGGTACCGCAAAAGCGATAATAACAGTAACGCAGTTTTTCTTCGATATAGGTAGGGTCCGGTCACACTATAGGCCGATGCGACGGCGATCGATGGTCGATGGGCTGGTCGGTATGCAAATGCTGTCGCTGACGCACTGGTATGTCACGATACACCAACGACGCCAGCACGATCACTGACCGCGTATCGTAGCAATGTTAAGAGTCAGGTTAGTGGGAACCAGAAGTGTGGTAGGGGACTGGTTAGTATGACATTCTATAAATTTAAGAACTTTAAAACTTATTGGACCTCATGCCAGCCACGGCGACATACGCGATGTGCGTGCACCAGCGAACATGTGCTTTCAATTGGTGCCTGCGCATTGAACCGATCGGTGAGGCATGCGACACGGGCAGAAAACGCTGCACGACGGTGCCGCTCGTCGCCGACGCCTGGGCTTGTGCGGCCGAGCGAAAGCTTCACGCCCTGTGAGGCGACGGCCGGAAAAACCGTGCTTGTGTATCTTATCCGTATTGAAAAAAGCGAAACGAGCGGCTACACATCATATCTTCACACTTTTTTACTAATCAGTGAAGAACTTTTGCCATATTCTTGAATTTCGGTCGACGCTGGATCGCTGGCCGCTTTCGTGATGAGGCCGCAGGATTCGTGTGTGCGATTTCGGCGATTGCGGAGAGCGAATTATCAAGTTTTAGCGCCTGCAAATACCTGTCGAGCGTAGTTTTGGCTACAGTGTGCTCAAAGCGATGACTGCCTATATCGCAGGACGCGAGTACAATAAGGGGGAAGTGCCGATATGTGACCCGGTTTGCATAGCATATGCAGAAGGCAGCCGGCAGCAGCCGTCGGCGTCGACTCTGGACAACAAATCTGGTTGTTTTCATTAATTCAGGTAATGTCCGAACATATTTCTAGCTAAAGCAATCTAACATTAAATTTTGGTGACATAAGAGGAAGCAGATACAATTAGCGGGAAGCGCCGATATCCTACGCGAAGCGTTTCCCAAGCAGGCGATATAGAATCATCGGCGCTTATTGCAGTGTTATCATGGTGTGTAAATGAGTAAAACTGCAATTTGTGAGCAAGAGTACGTAATGTTTAAAATAAGGAGAACCCACCTTGCGTTTTACGTCACGCAAACGAGCTGTACTGTTTGCGCACAGTCATGTAAACAACCTCAGCGCGGGGCTGCAGTTACCGTAATCGTCGCACTCCTGGGGCACAGTGCGCACGCACAGAAAAATGCTAAATGCTATCTGCTATAAATGGTAAAGATCCAGGTTTGCCAGTTCTTGCTTGACGACAGCCTGAATAAGTGACACAACGGGCATGGTAGTATCAGGGACGGATGGTGGGAATATGACAGGTGCGAGGGCCTCCAGTTCACGTCGGACGATCCGGGTGACTAAATCGGTGACGACAGGGGCGTCCGAGGGTGCGCGGGATGGCGATCGCTGGTTCTCACAGGAAGATGTCGCGGCCGTGTTAGGAAGGCGAGAAAACGATTGCGGGATGCTGCGGCCTTTCACTTGCTCAAATCTACGGCACTCTTTAATGATGGAGTCAATAGTGGCACCGTCTTTACAAACAAGCAAGTTGAAAGCATCGTCTGCAACGCCTTTGAGCACGTGTCCCACCTTATCGGTCTCACTCATGGCAGCGTCAACCTTGTGGCAAAGAGCCAAGCTGTCCTGAATGTAGGCCACGTAACTTTCTGTCGAAGATTGTGCTCGAGACGCGAGCTGTTTCTTGGCGGCGAGCTGGCGGTCATCAGGCCTACCGAATAGCGTCCTCAAATTCTCCTTAAAGGTGTCCCAGTTTGTTAAGTCTCCCTCGTGGGTCTCGTACCACACTCGTGCCGTGCCACTGAGATAAATGATGAAATTGGCGAGCATTAACGTAGGGTCCCACCTGTTATAGGTGCTGACGCGTTCAAAGAGGTTAAGACAGTCTTCGACATCCGTGGCATCAGTGCCGGAAAAGGTGCCGGGGTCGCGAGGAGGAGCCATGATCACGAAAGGAGTGGTAGTGGGGTTAGTGGGGCTCCTTGAATCGCCGGGTGGAGCCATGGTGGTAGACCCGGCCTGACGACCACTACGAAGCTGCGTGGTGTTCTCAGCGTAAAATCTGCACCTCCACCAAAGATGTTACGTGGTCCAAGACGGGAACGACGCAAGAACGTCCCGGGCACAGCAGACAGGTCAAGAGCACAGGGCCCGCACAGAGCACAGCACAGAGCACCCAAGCCCGGAGCACGCGCACCTCCGGGACACTTCGTTCACCTCGTCTTTACCAAGAATATCTGTTGCAATATTTTATAGACTATGAACAGATAAAAAAAAACTATCTGTAGCAAGGCAGTAGACTCTACAGGAAATCTATAGACTGTGTATAGGCCGTTTTTGTAAGGGAGCTATGGAGCATGAGACTGCACGACAGAATCGTGTCCACGGCAGTCGCATTTAGACGGACGAGGGAGAGGAGGCGATGAGGAAAGAAAAAAACTCGATGACTCTAATTGATTGGGGTCGATTGGCTAGCGTTGTGGCTGTTGTCGCTCGGGGGACAGACAGGGCTCACGGTAGTGAGGCAACAGCCGCTACCAAACTGAGAGCCAGCCGCTTTAGAATACGCTCACACCGTGAGGGAAGGAAAGAAGAAGGAAAAAAGGAGAGAGGTGAAAGTGCAGGCAAAGGCTATTCAACTGAACTGAGTTCAGTTGAAGAGCCATTCGATTCTTGGCCGATCCCCCAGTGTGGGTATGTGCCATCTTTTGATAGGCTAACAACAACAACAGCAGGCAAAGGTGGTGTATGGTCGGACAACAAACCTCGGCTTCCGTCCTATCAGCTGCAGAGCCACGCCTCCAACGTACACGGGCAGGTAATGCAGGTACCAGAGAACGTTGTGCCACATGTGGTTGCTGGTGACCGCAAAGTCGGGGTAGCGGACCATGTAGGGCAAGGGGTGTCGCAGAATGGACCTCTGCAGTGCGGCTGTCAGGTCGCCCCATGTCTGCCGCTTTAAGTCTCCGCTCGTGCAGTGGTACACTGCCACATGCTCCGGCCTGCGCAGATTGTGGGCAGCTCATAGTTATCGCCGAGTGCACCACTGGCCGGTTCAGTGGCACTGGAGGCAGTGCTTCGCGCTAAATGCGGGGACAAAGGACTAGGGGTAGAATGCTGATAACTATAGGCGCCTGTCTGCACAGTAACAAACGACTAGCGTTCTCATTTCTTGCAGAGAGTGGATCCTCATGCTGCGCAAGCAGTTTAGCATGAGATGTATTATGAATTAGATTTAGAGCTTCGCGAAACGCGATAAAGCAGTGAGTTCTCGGGAAAAGTCAGTATCATTGTACACGCGCTGCAAAAGAAGTGAAAACAGGCGTCTATATTTTTATGTTATGAAGTTGAAAAGGCATTGTGTTGAAACAGACGGCAAGAAAACAGGCACAGTATGGGTTAGAAACTGTATGGGTTTGAAACAGTATGGGTTAGAACTATTTCAGGTCTTCCTCCTGAGCAACGCTGGGCATTACAGGGTTGAGGCGGCAACGTTACAAATCGTGCGTTTCACATAACTACACGGGTTGGTTCCTTCTTTCCATAAAATAATGCAGAATAGTTTCTTCCCATGTGCTTTCTTTAGCGCACCTTTTCGGTTTGGATAGCTGCCCAAATGAGTGCCCAAAAATTAAGTGTAGGACTAACCTCGTGTTGGCGGTCCGCCAGGCGACGCATATTAGCATGTTAGCCACTATGTCCACGGGAATGATGTCAGCTATGCAGTCCTTATTCGCCATTATGGATGGTAACAAGCCCAGGCCCAGCTGTGGAATATTCGAAAAAAATTTTCAATATTGTACGTGACTGAATGTTCGCTAAATGTTAACGACAGGTTCTATTATGTTTAAAGGCAGCTACGAGAAATACAATTCAGTAGCTCTTGAACAAGGCCCAGTTTGTTCACTGCTAGTGGAGAAGCGCAAAGGAACCCAAAAAAATTTGTTGAAGCTGGGCTATTTATCGTTCTTTGCCTTTTATTCGTGCGAGAGCTTTTAGGCAACGTATTTGATGCTGCTGATCACTACTTACCGATGCAGCAGCGCCAGTGCACGCCGCGAAGTTGTCTATCCAGCCCTTGAAAGGAGAGAAAAGTGAATGAATTGTTCGTGCTCACGTTCAGCAGATTTTCACGCTATCCTGATGTTCTCTGCAAAGTGGCGTGAAAACAGTCGGGGAATAACGCGACGCATCATCCGTCACTGCTATTAGCTGTGTGCCATGGCAATGTACCTAACGTTGCTACTGTTAGCTGTGCGAAAAAGCTCCATAAATGTTGGATTTTCTTGCTGAATAACCCGCTATACGTGTGTACCCGAATCAGAAGTAGAAAGTGTCACCCAACGAATTCCAACAAAAAATGAGACCAGAAAACGAAGGGGACTAATTATAATGCACGTAGTGTCTGACGTGGATATAAGGAACTTTTGCAACAAAATAAATCGCCCAAGAAAAAAAAAATTGGAGAGGGCACTTAAGCTCCGCCTTAAGGGTACGACGAGAGAGCCTGCTGAGTTAGGCTTTCCATTCTGAGTGGGTTTGACACCTTTGAACGCATTTAAAATTTTAAAAATTGTTTTAGTCAATTAATTGGTCAATTACGCACTTTAAATTTTCTTAATTAGCATCACCAAGCATTGCCTTTTCATTCTGAGCATTATGACACCTTTAAACTCCTTTTCCCAAATTTTTTCATTTTTAATTAATCAAGTAATGAATTAATTATAATGATTTCATTAACTCGTCAATGCCTATCACACACCAATGAGTTGTCAATCACTAGAGCCACAAATTACCATGATACAATTTTTTTACGCAGCCCCTGATTACTTCTAGCACGTGGCGCCGAATATACTACGCCGACGGCTTTTCGACCAAACAAGCTGTATACGCTTTTTCGTAAAATGTAATTTCTATATGTACGTTTAAGAGGACCCGTTGGTGAATGTTAATTACGAGCGGCTTACTGCAGCTTGCCTCATAGCTCGCGTGTAGATAAGACACGATGAAATGCACTGTTCATCATTCATAAAACGCATTAAAGAATGAATGAACCCTGATGCCTTACCGGGAAGGGCTCTCTCCATGAGGCTGTGACAATGGAAGGCCGCACTATGGCAACAGGAATGGCTCCTCGCTCGTCCAGCACCAGCGACTCTGCTAAACGCTTCGTGAAGGTGTAAGTGTTGGGAAGCCCACGGAGGAGTCCGTCTGGAGTGTCCGTGACGTTTTCGTCTGCGGACCTGTTAAAAGAAAATTGCCCCGCGGCCCGCGTTTCAACGAGACATAGCTGCACGCGATGCAGCGGAGAGCATGTCTTTTAAGGCGAAAGCCTTTATAGGCTCATGACTCTCCAGCGAGTCCGGTCGCGTTTCTGTCACACTATAGCTGTTAAACTGATTACGTCATCAATGGTCTAGTATGCCGTACCACAAAATCATCACTGACTATATATAGTAACAGTTCAGTCAATTAGTAATGATTTAGGCAGTTAATTCGTGAATAATCAAATAGTAAGTCAATTATTAATAGTAATGAGGTGATCAGGCACTTAAACTGCAATTAGTTTTAGGCACTTAATTAGCTGATACATAATTAGTGCTTATGTAATCAATCACTTGATTGGTAATTTGCTATAGATAATTACTTTGGTTTCGTGTGCCGTAACTGGAAATTCGGAGCACGTTGAATGCAATGCATAAGGCGCGAGCAGACGATGCACCTGCGCTTCTGTCTACAATCGCATAGTCTGATTAGTAGTTTCAGCACACAAACAGCGACAGGGGCAGCAACACCGCGCAAAAGGCTTTCTCCTCATCGCACTTTAGATCACCAAAGTGCCCCCTAATTTTTTGAGGGGTTGGAAGGCTGAGGCGGCTTCACTACTTGCACGTTGTCGCCGTGACGTCTGACTCGGCCGGCAGGCTGGTCCCACTTTCCGACCGTGTTTCTAGTGTTCGGAAGTGGCGCCTCTGGTTGGTCGGAGAGCTCCATCGCAAATGCGTCATAGAAATGACGTAACTGCGCTAATTTTTTTCGCAGGCGCTTTGAATATGGGAGGGTTTTGGGACTTTCATTCGTGGTTTTATTAGCAATGCAGCCACCTTTCTGCGCCAAAAAAAAAATAAAAATAAAAAGCGTCGGCCGTGTTCTTTAGGAATAGTCTGTCCATTTCGCTTAATATCATATTTCCCTTTAGTGTCCCTTTTAAGTCGTTGACTATGCTCTTCATCCGCTGCACTTCATTCACCAAGGGCATGTCGGGAAGATTGGGTTGCGCATATTTGGCTTGGCTGTAGTGTTGGGCCGAAAACGTAGATTCAATCGCAACAGTACGATTCCTCCGAGGCAAGCCGCCAAAAAAAAATTCTGTGAAAGTTTTCATATCAGCCCAACCCCGACTTTCAGTTCACACTAAATTTAATGAAGAAGTGAAAATCCACATGTCCGGCCCGGCGCTAGCAAAACTAATTATGTTAAATACGAAACTTCATCTTCCGGCCTGTTCTTGGTGGATGAAGCGCTGCTTAAGAAAACCAGCATAGACGGTGGCGCCACTCTTCCTTGTAGGGAATTTTGAGAAATTCTACGCTCGATTCGTCATGTAGTCGCGCCCTGCTGATGTCGACTAATTCGTCATCTGGCCGCGCCACTTGTCGCCTATGAAATAAAAACACATCGAGCTTCATCTGAACGCTTTATATATGAAGGAATAGTTTGCTCTACGCTTTAATTACAAATGTGCGAATAATGCTAAGACAGAACAGATGTGCTTTGGTGGGAAGAGAGCGCCCAGACATACTTACTCAGTGGCGTTGATGACTTCTTCTACCTTGACCCATGGCTCGTATATCACTTCGTGCAGATCCGTCCTAATATCACAGTTGCAGTATGCCGTTGACACATGAACAAGAGCCTGCGAAAGAACGGAGGGACAATCTCGACCATATATAAGAACCGAGAAAGTAACAATATAAGACATTAGCGCCAATAACGAGTATTGCATATGAGAAAAAAAATTATCAAGAAACGCGGAGTAACTTACGGAAAGATTGGGAATCCTCTTGCAAAGGTCCAAAACACGCCGCGTGCCCAATACGTTTATCTGGACAGCCAATCTGTAATACAGTCCTATCATAATGTAATCGTGCTGAAATAAAACTCGAGACATACTTCGACTAGTAACATTTCCTTGACGCTAAAATGTCGGAAGTGTTATCATTTCACTTTTAAATGTCCAGTGTAAATAAAAATTATACATATGGAACATATTGAAATTCTTTCACTTTTTTCATTCATGTTTGCTGAAATTCTTTGCCGAAATACTGTGCAGGAAGCTGCAGCAGTAGTCCTGCCTCTTATGTACCATGTAGAATTAGGATTCTCGAACAGGCCAGTCTGAACATATATACCTTCGTCTGTGTATTCAAATAGAGAGACAGAGCCGTTCTCCAATCAGTATATCATATCGGTCATGTCAGGTAAAATCCAGACATGCACGCAGTAATTGTGAAATTTTTTGAAATGTTTGTGGGATTTTACTGACAGACTTTTTTTGGTTATACTTCTGCCGACTGGAAAGACTTAATCACCTAAGGGCGTTGCAAAATTTGAGGTTTTCCATAAAACCGTGCGTCTCGAACTACTTTAGGAAAGACTATCACACTTTGCCTTACCTTCGGTGGCAAAAAAATGACAATTATAGATCTCGACAATGGCTATTATGGTCTCTTCGTTCGCATACAGTGCCTTTCTAGGCAGTCTGTTTTTTTTTTGTTGATGTTGATGGAGTACTGCGTCTAGACCGAAACTCCTTGCATCAATGTGCGTCTCACTTGCGCCTGTTTCTTAGAAGGGGCAGAGGGCTGGTGGTATACTTGCCAGCGGCATTGAACTTCCTCTAACACCTAAATTTTGCGGTGCTTCCTATTTGATAACCACATCGACTTTCGATGGCTGCGTTAGCTCGAGCGGGTGGCATGGCCAGGTTGGCCGAATTCCTACAAGTTTGTATTGTATGAGTTCGTATGAATTTGTACTGCTGTATGACCTAGGTCCCGGCGAATCTGCTGCGAAATGCATTAGCCTGGCCAGGTCGGCCAAATTTGGCCAGCCTAGCCACGCTAATGCATCCCGCAGCAGATTCGTCTGGACCTATTTCATACAACAATAGCTGTATGAGCGACTTTCTTCGGGGGAAAACGCCGCAGGCGTAGTATGTCGTTACCTAAACCTGTTGCGTTCACCAACAGATCGTTAAGAAGGCCCGGAGGGTCCGGTCCAAAAGGGCGATGCGGACAGGGTAGTGTATAGGCGTTCCAGAAAATATGTAATCTGCGGGCAAAAGTTTTGGGTTGAGTTGGGAGTGGGTACTTTCGAAAAGTGAGTGTGGTGCAGCTGTCATTGTGACTTAAGCGCGCCAGGGAGGACACCACGACAGGCGGTTCTTCCACTCACTTGAGAGGTTCGTTGAACTTGGTCGTGGCAGCTGAGTGGAAGACGACAGACACTTCTTCAACCAAGCTGGCCGTGTCAGAGGCGCTGAGTCCCAGGTTTGGAAGCGTGAGGTCTCCAGACACTGCCCTCACTTTCTCGAAAGCATCCGGCTGCTCTTGCTTGAGGCGTTCAAAGACCTTCGACATGAAAAGTATACAGGCCCAAATGCTGGTGGATATGCTGCATTATTCTGTTTTTAGGCTTCTGTGATCACAAACTTGAAATTTATGGACTCTTGGTATTCGGTAGCGGTCACATTTAGTGCCGGGCACCAGCAGGAAAAGCGAAAACCAGTACTGTGCTTCATTATTCTCTTCCTTTTGAATAGTGCCATTCGAATTTTCAGACTGTGCAAAGATACGTAAGCTTAATGTCGCTATGTGTAGGCATCATTGTAGGGCGTGTGGCTTACATGTCCATGTTGAGGTGTCCTGAAAGGACAACTTGTTAGGTTTGGAAGAGTTAGCACTGGACACATGAATCAATATAGAATGGTTGAAAAAGAAAAAAAGATTGAAAGTTGTACAGGAGAAGAAGGAGCAACAGAAACGCGCCACATTCTCAAGATCAATACAATTAAGAAAAGACAGCCGCTGCTTGTGCCCGAGCCAGATAAATATTTAACTCTGAGCTATATGCACTGCTAGTAGCGCGCGAAAGAAAGTGCTCCTAGGGAAAGCCAATGATCTGTTTCTTTATTTGTTCTTTATGGCTTCTCTGCCGACAACATAAGTGAAAACGATTGACGATGTGAAAAGTGGGGCTGGTTGGTGCCGGACCTTCTGGCGAAAAATACACAAAAATGATGCATTTTGGCCTTAATTGCTCCTGAACCATTAAAATCCACCTACTATTGTTACAAGAGATGGAATTCAATTAAATGAGAAGCTCTAAAGGTTGGTACTAGCCTCTGCGAAATAACACCGACGGTCACCTGAAGCAAGGGTGTTTGATCTGCTCCTTTACACTATATATACAGGGTGTTTCACGTAACTCGAGCTAAGGATTACAAAAAGCGGTGCACCGCAGCCGGGTGAAGCGAACGACATAATGCTTCTCGCAATGTGGCGCTCGTCGGAATCTTTTTAATTTACGTCTAATTTGTTAATTAGCTGAGCTTAGTAATACAAAATTTTAGATATTCACTTTAAGCTCAGGTACATTTCATTCAGTTGTAGAGAGGATTAAGAAACAACCGATCCAATTTTTTCTACCACTGTATCTTCTAAGTGGTCTTTTTTTTTTTTTTAGCGAGATCCTCACTGCGTATGACGACCTCCAAACGCTCATAGGTTGAGGCAAATGTTTCTTCTGAGTTGAAGTTTCTTTCGCACAGCCATGACATGCGAAAGATTGTGCGCCGTTCCCCGCATAAGGCGTAGGACGGACCATGTATGTCGGAGTACCATTTGTTCACAGTGACTGGATTGGGCAGAGTGTTAGCTGAAGATGACCGCGCAAGAATTAACGGATATATTGTGATTATTCTAGGGGTGTATTTTCGGTCGACTGGTGATCTTATCTTTTTTAACGTTGGTTATTCGTGAAGTGGTTTAATTTGGGGATAAGTTCAAAAAGTACATTTTAGATTCGAGAGGCTAGAACATGGATTGAGACCAGAAATCTATTGGCATCACTGTATCAATCGCTATCCGCGCTAACGGTGCCCTTGTCCAATATTCTTGCACGTTTAAAATGGCCGCTGCGATGTTGAACGAATGTTTTCACAACGTTAAAAGGCTGACAGGCCTTGCACGGACATTGAAGTGCTGCATTTGAGATCGACAATGTACTCGAAGAAATAACCGTAATATGCGAAAAAAAAAATCTGGTTTCGGTCATCAACAGTTTTTTAGTGCAACTTGTCATTTCCATATTGTTTTCTGAATAATGAGCGAAAAATAGTAGATTTCTGTCCTATACGAAAACGAGCGCTTATACTATCTCAAGCTTGCTGCCAAAAATGACCCGAAAAAAAAATCGTATTCTGGAAATTTTTGTTGAATAACCCTATTGGTAACCGAATTGGGGCTCTGAAAATACTGTCCGATTTTTAACTCCGGAATTCCAGAAAAAAACAAACGAAAACGGCCCTACACTTACCGTGTCATACCTTGAGCTTAAACATATATACCGCTGGCGTATGTGCCTCCCTTTTCGTTCACTTTAATCACGAACCATCATTGTCAAAAAATTTCAGCCTAAAGCCAAATTTCGGAACTCAAACGAAAATTCGGTCGGCCGGCATCGTTTTTGAAAATTGTTCTCTTTATCTCGTGACAGTATACGTTCTAGGATAGCCCTCAGGCAAAGTAAGTGCGTAAGTTTACCTGCGAGCTGAGAATCGTTGCCAGCCTCGCCTGTGGGTCTTCTCCGCGCTTGGTGCGTATCAGAACGTAGACTCGCTTTAAGCCGGGACACGACCGCAGCAGCTTCTCTAGTAGAACCTGGATCAGTGGCGCATAATTCGTAAAAATGATGTTCACAGAATAAACCAGGAATTGCAAGAAGACTGTCACAAAAGTTCTGTCTATGACACCTGGATATAGGTAACAACTTTATGCAGATAAACGTAGACTCATTTGGAAAGATTGTTCAGAGCTTTGTTCCATGCGTGATGCCACTGCGGAGCCAGTAATGGACTGAAAGTCTTGCTTTTCGAATCTCCCTAGGCTGCACCGCCCACATCGTCACGGTGCCCCAGGATGAGGTTTATTGTAGCGATTGCTACATTATAGTAGCATTTCGAGCCTTCAGCATGGCGGCGCGCAACCCTGTGGCTGCGTCGCCACGCTGTCACGTGGTTGGTCACGTGGTGCGGAGCAGCTGCCGGCGGCGCGGCACCGTGGCTGATCACGTGGTTTGTCACGTGACCAAGTTCTACTCGGCCAGCTGTAGCTATCTCGTCACTCCAGGTTTAACCACAGCTAATTACCACCGCCAATTTTTTTGCCACCGTCAACTACCACACAGCAACGTGCTTTGTTCAATGCATGCGGATTCTGAGAACGAGAGAGATATAATGGAAGGAAGAGAGAAAATCAATATCTCAGGTCCGCGTTACTCGTTTAAGCGACCAGTTTGAGACCGGAGTTTGGGTCCGTACGGTACAGTTGATGTAGGCCACCAAGAACGGTCATAGTTTTGGACTGTGTGCAGCGGGTTGACACGAACCGCAAAGTGGCACAACTCCGCAAAGGAAGCGTAATGGCATTCCAGAACGCCTTTTTGAAACGAATCAGATGTAGCATGCACTACTTGCATAATAGTCGCGTCGGCACACTTGCTCCAAGTCAACTGCAAACACAACTACTTGCAATCTCATCAGGCCTGTAGTTCAAGTTAGTCGTCTTGAGTGCACCTGCTTAGTACCCATTCAGTGAGCGCGAAGGCGACGAATGCTAAACGCTAATTTACAGGCGTCCTTCAATGCACTGTCCACAGAAACTGCAAGAAATGTACGCGTGACGGCAGTAATGCACGGAATAATATCGTACTTTCCCGACGAGCCCCGTTCCTCCGGTAAGGAACACCACTCGGTCCTGGTAGAACTGTGCAACCTGGGAGTCGTCTTTTCCTTCGGGCCCCGCAGTCGTTGACGGGCCCTGCTGGTGGTCCGGTAGGGACGCCATGGAGGATGCCACTTGGCTGGCTGGAGCCGATATTGGAGCTGAGAGGCAAACACGAGGTGTTTATTTGAGCACAAACATCGCATAGCACACACGACTAATATGGACATTTCTAGCACGAGGAGATTTCTGCATCACTCTGTCTGTATAGTGACCTGCCTTATTGCGATATGCGTGCGTGGTGATTTTGGGATTTGTTTTCTACAGAAATGGGGGTGGGGTGATGTGACTTCATTCGAATTCCATGTCATCCTGATTCTTTTTTTTTTTTTTTTGCAGTTTGATTTCCCATGTCATTGGAATCACTCAGACGGGCGGTTGGTAAGAATCGAATAGAATCGAACAAAAATAATTGCACCACAGTGGCCTTACATTCATTACACACTTTTCATTCACTGCTTACAGACAAACTGATAGTGAAAGGCGCGGTTAATTTTCCTAGACAACCGTGAGCGGAAAAAGGCGACCTCATTGTTTTACTTTCCACGTGTGGATAAGATTAGAAATCTGTGCTCATATATATAGTAGAACGTGCTCAATAAAATTGTGAGCACCACGAAACGCAAATGAACGCAACTTTATCAGCTAAAACTCAAGCGAAAGTGACCGACAAACTTTTCAAGCTGTTTTTTTTTTTTCACAAGCAGCGTGGCTATAGCTGGGTCTTGCTTACCTGCGCTACTAGTTTTGTCAGTCACCCGTTGTACAAGTGGTAATCACTGCACATTTCGCTGCCTGCCTTTGAAAATGCCGCGCTTTTCCTCTTGGCTAATGGGCCAGAACTACAAGTCTGTTGGAAAGATGCAGCTGGCTCAGGCACCCTGACCTTAAAGTCCCGGTCGAGTCTGTGGACTGCGGTTTTCTGCGTGCGCTCTAATGGAGTCTGGTGCAGCACACATTGCGATCGCTCCCTCAAAGGAGCACAATGGAGGGCGACTAGTGCATCTCTTTTTTCACGATAATCCGTTTTGCTTGCAGAGCAGGACCCGCCGCGGTGGCTCAGTGGTTCGGGCGCTCGGCTACTGATCTGGAGTACCCGAGTTCGAACCCGACCGCGGCGGCTGCGTTTTTATGGAGGAAAAACGCTAAGACTCCCGTGTGCTGTGCGATGTCAGTGCACGTTAAAGATCCCCAGGTGGTCGAAATTATTCCTGAGCCCTCCACTACGGCACCTCATTCTTCCTTCTTTCACTCTTTCCTTTATCCCTTCCCTTACGGCGCGGTTCAGGTGTCCAACGATATGAGACAGATGATACTGGCCCATTTCCTTTCCACACAGAAACCAATCATCATCATCATCATCATCATCATCATCATCATCATCATTGTTGTTGTTGTTGTTGTTGTTGAAGAGCAGGCAGTAAACTTGCAGTCTGTGAACGAGAGTTTTGCCGCAGTGTGGCTGAGTTTTTTGATGGCAAAATTATTGCGGGAAAGCTGACTTACAGAATCTTGCAAGATGTAAATTGAAATTAAGATGTAAAAATACGAAATTTATAGCTGGAGAAGGAAAGATACTTTGTGGAAATGCGAGCTTGCGTACGCAGTGACACTCCGGGTAAAGAACGCGCATGCGCAAAACGTTACGTACCAAAGCGCGCATCTTCCGGGCGTACGCACATTACAAATCATAGCGCGCGCACCCTACAGGGGTCCGTTACGTTGACAACATCGCGGCGCGCGTTCAACCACTTTGGACCAAATGCAGCATCGCCGCTGCATTGTTCTTCATGACAGGTTGTTCTAAATAGCTGGATTCGCTTTTAATTCGCGTACTCTCGCCCATACAGCAAAGTATAAAAGACATCTGGTCCTTGTTGTTCAGATAATTTGCTGATTTTCAAGCTGTTAAGCATACACCTATACGCAGCGCACATTGTCGTCATACCAACGACACTCGGTGAAGCAATTCGTGCCAACATTAACATTTGTGTCTATTCTTGTAGTTTTCCTTGTTGAGTAAACAAAAGCTGCCAATACACTTACTAATGTCATAGATAATAAAGAAAAAAAAAGGATCAGAGGATGCCAAGGTGAAGCAGAAAAGGGACTATCAGAAAATGAAGTCAGTATGCGAAGTCAGTCAGCATACGGTGAAGTCAAAGCCTATCCTGTAGGACCGACGCTCTCTAGAAGCGGAGCTGCTTGAGAGGCCTTCACTACCGATGGTCTCCACTGCCAGTGGCCGAGAATCTTCACCTCCGACAGCGGGTTATTAGCCATATCGATTACAAAGTAAAATAGTTCGTGAAAGCTACACCAAGCCACAAACGACGCAGCAGAGTTGCTTCACGTCGTGGCGGGCTTGCTGAAAGCCGGGGTTTCAGGTCAAGGTACACAGTCAACGTCCAGGGATGGTAAACGAGCTAGAAAACTGGCCGGAATTTCACGAGGCAAGAGTGATCTCCCGCGCAAGTGCGCGAAGCCTGCCCGTCGCGTCTGCTCTCGAAAAAGGGATCGACACACAATCGCCGTTGTGGTGGGCAGTTCGCGCGACCTCGCCCGCGCGGTGATTGCCTGCGATGCCGCTGTGTCCCGGTTGCATAAACTGCTACGCTGGTTGTTGCGAGAGCATTCGTCATGATACAACGCAACTTGTACAGTGATAACTGTTAGGCGCCCGTCCCTGGCTTTCTCGTCGGCGTAACCGGTGGGTACGCTAATGTCACGTGACCTAT
The DNA here is from genome assembly GCF_052857255.1 of Amblyomma americanum. Taxonomy (NCBI): domain Eukaryota; kingdom Metazoa; phylum Arthropoda; class Arachnida; order Ixodida; family Ixodidae; genus Amblyomma; species Amblyomma americanum. The sequence continues at coordinate 206,356,703 of NC_135500.1, forward strand.
GTCACAGTCAACCTGGGCTGCAGAAGCCTGCGGGTGGCTCTGTTTAAAACAGCCGCCTTCCAGCGCAGGGGTGCATCACGTGATCAGTACAACAGTGCGTCAGGAATACATCCATAAAACTAAACGACTGAACTGGCCGCCGCGGTAGCTCAGTGGTTATGGCACTCATGTACAAGCGCAGAACAAACAGGGACAAAGAAGGATGGGACACCACGAGCGCTTAATAATACTACTAATAATAATAATAATTGGTTTTTGGGGGAAAGGAAATGGCGCAGTATCTGTCTCATACATCGTTGGACACCTGAACCGCGCCGTAAGGGAAGGGATGAAGGAGGGAGTGAAAGAAGAAAGAGAAATAGGTGCCGTAGTGGAGGGCTCAGGCATAATTTCGACCACCTGGGGATCTTTAACGTGCACTGACATCGCACAGCACACGGGCGCCTTAGCGTTTTTCCTCCATAAAAACGCAGCCGCCGCGGTCGGGTTCGAACCCGGGAGCTCCGGATCAGTAGTCGAGCGCCCTAACCACTGAGCCACCGCGGCGGGGTCGAGCGCTTACTTCCAACTAAAGATTTACTGACAAACAAGCACATTACATACAACCTTGCTGCATGACGTCAAACTGACAGCACTGCCGACATCAACTGGCCGCACCCAAAAACATTTTTTTCTTTTTTAGTGAGCGATACAGATGGTGCGCTGACGCAGGATGGACTCGCTTTTCTAATCAATTCTGCTTCTATTATCTCTCTAACATCCTGGCACCTATGCTTGGCCACTATCTTGCATGCGCTGAAGAAAGGTTTGCATAGTTTTTTATTCTTTTCCGCGCAGTCATGACAATGTTCAGAAAGATGACCATCGCTATAATTGCCTACCTTCCTCCTCTGCTCCAGCAATCTTTCATTCAGACATCGGCCAGTTTGACCGATGTACCGAGAACCACACGATAGAGGAATTTCATATACTACTTCACAAGCACACGCTACAAAAGTATCTCGGTGCTTGATAGCGCCTGGTTCTTTTGCCTTTTGGAAAGGATTGGTCATTTTCACTAGTTTTTCCAGCTTCTCGGGCGCCGACAGCACTACTCTGACGCCACTGCGTTTTGCAATCTTCTTTAGGCGATGCGAGGTGTTGTGCAAATAAGGAACGACTACTATCTTATTTCCATTAGCTTCGCTCTGGTTCCTGTACTTTTTCTTTGGCGTTTTCAACATGCCTTCTGATACAGAAACAATGAGGCTGATCAAATAACCAGCTGACTGGAGGCGCGTCACTTGGTTTTGAAAACTATGGCTCAGTGAACGGCAACACGACTTTTTTAATGCATTACGTAGACATTGCTTAGCGATTGCTTTCTTTACAAGTTTCGAATGTGATGAATGAAACGGTAAGAGAGGTTTATTAGCCCTTGGATGGTATTCCCAACAGGTATAATTCTCAGTGAAATTTAGCTTTAAATCTAAAAAGTGTAAAACACCATCTCTTGGAATTCCATGCGTCAGTACTAAACGAATAAAGCACTCACCAAAAAGGGCTAAAAGCTGGTTGACAGTGGCCGGAAAATCCCTGCACCCTTGTAATAAAATTTAAAAAACATCAACGTATCTAAAAACAGTCACGTTGCTAAAATCCTTCAGGTGGTCACAAACGACTCTGTCACAATGGGCTAAAACAATGTCACTGAGAACAGGAGCGATACACGAACGTATACAAACCCCTTGCTTCTGAATGAAAACTTGGTCATTCCATTCAATGTACGTTGACCTGAGATAAAATGAAAGCAATTCTAAAAAACTTTCTACGGACAAACCTGCTGCATTTTGAAAAGCTGTTGACCCAAAACAATCAATTGACTCTTCCACACAGCTGAGGCGTTTTTCTTGTGGCAAGGAATAATACAAATCCTTTATGTCAAAAGAGCAGGCCATAAAACCATTGTTATGATTCTTCTCCAAGAACTTCAAAACTATTTCAGAACTTCGAATGTGGAAGGGGTCGTCAATTACTAAAAGATTTAGTTTTTTTTTGCAGGAAGAGAGCGACTGATTTTTGCCACGTGCCATTTTCTGTTACAATAACCCTTAGGGGACACTTCACTTTGTGGGTTTTAGCAGTGAACATGACCTGTAAAAATGCAGCATTACTTTTTTCCAGTCAGCTGGTTATTTGATCAGCCTCATTGTTTCTGTATCAGAAGGCATGTTGAAAACGCCAAAGAAAAATAACAGGAACCAGAGCGAAGCTAATGGAAATAAGATAGTAGTCGTTCCTTATTTGCACAACACCTCGCATCGCCTAAAGAAGATTGCAAAACGCAGTGGCGTCAGAGTAGTGCTGTCGGCGCCCGAGAAGCTGGAAAAACTAGTGAAAATGACCAATCCTTTCCAAAAGGCAAAAGAACCAGGCGCTATCAAGCACCGAGATACTTTTGTAGCGTGTGCTTGTGAAGTAGTATATGAAATTCCTCTATCGTGTGGTTCTCGGTACATCGGTCAAACTGGCCGATGTCTGAATGAAAGATTGCTGGAGCACAGGAGGAAGGTAGGCAATTATAGCGATGGTCATCTTTCTGAACATTGTCATGACTGCGCGGAAAAGAATAAAAAACTATGCAAACCTTTCTTCAGCGCATGCAAGATAGTGGCCAAGCATAGGTGCCAGGATGTTAGAGAGATAATAGAAGCAGAATTGATTAGAAAAGCGAGTCCATCCTGCGTCAGCGCACCATCTGTATCGCTCACTAAAAAAGAAAAAAATGTTTTTGGGTGCGGCCAGTTGATGTCGGCAGTGCTGTCAGTTTGGCGTCATGCAGCAAGGTTGTATGTAATGTGCTTGTTTGTCAGTAAATCTTTAGTTGGAAGTAAGCGCTCGTGGTGTCCCATCCTTCTTTGTCCCTGTTTGTTCTGCGCTTGTACATGACTGCAATGCACCAACTAGCCCAAAGGTCTGTGCTCTTGTTATGGCACTCGGCTGCTGACCCGAAAGACGCGGGTTCGATCCCGGCCGCGGCGGTCGAATTTTGATGGAGGCGAAACTCTTGAGGCCCGTGTACTGTACGATTTCAGTGCACGTTAAAAAGCCCCAGGTGGTGGAACTTATTCCGCAGCCCTCCAGAACGGCGTCCCTCATAGCCTGAGTCGCTTCGGGACGTTAAACCCCCAATAAAACAATAAACGACTAAACAGCTATCGCTGAACATCGCGTTGCACAGTCGTAACCGTCCTGTGAGTTTTTTTTTTTTACTGTTCACTCTTTTGCGTTTTTGCTGCTTCATCTGGTCAGAATACGTATGTCGTATCCGCCCATTACAAATTTAGGGACCATCATAGCCTGTCATTATCATCACTCGATGAACATTGCGTCGCGGCAAATTAGATGTGTCATGGCTTACTGCATACGCCTAACTGAAAGTGTCCAATAGCAGCAAGGTAACACATGACTTGCACGTGACGTCACAGACACCGTGACGGTGAAACACACAGAGCTTCCACGGCGCAGATGGGAGCAGGGGGCGATAAGCGGATTATAGAAACAGGCAAGGTTCCCGCCGTGCTCCTGGTTCACCAGCATGGCGGCTGCTCTAACGTGGGTACACGTTATCTATAGGAAGTGACACACACAAGCGCTTATTCCTTCTGTCTCATAGGTATGTATTTCTATGCGCTATCAATGCCCGAACTTGTTAAATCCTCAACTGTATTCGCCAAGACCATTTCACTTTTAGATGTAAACGCTGCTGATTATCTCGCTTTTTGAACACTGTGGAGTGATAACGACGATGTTATACTTAATCGCTTTCAACTCAACTCTACCCATTCTGTTGTCTCGTTTGTTTGGCCCTGACAGTGTACATACATACACCCTCAGAGAGCACACCAAAAATGGCACGCTTATCCAGAAAACAAGACGAGAACCACTAATGTAGATAGCAAAATCATTTTTACAGAAATCACAAACTTTCAACCCATGGCCCTGCTGGGTGAAGTTAGAACGGTAGCCACATACCAGCCCCCATCCCGACCCTCCCTCCATCACAAACTGCTGCGTATTCCAGACTGCTTAATTTCTTTTTTTCGTCTCCGCTACCGTGTAAGAAAGTTTTCAGTTGCGGCTAATTATGACAACGACGACGCCTACATTTGGCAAATTCTCATGCATAGCTACCAAAGCAAACAGTTCAGAACCAGAAAACAGAGCAAGCGCGCTCACGTTAGAGGGCGGGCTTCCAGTCCTTGCTTCAGCTGAGTCAGGTTCACACACTGCTATCACCGCAAAGCAGAGCAGCACTGTTCTAGCGTGTCCCTTTTCTGGCAGCAAAGGCGCGTACCTCGAAGGACGCGAAACAGAACTGCGCCCACAAGTTGAGCGATCGTGCACTAAAGGCAGGAAAGCCGAAGCGCCTTTCATGTCCGTGATGGTATTCATTAAATGCTTCCGGTTAATGTGCGCGGTGTTCGATGGGGCTGCAACCACAATGACGCACGCACTTGACATATGGATAAGGATATGCAGCGCGTCTGTGCGCACAAAAGCGACTGAGAGGCAAAAGTGATGTGGAACGTCCGTAAGCTTGGGCCTTAAATGTGCGTGGTCGCGTAGGCTTCCTCTCTGGAGTTTGCGCACCGGTCTTTTTCCTGCTCCTTACGCGGGTAGTTGTCGCAGTCTAGTTCCCCCGGTTTTCGCGTAGTCGTCGGCGTAGGCAGTGAACCATGCATAGGCATGGCGCAAGCTTGCTATCACGTCACAATACCCTGTGCAAGCAGTCCTTGTTTCGTAGCCGAATACGTCACAAAATGCCTGCATTGACTTAAAGTTCAGCAGGCAGTGCAACGTCAGAGCGATTACGCCCGTAAGCGCGCTTTTCCCTGACCGCAAGAAAGCCATAATCAATATGCAAAAAAAAAAAAAACGATACAGCGCAGAGCCAACAAGCGTCGTGGTAATATGCAGCCTCGTCATTTAATACTTTATCGTGAGCTCGCTGTCAGAGCAAACGTCAGGAAACTTGTCATGGATTGCGTCACCATTTCGTCAATCATTTTGTGAACCAGCTCGTGCTGATCGCCGCTACTATCCTTTGGGTACATGCCCGCCATTTTTTTTTCATTCGGGGCTCTTCGTCCTGAAACGACAGTAGTACGGAGATAGTAATTAAAAAAGAGCTAAGCTGAAAGCACTTCAGAGAAACAAGAATGTGGACAGGATCAACGAAAAAGAGAACTGGATGGGAAACCGTGCTTTACTGGATAGCGTTGTGCATTTTATACATAAGAATGAGAGAAAACCGTAAACCTTCTGGTCTACGTCTTCTGGAGTTGAACGTCCCAAAGCGACTCAGGCTATGAGGAACGTCGTATTGAAGGGCGCAGGAACATTTCGACTGCCTGGGGCTCTTTAACGTGCACTGACATCGCACAGTACACGGGCCTCCAGCATTTCGCCTCCACCGAAATGCGACTGCCGCGGCCGGGATCGAACCCGCGTCTTTGGGGTCGGCAGCCGAGCGCCATAAGCACTGAGACACCGCGTCGGCTGCATGCTCATTCTAAACTGAATTTAATAGTGCAGTATTATTGATAACTAAGCAAACTGAGTGCTTCGGTAGGCTTGCTGGACAGGCACTAAAGCACGGGTGGATTTATGGGCAATCTTTCAAAGGGTGAGGAGGGTGATCCCCAATGCGCTATGTATTTATGAACTGTTATGAACTGTTATGTTATGAACTGTTATGAACTGTTATGAACTGTTATGTATTTATGAACTGTCAGCGTGTTCCTTCTCAAACGAAAATTTACCGTTCTGTGGGGTCGATCGGACTTCTTTTAGGGCTTCTTTTGAAATAATCGCAACTGCAGGGTTGCGATTATTTCAAACCGGGTGGAATCACCATTGCCCTTTTTCCTTCTTTGATAATTCTCTAAAAACTTAAATACTGACTGCTTGGTCAAGACTCAGCCGTTAGGTGTTACTTGCAAAATATGCACGAAACCTTCGGTTTGTGCGAAAGTAATTCGAGCTGTTGATCAATTCGCTCTCGCTCTACTGTATCTTATAGCTGTCCAGGTTAGCACAGTTGCTAGCGCCACTGCACCGTTGAGGAGGGGATTCCAACTTCGGACCAGGACGAATTTTTCTTCAACTGCGACGTTTCTGTGGAAGCTGTAAAGCCTTCCTTTGTAGCAGTGTGGCTGCGCTTTGGTGGATGCTAATGAGTAATTAGTGCTTTATTAGTAACGGTGGTTATGTGATCTTCGCTAAGGCGCCCGTGTGCTGTGCGATGTCAGTGCACGTTAAAGATCCCCAGGTAGTCGAAATTATTCCGAAGCCCTCCACTACGGCACCTTTTTCTTCTTTCACCCCCTCCTTTACCCTTCCCTTACGGCGCGGTTCAGGTGTCCAACGATATATGAGACAGATACTGCGCCATTTCCTTCCCCCCCAAACCCAATTATTATTATTATTATTATTATGATTATTATTATTATTATTATGTGATCAAGAGGTGTACGCCAATGTACTTATATTGTGTAGTATGAGCCATTATGCCATCAATAATGTGGCAAGTAAAGTACGGATTAACGTATTTTAGTGTCAGAGAAATGATCTTAGATTTAGAAGTGTTAAGAGTCATTAGCGACGTTTTACACCAACCACCTTGAAGGGAAAGCTTGTTGTCAGGGATCGGTGAATAATGCAGTCATCAGCAAAAATTCTCATGAACGATGAAATGCCATTTGGTAAGTGAATAATGTAAATTAAAGAGAACAACGCGCCGATGACGCCGTCTTGCGGACCACCTGATGTAATGTTGGGAAGAGGAGAGGGATAATTACAACGGTAAACTGCTTGCGATCTGAGAGAAAGATACGGAGACGAGACGAAATTAGGGAATCTAATTCGAGCTCAGTATCTTACGCTGTCTTTCACTAGTCGCTTTCGGTCGAACGCTCTGAGGGGGACCTTACTCCGACATTCTTCTCAGAGCGGCTGTGGCCAGGGGCACTCTGGGTCACGTGGTTACTCCCACCAATCCTAGCGCGGCGCCGGCACGGTGGCAGTATGCGACGGGGCGGTAGTCAGCGGCCGGCGGCGAAATGGCTGTGTGGAGCTCTGTGGCAATGTTTTGATGTTGCGCTTGAGTCATGCACAATCTTCACGCCAACGAACTTCATCAGTACGTGCCGCTGTCTGGAGAAGTTTCTTCGCTGTGCATAGCTGCACAGACCACTGCGCTAACTTCGGTTACTGAGCATACCCAACAATTCTGGACAAAACCATGTTTGAGTGGGAGACCGCGTATGAACGGAATTTTTTCGTGTAATGTAAGATTTCACTATAACAATCAATATACACGCAGATCACCCGACGGCAGTCTTGCATTTTTTTCTAATAACATTTTTGCTACCGTCAAAAGCGCTCTGCATTGGTTTTTTCTATGGCCGTCTTAACTACGTGCTACGTATCAGAAGAATGCACCATTAATTTCAATATTTTCTTAACAGTATCGTACAATTTTCCAATTTTCAAAATTTTTGTCCGGCAGTGTTGGACATGGCGGCGTTCGCAAGTATGGAAAAGGATTAGCGCGAGGAGCCTTCTACGATGCCTTTGCGCCTGAATTTCTGACGAAGTATATTTGCGTCTCCGTCATTGTGACTGCAAATGCAGCAGATGTGTTCATTAGTGTGTGTACTGTGCAAAAAATGCAGATATAGATGTGGACAGTGAAAGTGCAGCGTTTTTGTGTGCTGGCGAAGTGAGCGGAATATGACGACGCTGACCAAGCCTTGGAACGTCACGTTGCAGTGCCGACAAAGCAGCGTCGGCAGCTCTGGGAATGGAATATGGATGGGCTTTGAAGGAACAGTACGATACGGGAATAAATAAATTGAGCCAAATGTTGCTTTCAGTCGGGGCAAAGCGAAAAACATTTATGGACTGCTTCCTCTTCGAAAAAGCTTCCTGGATCGCATGTTCGGCTTGACGGCGCCTCCGCCGACTCGGATTTAGGGCTCGTCCCGGCCTGGGCGCTCTGAGCCAGGGAATCAAAGCAACCAGTAGAAGTCGCCATTAGATATTCGTTGGCAATATGCTACACGAATAAAAGCTTTGGAGAAACTAGGAAAGACGCACTCGGTTTGTAAGTTGCTGTTCATGTTAAAACGCTGCTCAGTATAGTAAATTCGAACAAGTGTGACTCGCGAGAACAGCCTTTTCTGAACCCATGCTGTTTAGGGAGGGAGAAATGTTTAGATTCCATCAATCATCAGCCTGACTGCGCCCACTGCAGGGCAAAGGCCTCTCCCATGTCTCTCCAATTGGCCCTGTCCTTTGCCAGCTGCAGCCACCCTGTCCCCGCAGTCTTCTTAATCTCATCCGCCCACATAACTTTCTGCCGCCCTCTGCTAAGCTTGTCTTATATTGGAATCCACTCCGTTACCTTTAAGGACCAACGGTTATCTTGCCTTCGCATTACATGTGCTGCCCAAGACCATTTCTTTCTCTTGATTTCGACTAGGTTGTCATTAACACGCGTTTGTTCCCTCACCCACTCTGCCCGCTTCCGGTCTCTTAACGTTACACCTGTAATTTTTCTTTCCATGGCTCGCTGCGTTGTCCTTAACTTAAGCTGAACCCTTTTCGTCAGTCTCCACGTTTCTGTCCCGTAGGTGAGTACCAATAAGATACAGCTGTTGTATACTTTTCTCTTGAGGAATATTGGTAGACTGCCATTCATGATCCGAGAGAACTTGCCAAATGCGCTCCACCCCATTCTGATTCGTCTAGTGATTTCCCTCAAGCATCCTGCGGCAGATGCACTTTAGAGAGATCGGACGGTAATTTGAGCTTGAATGTTTATTGCCACTTTTGTATACTGGTACCACTTTTGCTATTTTCCAAACACTGGTGCGCAAGTCTGTTGATAATGACTGCCTAAAGATACGAAGTATGCCGGGGTACTCGACAGGAATTTTGTTTCTTTAGTGTTTTTGAGTTAATTTCATCGACGCCAGATGAGGATAAGTTAAGGCTACTGATGAGTTATATTATATTGTCATATTTAATGTCGATCGGTGCCATGTGTGGGTAGTTTAAAAACGGTACTTTATGAATGTTAGACTTGTCTTCATTTCGGACTAGAGATGTGAAAACATCAGTTAAACGCTTTTGGACAGTGAGCGTCGTAATAAGAAATGTTATTGTCATGCACCGAAACATCGTTAATCAGCCAGCGATAGGCTATTACCTTCCAGAACTTGCTCGCGTTATCCTTGAGCAGTGCTGGAAGTTCTTCAAAAAAATTTGGGGCACACGTAAGCTCCGCCTTTGTTGTTAATGGATCCCGGCAGCGGCTCCTCTTGCCCATGCATACACGGACACTGTGCCCATGTTATATTACATGAATAACCACACGACATACATATAAATCCCCTCTTTAACCTAGTGATACAAACGTGCCTGCGTCGATGGAAGAAATGGTCCGTCCCATCGTCCGTAATTACTCTCTTCGCAAATTTTCTCACGACTCGCCGATACTCGATTACTATCTCAATATGCGCTGTACGGATATGTAAGGCTTTTTTGTGGTGTTTTTCCAACAGTTATATTTTACTGTCCAACGGTGCGTCGTGCTGCTGCAGAGCCCAGACTAGAGGCTACGTATGGTTGGAACACAACTGTCATTTCTGTGTACAAGATGTTCCAGAGGATAGCCTGCACAGCGGTCATTACCTTGCGTAGCATGTTACAGGTGATGGACTGCGTATTGTTCGATCGCTTGTTCGCTGCCGAAAGTGTTCCATGCGTCTGTCTTGCGAAGACTACGCGAATCAAAACAACAATTGGGGCAAGAACCACAAAATGGGGTTAAGCGTTTTAAAATAATTCATTCGGACGAAACGTGAGTGACAACTGTGGGAGGCAAAGCGTCCGTTCACCACGTTCATTTCCTACTTTGCTTTGCGGCACGGGCCGAGACTTCCTTAACCCTTGCTTTCCTGAAAGCCTTTCTCTAAATAACGAATGTTACCTTGTACAGCTCTTAATTATATACATTAACACCTCTTTTTAGGCTAGTTGGTGCATACTCGAATTAGAGAAAACCTAGCGCCAAAACCATGTGTGCCTCGTCGTCGTTCGTCCTTGTGGTTTGCATGGTTTTGGCGCTAGGTTTTCTCTAATTCAAACAGCTCTTAATACCGTCACCGACAAAGGGTGGACTTATCAAGAGAGCCATTTCCTCGATCGGGGCTCGCAGAATAGCAGCGCGCATGAGAGACGAGGACTGCGCTAGGACATGCGCCAATTCTTCGAGTGCGGCTGCATGGTGGCGCCGGCAGAGTGCCAGCAATGTGGAATTGCCCCCCTCCCTCTTAAGCGGCGTCGACTCGATGTCGTACCTATACAAGAGGAAAAGAATGGCCAGGCGCTACAGAACAAGCGGCGCAGGTGTCCTTGGCACCAGATGTGGTCCCTGCAAATGGTCTAACGGGCGCAGTATAGCTTCATTCTTCGGACGTCGGCTTGCGGGAGCGTCTCCTAGTTGACTTTGTTTTAGTTGGCGTAGCACCTTGTATGGTCAACGCAGCGACGAAGAAGCTTTTTAGAGCGCTCTCGCAAACGAATTCGCTTCCATATCCAGACTTAATTGCTCGCCTGGCCTGTAAACGAACTCCCTGTGGCAGAGGCTGCAGCGCAGGGCGTCGTTTCCTTGCTGTAGCCGGATTGGATGTCAGGTAAGTTGGCGAGCGGCTTCTGAATCGCCAACAAATTGGCCAGCACTCGCGACAGAGGAGTGAAGCATCCGGAAACAGAATTGCGCACATGGTTTGGGCTTCGCAACCACGCACCAAACAAAACGGGCCGAAGCACATCGTCTCTTGGAGCGCAGTGCTATCATAAAATGTGATGCGAGGAAGTATTTGGTCCCAGTTCCCGTGGTCAGCTTCGGCTTACATAGAAATTATCAGTCAGTCTGTTCGTTCGAGAATCGTAAGCAGTTGTTTTTCGATGGCTGGTGCCACCGAACCGCTTCGCCTTCTGCGTAAATGCCAACGTAAACGCAGTTTCCGTGTCGGTTAAAACGGCTGTTGGGCCATCGTGACGAAGCACAAAATTATGAATGAATAGGGGCGAATTTCGTAAGCAGTCCCGCGGGGAAGGGCCTTGGTCTCACAGTAGCTACTGAGGACACTGGAAATGGCCCGAGCAAATCCGTGCCAGCCGGTCGAAATGGGATATGCAGGGGCTCGATAGGCGTGAGAGAGAGAGGGAGAGCAAATAGAGAGGATGAGGCGGCGTAGATGGTGAATGCGGGCATGACCTTAGTCCGCGTCCCTAGTCCGGGATGCCGCAAGATCCCACCGCCTCGCGAGCTCGGCGTGCGAAGCAGCTAGCGTCGTCGCAATCGAGCACTCGAGGAGGAAGGTCTCCCAAGCATCTTTAGTGTGGGTGGGGTGAGGAGGAAAGTGGGGACTGCGTTGACAGGCCTGCGTTCACAGGAGGGAACTGGCCATGTATGTTGTTGTAATAGTCGATGATTTCTCGAAACCGCAGAAGCTGTACGCTAGGCTTATCGATTGTGGAGGACGCGGAAGTAGGTGCCCGAAGGATAAGCGCTAGGGCAGCCGCAGCAGCTTCGTTACCAGGGGGTCCCTGGTGGGCCGGCGCCCGCACGATGCGTCTAGGCGTGGGTTCGGCGTCTCTAACGGCGTTGTAGACTATGTGATAGGCTAGGGGACATACCTCGCCCTTGGCATAGCTCTCGCAAGCGAAACGCGAGTCTGAAATGATAACCTTATATTGGGGTCTGCGACCGCGAGAGTGATAGCATCTATCTCAAGCTCATGTCGCAAGGCTTGAGGAGTCCGACCGCTTGAGTCGGTGGCGTCTGTCGGCTTTGTCGCTCACGGCAAGCTATTGAGTAGCGTTGTACCACTGCAGCAAGCCTTGGGCAGCAGTACTATACAATACAATACAATACAATACAATACAATACAATACAATACAATACAACACAATACAATACAATACAATACAATACAATACAATACAATACAATACAATACAATACAATACAATACAATGCAATATAATACAATACAATACAATCTTTATTCTACATCTCAGGGATGTTTGGAGCACGGGCAAAAAGCCAGAACAAGGCTTGACTAAAGCCCGTACCCCAATACATGGCAAGCAGTGTGCAGCTACATGCTGCAGTGGTTGAAAATAAAGAATAAAACAATGGGTGCGATAGGAGAATACAAACACAAGTCAAACATGAGCATACATGAAAATGAAGTGCATTGTAATGAAATTATTAGTTTACATGGTGAAGCGTATATATGTTTACACATACATACAATATGGTCCAAAGACATCAGCAATAAAGAACACAGCACAAAAAGGGAAAAGCGGAAAAAAGTAAATGTCCAAACAGTTTCAAAATTTAAGACGTTGTGACATATCAGTCCTATACATATTTATTCCGCAGACTCTTCAATGAAATAGAGTCAAAATCTGTATTTATGCTCCTCGCGAAATCATTCAGCAATGTTGGTAGTCTAAATTTTAGCATTTGCCTTCCATATCCTGTACGGCATTTGCTCAATTTCCATTCATCTGGGTTGCGCATTGGATATATAGGAGTGTGTTTTTCAAGATTTGTCAGCAACTTCAAGGTGTCATTCCCTTTAGTTCTTTCTAATCTGTATTGCTTAGAAAGTCTGTAGTCATACATAGATTCTACGCTGACAACATTTAGCTGTTTGTACGTACATCCCCTGCGTGCGACTTAAATAGGGTGCTTTGCATATTATGCGGATGGCAAGGTTTTGTAGCAAATGGAGCTCATGAATATTGTCTTTAGTAGTAGTTCTCCAAACAAGTGCGCTGTAATTGAGAGATGATGAGAATAAGGAGTTGTAAAGCATGATATTAACTGCTCTTGGAAATATGAAACAATGTCGGCGCATGATACCTATAGTTCTAGAAAGATTTTTTAATGAGGTCATTTATGTGTGCATCCCAGGACAAATTTTCAGAAAAAATAACACCGAGCGTCTTGAAACACTGACCAACCTGCATCTCTATGCGGTGAATGACAATTGGTGGTAATACATAAACCTTATTTCTTGAATGGAACATAACAGCCTTGGTTTTTGCAATATTTAATTTTAATTCATTTCTTGCTGCCCAGGTATTAACGAGGTTCAGTGTTCGATTAGCATGGAAAGCCAAATCCGGACCAGAACTACCTGGAAAAAATAAGCTTGTGTCGTCAGCGTAAATTATGTACTTAGCACTAGGGTCAATGTTAACTAAGTCGTTTATTATAAAATAAATAGAAAAGGACCTAGGATGCTCCCTTGCGGAACACCTAATTTAACCGGTCTGACGACAGAAGAGTGACCATTTATAACAACGCATTGGGATCGGTATTGAATGTAACACGAAATTAGCTTGCGGGCTATACCGCGAAAACCGTAGTGCTCCAACTTTTTTAGAAGTATACTGTGGTTGATATAATCGAAAGCTTTTGTAAAATCAGCAAGGAGCAAGGACCGCTAGTTCAGTTGATCGATTTTTTCTAAAACCATACTGTGCGGGAGTTAAGATGTCGTAGGGATCAGTAAAAGAAGTTAATCGTTTAAGAATGACTTTATCGAGTCCCTTAGAAAAAACGGGGAGTATTGAAATCGGGCGGTAATTAGACAGGTTGCTTTTTTCACCTTTTTTATATACTACCATGACTTTTGCACATTGCATGCTCCGAGGAAACACCCCCGAAGAAAGGCAAATGTTAACTATATGCGCCAAGATATGTGCAATCAGGTCAATAATATATTTTATAGGCTTTACATGAAGACCCATTATGTCAGTGGACGTGCTGTTTTTCAAACTGGCAATGGTGGTTAATATTTCAGATTCCGAGACTGGCTCAAGAAACGCAGTTGTTGGAAGGAATGTTTTTCATGAAACACAAGTAGTCTCCACTGGACGACACTGAGGTTAGAGAAAGAAAATTGTCATTGAATGTATTAGCTAAGTCCTCCCCTGAAATTATTACGCAATTATTATTTAGTTTTGTAAGCATCCCTGGAGATTTGCCAAATATTTAGTTTAACCTGCGCCTGACGTCACCAGATAGCTGATTCGAGGAAGCTAGAAGATTATAGTGATAACGATGTCTAGCAGCACGAAGTTCTTTGCTGACATGATTTCCACAGGTCTTTAAAGCTTTGAGAGCCTCGGGGCATTTGTTGCTGATAAACTTCTGAAAGAGCCGGTCACGCTTTTTTATCAAGTTAAGGAGTTTAGACGTTACCCATGGCTTACGGATTTTCTTTGACCTAGCACATGTTTTCAGGGGAAAGCAGGTTTTATAGAATGATAAAAATTTCTTCACAAAGGTATCGTAGCCTATATCAGCGTTATGTTCACAGAGCACATCATTCCAGCTCACAATGCAAAGTACAGCTAACACCAATACTTTTTTCTTAGAACCAACCGACATTCAAGAAGTTTGCTCTGTGTTTGCAAATTTGAAAAATTCGCGTAGCTGCGACGCTGACGATGTGCAAATTAGTCCAGTGAAATATGTCCTTGACGTTATAAGTCCCATACTAACCTACATGTATAATCTTTGCCTTTCAACTGCAGTTTATCCAACAAAAATGCAAGTGGCTCGAGTGATTCCGCTATACAAAAAAAAAAGGGTGATAACCGAGATGTTTCGAACTACCGCCCCATATCAATATTGCCTGTGTTTTCTAAAGGTCTGGAAAAAATCCTATTCAAACAACTTTCACGTTTCTGCCACAAATATGATATAATCACAAAATCGCAGTATGGCTTTCAAAAACATCGGTCCACAGAACTGGCACTTCTTGATCAAAAAGAATACATTTTGCAAAACTTCGAGGATAAAAACTACGTTCTGGGGATTTTTGTTGACAATACGCAGGCTTTTGACAACATTAATCACTATTCTTTTTGATAAATTACATCACTACGGTATCAGAGGACATGCACTTAATATGTTAATTAGTTATCTCTCTCACAGAAAACAATTTGTTCAAGTAAGCCATTTAATATCTAATCAGAAAGCAATAGTCGCAGGCGTACCTCAAGGAAGTATTCTTGGTCCCTTACTCTTTAATTTATACATTAATGATATAGTATGTATATCATCTGACCTGAAGTTTGTTATATATGCAGACGACACTAGTATATTTGTGCCTTCATCCTCTTGTGCTGACGCGTTCGTTAAAGGAAACATAGCCTTAAAAAAGTTGGAAGCTTGGACAGACAGTAATCAACTGAATATTAATACAAAAAAACAAAAGCAGTAATTTTTCACCCTAAGGGTAAGCAGCTATCTACCGATTACGATCTTCTGTTTAGAGGTACAAGGATTGAGGTCGCCGAAATAATAAAGGTATTGGGCGTTTTCTTTTCCAAGACGTTGCAATGGGATGACCACGTAAACCATATTTTGCAGAAATTATGTTCCATAACAGGTATACTCAGTCGAAATCGTTATGTCTTTCCAATGTCTGCAAAACTAGCCATTTATTATGCCTTATTTTCTTCTTACATGAACTATTCTCATTTAGACTGGGGCACAACGACCGACAAAAACCTTAGTAGTCTTTTAAGGATGCAAAAAAAGGTTTTACGGATCATTAATAATTTGCCTAAGTTTTACTCAAGTAAATTTATCATCAGAAATCTTAAGGTCATTTCAATAACTAAAATGTATCATTATAAACTCCTACGCGAATATAAACTCAGCATCAAGGAAAATCAAAGGCTGTTTTTGGACATATCGAACTTAGAATTAATAGGCAACGCGGCCTACAATACGAGGACAACAGACCGTTGGAAAGTGCCAAAATGCCGTACGAACTATGGGTTTCAGAGTCTTAGGAATAACCTGCCTCGATTACTAAATGAACATATTAAAGCGGGAACAGATATTTTAGGACTAAATTTCCGGAACCTGAAGGCGTTGTTTTATTAATTTGCATGTCCCTAATACACACCACACATTTCATAAACAAAACACCTTGTACAGATATTTAGCCACTGTTTCATTATGACTGCATGTCTTTATTTCCCGACCGTTCCATGAGCTTGTCGCCATACCTTTCATAAAAATGCCAAGTTATAATTTTGTTTGTCTCTGTATATTTCTGTATATTTTTTTCTGTACATTTGTTTCTGGATTGTGTTGCTTCGTTGCCGTCAATGCCAGGGGGGACCAAGATTTTTTTTTCAAGCCGTAAAGGAACGGCTTTTCTTCTTGGCCCCTTTCACAATGTGTACGTCATGTTGTGAAGAACAAATAAAAATGAATGAAATGAAATGAAATGAATCACGGAATCTCGATAAAGTGCGCGGATTGATTTGCGAGCGAGACAGAGGCGGCTCAGATTTCGCAATAGCTAGGAACCCGTTATACACTGAAATGAAAATCGGAAGGTGATCGCTTAAACAGTAATCATTGACACCAGATTTAGTACGACTGGTTTCAAAGTTTGTTATAAAAAGATCAAGGAGTGTTCGTGAACCTTCACTCAGTCTTGTAGGTGACGTTATCACATTTTGACAAGAGTGAGTGTTCAAAAGAGATTCAAACATCGTCTTTGTACGATTTTCGGCAAGAAAGTTAATATTGAAATCGCCACCTAATATTATATGGCATTTTTGAGCATTGACAAATTCTAAGAGTGAATCTGTGAAGGTGAAAAACGAAGATACATCACCGGATGGCGGGCGATAACATGTACATAATATGTATTTCCGCGATTTTAGTGCAAGCACCTCGAAGTTAGGAGTAGAGCAGGGAAACTCAGGGAGCAATTCGCACTCGATATCATTGGAAATTAGCATGGATACACTGCCACCGCGTTTACACATACGGTTCACAAAATAAGGTTTGTAGCCAGGTAGTTTAACCACATCCTCTTCGCAATAAAACCATGTTTCTGAAAACATCACTACATTAAATCTGATATTGGCCATGCTAAAGAAAACCTCGAGGTCGCCGTTCTTATTCCGGCCCGATCTCAGGTTAAAATGTATGCAGTTCAAGCACTGGCGAGTATCATTTAATGAACAGCCGTCCACTTCTGCTGCATCAACTAAGTCGATCGCTCACATAAGAAGCCATCGTAGAAGGGTTAGAAGTTATGTCCTGACCCGGCGTCATCAAACGGCCAACTCGTAAAATGTGCGCAGACGGCTCAGCTCTGCTGCGCACCACCCGTACTCGAGGCGGCGTATCTGCCTGGCATTAAGAACCATGGTCATGATGAGATGTACGAGGGCACGTGTGTTAAGATATGTCGTTTCATTTGGAAAGTT
Organism: Amblyomma americanum; assembly: GCF_052857255.1. NCBI lineage: Eukaryota > Metazoa > Arthropoda > Arachnida > Ixodida > Ixodidae > Amblyomma > Amblyomma americanum. The sequence goes on from NC_135500.1 coordinate 206,374,085, forward strand.
TTGTGAGAGCGATATCGGCATAGATGCATTTTCTAGCCCTCCGAGTATTAAGAAAAATACTTCGAGCGTCTGCAGGCAAAAATGGCTGACATGTAGTGTCATGGGCGGTGAAGGCGTTTATCTTGGGTAGGCGTTGGTGCTATATTTCATCTGTCGCAATCTATTCTGGCTTATTATGGAAGCGTCCGCTGTATGCAGTGCGATTTTTTTAATGAAATGATGAGAATGCCACGCGTCCGACGTCGTTGTAGAAGAATTTTAGATATGGCGACTACCCTCCAAGGAGGGTAGTTTTCCATAATCACCTCCATTGTTTTTTTTATTCCCAGCTAGCAAAAAGAGACCTCTCATTGGATCCTCTCTAAATAGTGTTCCTGCTTGATGATCAGTACTTTAGAGTTATCAGATTTTTTTTGCGTAGATTTTGCCATTGCGACATCAAGCATACTTCCAGCCAAAAGAACGTTTTCTGGCCGCAGCCAGACCCAGAAGACGCTTGACAGTAGGGCACAGATGTTCGTTTACAAACACAGGCGATTGCGAAGTATTGCCGAGGTCAGAATTCTTCAGGCGCAGCTTTCTAGCTTTTTCGAGCAAGGCATCCCTCTTTCGGCACTGACAGAACTGAACAACAATGCAACTGGGTTCGATCTTGGACGGCACGCGGCGGCAAGTCTCAATGTCATCAGGGGCAATGGCCACTTCGGCGATCTCACCAAGGTCACGGACAATGCTAGTGACGTCCTCGTCGGGTTTTTCATCTAGGCCCTTGATTTTAATGTTTTTGTTTCTCGAGTACTATTCTGCGTGTGTCAGACGGAACTCAGTGTCAGCAAGGCGCTTCTTAATCGCATCAAGCTCAGCACGCAGTTCATCGTTGTCTTAGGGCAGCATTTTCTGCCTTGACGTCACTACAATCCTTCTTCAGCTCTTCAAAGACTTCATTCATGTGAGTCATGCTTTTCTCGTTTTCACGTATTTCCGCTCGCAGTTCTCGCATATCGGCACGTAAATCCCGCTCAACCGCTTCACGGGCGGCCTTTATCTCCTGTCTCAGTTCTTCCCTGATATCGTTGATTTGTTTGGTCATCTTGAAGACAGCACACAGAAAGGAAAAAAAAGTAACTTCACTAATATAGTGCCGATTCAATACAACGTAATTAAGAACACGCAAGGGCAGCAACAGCGAATAAAAGAGAGGCTCAGGCAGCGTGATAAGAAACACCCGACAAACCAACCTGTAAAAACAGATGAGATGGAAGCTCAGAAACGTAGCCTGCTGCGCTGCCACCGCTGCCATTGAACGGTGCGTGTGCCGGACAGTTCCTTTTATGCGCTTCGACGGTCCTGGCGCCACCAAAGTTCCACTGGGCAGGAGCGAAGGTGGCTTCCGCACGCCCAGTCGGTACTGACGTCGACGCTGATGATTTCCTTCTTGCTTGCTCTGGCACAGGCTTGCGCAGGAATGAATATCGGGATTCTGTAAAAACAGATGAGATGGAAGTTCAGAAACGTAGCCAGCTGCGCTGCCACTGCTGCCAATGCACTTTTTACATATCGGCGCCAACGTTTGGGGAAAACCGGCTCAGTGGTTACAGCGCTCTGCTAATGAGCCGGAGTACCCGGGAGTACCCGCGGCGGCCGTATTTCGATGTAGGCGTAACGGAAAAGGCGCCCGTGCGTTGTACCCTCGACTACGGCACCTCTTTCTCTATTCTAGAGGCCGGTGTGCTGTGCAATGTCAGTGCACGGTAAAGAACACCAGGTGGTCGAAATTATCCGGAACCCTCCACTACGGCCTCCCTCATAGCCTGAGTCGCTTTAGAACGTTAAGTCCCCATAAACCCATAAACCAAACCAAATCAAGTTAATCTTGGTGCAATTCTCTCTACTGCTGGGATATGACTTTGTTACACGAACTGTTCCACGCGCTTGATTGTACATGGTTTCCTACCTTGCCCGCTCCTGTTCGCACTATACATGGAACCACTTTGCATAAGTATTGTAAACAGCACACCCGTCAGTGTTTTTCGCATTATGGGTTACAAACTGGCGGTGTTAGCGTATGGAGACGACCTCGCATTTTTCTGCGCTGATAAGCCAAGCATCGACGAGGTTATTCGCTTAACGGAAGACTTCTGTTCAATGTCAGAAGCTAGGAATAATCGTTCTGAGAGTTGCGGTCTATGGTTTGGTATGCGTGTGGAGAAGGACACCCTGCGGAATATGCTGGTACGCAATGGACACGTACGCCACCAAAGTACCTTGGCGTCCCTTTGAGTGCCTTTAAGCATAGTGCACATTACTGGAAAAGACTGCGTGCCAACTGCAGTGAATATTTCGTGGCAATATTTCACTGTCTTGTGTCAGCTGGCATATTTAAGCACAGTCTGTTGATGCAGTCATGGACAGCTGAAGGAAAAATGAATTTTTCTGAGGTAAGTATAGGAGATGGACTGAGGCAACAAATGCGGCATGTTGGCGCGCCATTGTACTCGATGAATTCTGTGCATAAAATAAGACAAAGTGCTGAACCATGAGAAAAGAGCGGACACTGCATTGCCGACGTTGTTCCATTTTGAGTGTTTAAAGGTTAAGTAGATTACAGGGCTGGTTACGTTTACTGTTTTCCGGTATATGAGTATGTTAGGAAACAAGATGGACAAGATGTGCCATGCTTATGTCCGCTCTTTTTTTCAATACAAATAGGTTTGGTGTGCTTGAAATCATATGGTTGTCCATCACACAAACTGAAATTAATGAATTCAGTAAGTACCCACATGTTCTTTCTTAAAGTGCGCTTATAATTAGAAGAAGTGTGTTTAAGTCACGCGGTGGATACACTCTGCGGTGCGCTATTCCTAGTCCTCTGTATATATACACAGGGATGCGTAGCACCGCTTTCACTGCCAAGCCCTTGCAATCCGTCTGGCGACTCAGTGGCGCTACCGATAGGAAAACAACCGCTTACCATCCCCAGACCGATCGTCTCAACAAAACCCTCGCCGGCATGCAGTATATGTACAGGTAGAAGCAGTATGAAAGTGAACAACGGGAGCGTGTGGCCTCCGTGATTCGTGAAGCATTGCCGCCGAGATCCGGCGAGAATGAATGGCACCAGGCCCATGCGCGGTGAAAGCGACCGACCATGCATGCTTACTGGGCATGTGCCTTTGCCTCCGAATCTCGCCGGATCTCGGCGGCAGCGCTTCGCGATGTGCAGAAGCTACGCGCTTCCGTGTTCCCTTTCATGTTGCTTCTACCTGTACGTTGACGTTAGTGGTCTTAGGACGATATCCTGCCGTATATCACATTCGCGTAGGACAAGGCGCAGCAAGTTACCACGCAATTTCAAATTTTTTTCTGTTGTATGGCCGCGAAGTGTCAACAATGTTAGGAAGCAATGCTGTCCTATGATGGCCACGACCCCGACGTTGGCACCGAGGAATTTTTTTTAGCGCTCTGATGTGCAAAAACTTGCAAGGCGCGGTACAAACGCCGCCGCAGACTGGTAACGTTCGAACCGGAGGACAGAGTCGATGTCATTCGATGTCGATGTCATTCAGAAAGACTACTCAAGCAGTACTCCTGCCCCTACAGACTGCTCCGTCAGCTAAGCGACGTCACTTGCGAAGTTTTCCCGGATGCGTATTCCAGGACTACTCGCCGTCAGCAGAGACCCGAGGTCGTCCCTGTCATGCGGGTGAAAGTCCTACTTTTCGCGAGGGCACGTTTAGTGGCAGAACGCATTGCTTTAGCCACGATATTTTTTTCTTTCTTATCATTATTTTGTTAACGCATAGGGCAAATGCTTTTGCCAAGGAGGAGGGTAATGCCGCGTCTTCAACAATAGCCGCTCGGCGGCTTCTCGTCACGAAGCTCTTACGCCACGCTGGTGTCCGACGCTCCCTTCTGACCTATTCTCGGTCCCGTGTTGTTGGCATTCTGCTGCCGTCTAGGCCACACCTGTTAAAAAAGCCTTCTGTTCCTAACAAAAACTGCAACGTGACAATATTATGCACATGTTTATGGAGTGTATTCGCGTTTATATCCTGGTCAGAGCCCGCGTAACTTGTAGTGCACATTTCTCTTTTATGGAATTCTGTAAAAAAACATTCACTCGCGCAGCAAAAGTGACATTGGAAGTCAGGGAGCACACACTATACCCCTCCTAAATCAGCTTTTCAAAAAGTGTGAAACTTTAGAGGCTCTCTGAGTAGCCTTCCAAGTTAGTTTATTTTTCTAAACCAGATTTATGCTCCCAGTGGCCATAGAGCTCCCAAGTCTCTCACGCTTATGAGATTTCTTGTAATTTTGATTTCAATAGGCATTATGTCGTGCATGTATTTAAATAAATAAGCGCCTTAGGATGTTGAATATTTATGTAGGCCCAGAGGCCCGTAGCAGAAAGCATGGAGAAAACTCCTACGGGTAGAACTGTTATACTTACGGCTGCCAGATTTCGTGCTACATTCAAGGGACCATCGACGCTTGAGGCACTTAGTTGGATCAGCGCTGATAGACAAAAAAAAAGAATAGAAAAGGTCGAACGCTTGCTCGGGTCTGACGAGGAGGATACGACAGGTATAGCAAGCTTTTATACGTGTGCTTTATTCTGACGCGGCAAAAAAAAAAAAAGAAAACAGGAAAGCCGAGCAGCCCAAGAGGAAATAAAACCACCAAATTACGCATATGATACAGGAAGGTGCAGGCTTTGTTGGTTGAACAACCGGATAGGATCGGATTGGATTGGATTGGATGTTGGGGCCGATCCGAAAGCCCGTGCCTGATCCGGTTTGCGGGTCATGTTCGTGTTTCTTTTAGATGCCCTCTGATTCGGGATTTGCATTGAATGTATTCGTCTCAGAAGGGCTGGGTCCCGTCCATAGCCCGAACTGAGCTCGGTACACAAACCTTATATGAATAATGCTACCGCGCGCAATGCATCTCCGTGCAAAGGAGGAAAAGCTTCAGCGTTATAGCACCGTCAACGACGGGAAGCATGAGGAAAGGACGAATACTTAGAAAACGCAGGCAAGCGTGACCTGGGAGATCTTTTCCGGCTCTGTCGACAAAGCAGGAAAAGTCCATTGTCGCTGGCTCGTATTGGGGAAGAGGAGGAGGAAAGCGTTTGCACTGCCCACGTGGGGTAGCCTTTGCGAGGGAGATGAATTAGTACAGTAACATTGCCTCCGAGATGAACGGTTAAATAAAAAAATGTAGGAATATCGCCCGCGTACTGCGGCTTTTATAATTGAGCTCATCGCCGCGTCAAATGTCACAGTCCTGGCGACTCGCGCAGTAGTGAGTGTTCTGTTGTTTCATTCAGCATACCCGACCCTGAACACACCGTGGCGCAACGGCAATTTGTTCGTTACATCTTGCGTATGTTCCAAGGCTTTATGTTTCTGACCGCACCCTTTGTGGTTAGCGTTCATAGTTGCTGTATGTGCCACAACTTGCAGGACCAGCAGGTCTCTGCCATTCTTTTCGTATATAAAAGTTTTACTCCTTTAGTACATGGTGAGTTTAAGAAAGCACGGCTTCTGACATGACCACCTGTGTTACAACTGTTGTAAGCTTGTTTCTGAATATGTTGCTTGAAGGGCTGCAGGTGTTGAACAAATTTGCCTTCTCATAGTTGACGGCGCCACGTATTTATGTGCAGCGGAAGTTCTGTAAGACGCTGCTTAGGTACGCGTCTTTAAAAATAAGAGCATCGCGCGCGCACACACACACACGCACACACACACACGCACACACACACGCACACACACACACACACACACACACACACACACACACACACACACACACACACACACACACACACACACACACACACACACACACACACACACACACACACACACGCACACGCACGCACACACACGCACACGCACACGCACACGCACACGCACGCACGCACGCACGCAAGCGGGCGGGCGGGCGAGCGGGTGGGCAGGCAGGCAGGCGGGCAGGCAGGCAGGCAGGCAGGCAGGCAGGCAGGCAGGCAGGGCAGGGCAGGGCAGGGCAGGGCAGGGCAGGGCAGGCAGGCAGGCAGGCAGGCAGGCAGGCAGGGCAGGGCAGGGCAGGGCAGGGCAGGGCAGGGCAGGCACAGAAAAAATCCGTGCCTGGACCTATTCAGCGGGTAGAGGGATCGCTACCAGGAACCTGACTCCTAGCTGGCCAAATACTTAAACGCCAAATCGGAATAGTGCTCCCATTATAAAATTATTGAATTTTGGAGAACAAAAGAGGCCGGATATCCGGAGCTTGCGTATGCCCAGCCCCACAGATATGCTTGTGCTGCTGTCAATCACGCCAACACCCCTTTTCTTGGAGCGTCCTTCACGGCACAGGATCCGGCGGCCGCAGAAGCAATTGCCATAGTCATCACCATCAAAATGAGCGACACGAACACCACGGCACTCAAATTTTTACCGACTCCCAAGCCGCCTGTATAGAGCCTGTACGAGTGGACGTGCCTCGCGCACAGCTCTCCGCGTACTGGGCGGCCATCTCCAGTATGATCACGTCATCACCTGGGCACCTGGACACGCAGGTCTCGATGGCAATATTAGGGGCAGACGCCCTAGCTCGAAATTACGCCAACCGAGCGGGCACACTGACTCTACTCTCTAACACCTCTCAACCCATTTTTCAACCCTCCTAGAGACCCTACGCCTAAATAGGCATCTCTAACCCCCCCCCCCCCCCCCTCCCCCGCCACATAAGACTTAACTTTCCCCGGAGGACTCCTACCACCTAAGACGCATCCAAACACTTACTTTCCCCAATCTTCACCACCTACACCGCATTCACACAACATTATACGCAGATACATGTCCTTGGTGTGGAAAAATTCCCACATTCATTTCCATTACATAGACATGCTCAGATAAACCGAACCACTTAAAGCCGCACAATGCAGCGCTGGAGCAGTGGGAGGTGGCGCTGGCCAGCGGCACCTTGGAAGACCAGGAGGTGCTGGTCGCCATCGCCAAATCGTCGGCGGAAGCCACTGGAGTCTTGGACTGGGGACACCACCCACAATCCGGTCCGGTCTTCTTTTTACAATTAAATGTTTATTCTTTCTCTCTCCAGTGGTGACAAAACTAGACCCACAAGAGCGTCATTTTAACTCAGCACCTATTTTTATATATTGCTAACAGCCTTCGGTGAAGCACCCTGCAGTTCTCTGGATGCCCATGATGGCTCCATTTCTTTCACGTTTATTGTTTTAACTACAGCCAGCCGCGCAGGCATGCTGTTTATTTTTTGCTCATTTTGCTTTGTGGCCAGAGCAATTCCAGGCACAGCACTGTCGAGCGTCATGACGCCAGTCTCGCCGAATGAAGGCTGTAGCGAAGACGGATCAGCACCCTTTGCAAATAATGCTATGTTTATAAGTAGAAGAAGAAGCTAGTACAGTTGAAGCTCGTTATAATGAATTTGACGGGTCCGGCGATTACTTCGTCATAGTCGTAACTTCATTACAGCTCATGATGATGAAGCTTCCAAGTAGAATCGTCATTCCTTCGTTATATCCAGTATTTCGTGATAAACCGCTTCGTTACAACGAGGATCGACTGTATTATATTTCCAAACAGCTCGTACCTTACCTGTCAGATCTCATTTTTTCTTGTGTGGCTGAGACATTAGTGTCTCGGCTTTGACAGCACACAAACTTACACAGTGACAGCTTAATAAGATATTGATCTATTATGTAATCAGAGAAGGGCATGACCCACAGCTCTGGTAATTACTCACCGCTACCCGACTCTTCAACCGTTTGCCATCATCTTTTCTATTAGGGCGAGGCCAACGAGTTCTTGCTGCCACAATATTCATAGGCAGCATTGGGCGCTGTACCATCCGGGCTATCAAACTCATGCGTCACCGCGCCAAGAGCGAGAATGAGAGAGAAAGAGACAGAGATAAAAGTTTTTATTTGTTCAACTGATAATCGTGCAGTCACTTTTATCTTCAACAGGAGGCACCATGCACCATCCGGCATATGCGGAACAGCTAAATGAAAGCAAATGGTCACTTCAGTGCTCTTCGCCTCCCGTGCGTGAGGTGCGGGGTTCGATCCCCAGTGCCACCGGGTACCCTATGGTGATAAAATGGGTACAAGCTTTCCCCTGGCCAGATGCTCGGCTTCTTTAGGGCGAAATGCTTGGTAAAGGGGCCTTTGACCCCACCTTGTGCTATGAAAACTACCTTGTGCCATGGCGCTCTTTGGCCGAATCTGCCATTGTGCCATATTGTCATCATCATCACTTGCTCTTAAGTGGGTGGAGGTAGCTACCCGGGGAACGAGGGTGATGAGAGATTGAAAATATGCGACATAGTTGTGAAGTTCGGACAGGGACCAAAGGCGGGACTGAAGGATGTGAGGTGTATTGGTTGTAGTTAGGACTTCTGGGCGGGGCTTGCACGCGCAATGTGTTTCAAGTGTAGTCGTGCGCAGTCTGTGCACATCGGATGTGCCGGAAATTATGGGTTTTCGGGAAGGTGGTGGAAGCGCGGTACGGTTAGCGCTAAGCGTTCAAGCACATTTGTGCGCTCTTCACGCAGTTATTTACATCAGCACACTTATATGCTCAGAACATTTCTTGGCAATCCGGCACGCATGTTTAGCATAGAAAGGCACCCAGAAAGAATCAGAGTGCAGGGAAGCTTTCGAAGAACTCTAGCCTCGCGAAAAAATTGTGGTCTCATCAATTGATAGAGCGACTTTTTTCAGTGGCCGTCTTTCTTGGTGAAATTCGATTTTGGTCATGAATCATTCCTCATAGTTTTTTTCATCTTTATTGCAGATAGACCTTCAGCAGAGCACATTTCGTATTCGTTGAGGCCTCTGAGATCACTGTTCGCGTTTCTAGTGGTCACAGAGGTCACAAGGCGAGCAACGCCTCGTATAATCCTATGAGGACCGTCTTTCCAGAGTAGCCCAGCTCCCACGCTGTCTCTGTCATCAGCAGCGGCGACACCAGAATGAGCGGGAGAAACTTCAAGGACAGGTGCACTGCGTAGAGCCTGCGGAAAATAAGAGGAAACTTCTGTGGCCTGGTTTTGGCGTACTTAATTGACTATCAGCTTGACCTGATTGGTTCATTTTCCGTCCTGAATGCGCAGAGGTTTTTCTTCTCTAGGCTTTTTATGCATTGACTTCTTTGTGCAGTACTTGAGAATTTCTATGCTTGGCGCGCAATGAAAAATGTTTTCTTGCCGTGCTAGGCCGGTTCTCGGAGCCGTGCCGCGTAAACTAACGGAGGCGTCAATTTCCTTTGACCCGCTATCCGTTCTGGACAATAGACGACATCTTGTGCGGGCAAGAATAACCGATCAGAAAGTTTGTGGAGTATTAAACCTGTAATTACCAGGCATTGAAAACATCGAATAAAAGACATGAACTTCCGGGATTTCATCACTACTGCTCCGTTCATCGCATAAACGTAAAAAAATGATATTTATAAAGAAAGAAGGCTATTACGGCGGGATTTAATTTAGCTAATTGTTATGGTATCTAACTGTCTAAGGACGATTGCAGAACATCTTAGGTGAAACACCCTGTATACGAAAGGAAATTCAGTCAGAGTTGCAGCGCATTCATCGCCTGAGATAAGTCCTTTTGAAATTAATTCACGCCATTGCCGATTGTGAAAGGAATTTAGTGTAGCGTGTCGCCTGGATCTAAGTCCAGTTTTGCAGGCTTTCAGGCGGTCAGGCAGTCTATAAATTCTATACGCTTGAAAAATGGAAGCAATATAAAGTTCTGAACTCCTTGGCAAATGCGTCTCGATCGCTTTCTAGCGATATTCCGTGTCGAAAGGCTTGACCACATCTGCCTCACCCTGCATCTAACCACCCGTTTTAGAGGCGACTATTTTGTGACACATAGTAACGTTGTTAACGATCGACCTACTCGAAGGGTAAGCTTTACGATGTCAGAAACCGTCTTGAAATGTGGTGAGAGGTCACTTTAGGGGTGGTCAACTAAGGGAGGAGTGCCTGCACGGAGCATGTGTAGCCGCTTGGTGTCTAGGGACACCATGCACACAGTCGCACACCTGCGGACCGGGCCCGCACACACACTAGCCATTGCATGGCTCAGCCGTATCTCGTGAGCTGCTTCCGTAGGCCGATCTGCCATTCACGAAAAATGGATTCCCCTTTTCTCTCCGATTTTCTTTTCTTGTCTGATAGTTCCAGGTGTGAACAGCTTTATCTTCACAGAGTACAACACACACATGAAGTCGAGAGAAACAGTGATTAACGTGAGCGAAAGGTCTTTCACTGCGGATATACGACTGACGTCACGCCTCAGATGATAATGTCGAGGCACACCGTGGTACACCCGTCCGCAAGTTGCACGCACGGGCCCAAGAGTGTTCGCGGGGTGTGCATGAATGAATCTTGTGTCTCCTCTCAGAGGAAGGCAGGGAAGCTCATTTACAAAGAAAGACAGAGCCCGTGTCAGCACTCGTGTTGTATCAGTGTCTCCTTACGTCCTGTCTTCGCGCCGCTTTCTCAGCATAATCCCGCAGAAACGTCATCAACGCCTTCGTTGCACGCAACGAGCAGGAACTGCACCCTCGAGGCCCAGGAGTACTGCCCCGGATCAGAACAATCTTGAGGGACATCCGTGTCGACGCAAAACCGCCGCATATGTAAACGGTTTGTTTGAGGTGCACACCCACAGTGTGCGCCGGTGCAACGGAGCCATCAACTGGCCAATTTTTAAAAACTGAGTGGTTATATTATAACCACAACTCGAAAAAAATAAATTTGTGAAGACGAATTCGCTCACATCGGTCGATGCCAGGCGAAGCACGGAAGCCATATAGTTTGGATCATAACAGTGAAAGGGCCGGTATAGTTTGAGCGCCACGCCACAGCAGAATACGCTTCATCTATAATTAAGGGCACGGGGTTAACTTCGGGTGAGCTTCTGTGTGCCGTTGTAGCTCCATTGACAGTGCAGATATCACCCAGGATGCCACTGTGATCCGAGTATCTCCCTCTACAGTACAGTGGCGCGGCTCAGCTTACAGATTTAGATGCCAAGGTTATCGATAACGATTACGAGCTGCCTTTTCATGTATGGCGGTCCCCTGTGGGTAGGTAATTGAGTCTTAGAGGTGAAGTGTTCACTTTATGAACAGTATGAAGCTTTCTGTACAATGAGATAATATTTCGCCAGGAGCTTTACATGCGGATGATATGACTAGTTTGAGCAGGCTTGCTGCAAATATGTATACAGATTGGACGCACTTAACACCATTTTCTGACTACTATAATCACGGATTTCTTAGGGATTCCTGCAGGTACAACTGCTTGAAGATGCGTGCTTACCGCTTCATTTGTCTCCGTGCGTCAAGAAGCTCGTCGTCCTCAGCTTTGAAGAGGTACTTGCGAATGCCCCGCACGTTTTGCTCCCAGTACGGTCCCAACTCGATGTTCTGTACGTCGATACTGAACAACTGCAAATTAAAAACTCTGAATTACTGCCATATTTTTTCTGAAAAGGAACCGGTTAAGCGAAGCTCGGCGATAAGTGACATACACTGTGATGGCATAACGCGCTTTAATTTACTCGCGAATCGCCATGTCAATGCGCAGAAAATCTATGCAAGCCCCAAAATTTTTTAAAAACGCCTTAAAGTTACAAAGTTACAATTTGCACTCAGTATTCATATGTTATTGCCATCGCTTAAGTAATCATTGGTAAGCTACGCGCTACTGTCTGGTCAAAACTGAACATTTAGTCTTTTGGAACGAGTCATAACCAACACTGGTTGATTGTCTAAAGCGATTAAAAGCTCATGCTGAAAATGTCCTGCGCCCATATCACTTTGCAGATTTTTACCTAATACGTGTTTAAATAAATCATTCCGATTACACCGAGGTCCAAATGCACTCTAAAGGCATGTGCTCCACTTACCTTCTTGTCCGCGGATGAAAGGTCACCGATGAGTCCCACGACATTGTTTGATCTGAATAGCCAGCCGTGTGTTGTAAAGTAACTTACAAGATCAATTCGTTTGCTAACCTTCTGGTAGCGCTGTACGAACCTGCACAGTAATGACGATGAAAAAAAGGAGAAACAAGCAGATCAGGCTACATCATCATCATTATCATCATCATCAGCCTGACTACGCCCACTGCAGGGCAAAGGCCTCTTCCTAACGCAGCCTCTCCAGAACACATAGTCCGTGAAAACTCACGGGAGACAACAGATAATGCTTGAGAATGCACCTCACGTTATAGTTGGAAACAAAGCATAAATGTAGTGCGAATTTTTTTTTCCTGTGCTGCCTTCGCCACCTGACTTCAGAGCTGCTAGAAGAAGCCAGCTTTTTAATGAACCTGGGGTAAAGCGCGCGGCATGACAGTACGAAGCAAGAACGGGCTATGTATACCAAAGGAAGCCGGTACGGGTCGTTGAGAAAGAGAAAGCGCTGAAGGAGTTGAGTGCAGTAGGGAAAACAGAGAACGGAAAACGGGTGCAGAACTGAATAGTTTGAAACACCCGAGTAGCGGCAGCACGGGGGTGACGGCGGCTGCTGCTGCATGTAGCATTGTGTGCATTAAAGTATCGGAGGCTTGACGTCGCCCTGCTGTCGGGCCCGCATCTGAAGCGTTGCCTCTTAAATGACGTCTCCCCGCCACCTCTGTTTCTGGGGAGAACCTCAACTATGGCTGGCCTGAGCAGTTCGAGATTGCATCATAATCGTAATAATATTTATTTAAAAATCTTCCTGAGGTCTTCAGCTTTCCTTTCACGTAATATTAGTACAAATAAAGTAAAGCTTGCATTTTTCTATTGTACTTTCATTCTTACTGGTATCTGTGAAAACAATGCCATCAAAAAAGAGAATGTGGCTGCTAACACACAGTTGCGCGAAAAATGCTAAAATTCGTGATTTTTCCCAGAATCGCGGAAAATTAGGGGCCTCATGCAGTCAAGAATACATAAAGCATTGTGCGACTCAAGACGGCGGCAAGAGAGAGACAAGTGACACGCGAGCGGTGTCCTGTATTTTGTAAGTTAGCGGTGGTTGTCTCTTGCCCTCGTCTAATTAGGTTGCGTTATATATTCACCAGCGGTGACAACATTCTCTTCGTCTTGCACACTTCGAACTGTTCGCGACGCTGGCTCAGTGGGACGCGTTACCAGCATAGTCAGGCACCAACCGTGGTTCGTGTCCCACCACCTTCAAGACGAGGTCTCCGACGCACGCGGGCAGATGATTCAGGCACCAGAGATTAGCGCTGTGCCACAGCCGATTGCCGGTGACCACGAACTTGGGGTAGCGAACCGCGCCGGGCAACGGATAGTGCAGAATGGCTCTCTGTATTGCACTGGTCCAGTCGGCCCACGTTTGTCGATGGACGGAGCCGCTCGCGCAGTGGTACACCCTCACGTTCTCGGGCCTGCACAGAGCATCTTGAGGGTCCCTTATCGTAATCTCCAGAGTGCGCCTGCAACTGGTTATGAGAGGCTTAGAGAAATGCTGGTAAGAAATGCAAATATGTTACTGTAATGTAGGATGCTCCAGTGCTGATGGTATAGAACGAGGAGGTCGGAGATCATGGTCCTTGATGGCGAGTATACAGAGCACGTAGCTACCGTCAGTGCGCATAGAAACACATGGCTAGCAGGTTTATTCACGGCCTACCGTCCAGCTACATGCTGCATAAGAAGCCCAGTAAGGTGCAGATGGCGCAGGACGTAGATTTGAAGTCCCGCGAGTAACTATGATTCATTTGCTGGTCTTTTAAGTTGTTTGCGCGTGTCTGCAGTCTTGTAAGTGAGCTTCGATACCCACCCAGCAGCTTATGGCGTCAAAAAAACTTCGCTAACTGGCTGTCAGCGTACTATAATAAACTCTGTGTAACGATGTAAGTTGGTTCCTTTCAACCGGCAATGTTTTCGAATGTGTATGCCACTCCCACCGTATGTGTGCGTGCGTGTTTTAGAGCGGCGCTTGAGAGTAGCTACCTGCCTGACTGAGAGAGCAGAAGTAAAACATGCGACTAACCTTGTATTGGCGATGTGCCAGGCGACGCATATGAGCATGTTGGCTGTTATGTCCACGGGAACGAAGTCAGCTATGCATTCCTTTTTCGCTAACATTGACGGTAGCAAGCCCAGGCCTAACTGCAAAGCGTTTAACGGAACAAAAAGAGGTTTTACATTTGCGCATAATTTAGTGCTAGGCAAGCAGAACGACACAGTTCGGTGTGTTCAAAGACAGCATTGCGAAAAACCTTGAGGGGGCACTTAAAGGGACACTGAGGAGAACCCTATCAAATTTTTTTTGTTAGCAATATCTGATAGTTCGGCATTTCATGGCTTTGTTGACGCTTGTCCGGGAGCGAAAGATGCATTTATTCCAAAGAAATTTGGATTCGAAGTTGAAAATTTTTTCCCGCCGCTCCGATTCAAACTCCAGAACTCTTATGACGACACGGAGAACTCTTATGACGACACAGAAAGAAGTGACGTGAAACGTGACGTAAACGGAGACTCCGTGATTTCTGGCGGCTAGCGGTGCGGTGCGCAACCTTCCATTGTAAGCCTCAGAGATTCGTGACATCCATGAAGTAAGGAAAATTCCTCCATGGTGGCGCCTCTTGTCTTATGAAGTCATCACGCTTGTACTTGCGAGATTGGCCTGTGGCGGCGATACCTGTATTTTGGTTCTTGCTATTTTCTACATTACAAGAGCTTTGTTTTCAGTAAGAGTGGCGTTTTTGTGATCAGGAGCTGGTATTCTATGGATACAAGCCAACTTCAATTTCTCCTCAGTGTCTCTTTAAGCTCCGCATTAAGGGTGTGACGCAATAGTCTTAGTGGGTCCCTCTAGCGGCCTGACGTCCTCATTGTGCATCAGGTTGAAGACATGGACACTTCTCTTTCTTTCGCCATCACAACGCTGAATCCACCCTTAACACTCCAATGCGATAACATTCAAGATCCATTCACTTGCAAGTGCTCCTTATCTGCGATATGTTTAGGTTCTGCCTATATGTCCATATATGTTTGTGGAATTGGTCGTTCTATACTTTGCATTCAGTAGATACCGCGTGGAGTCCTCATACCACTCCTGGCGTAGTGGTGGCGCGTATAAGCGATGCACCCCTGCTCCGGTGGGTGGCTGTTTCTAACACAGCCACCAGTGGGGCGATCAATCATTAACCTAATTGCCAGCTGCCACTCATATTTTCTAGCGCTTAGTGAACACAAGGGACAAGAACACAAATACACATGACGTACGCTGAGTTCAAACAATATCCAACTAGCCCAAGTTTCTGCCAGCTGCCACGTTGGGTATTTTGCTCACAGTTCAGTAAGCAGGTCTTGATGCGGTAACAAGGTCACGTGACGCAAGTGGTAGGTGGGTCTCCTGCATTTCTCGACACGTCGATGCCAGGGTGGCCGATGAAGGGGATCCCTAACGCTTGCGCGTTAATAAGATTTATTACAACACACAAGCTCTGTTTGTTAATAGTAATTTGAGAAATAAAAGGGGGAAAAGCTACAAAAGAACAAAAAGAGGACTCCGAAAACGTTTGCTGTTGATCGTTTGTGTTGCTTTCTTTCTCTCTTAGGAGACCTTGTGATTTTCCGCGTTATTTTTGAATTTCTCGATATCTCAACTTTGAGGGGCCCCCGACCATCCTCTGGTTCGAAATTCGCTGAGCTTCGGCGGTTGTCAGGCGTCATCCCTCGAAATCCCGGCCAGGACATTTTTCTTTTAAGAATTAATAACCGCCGTCACAACTGGTAGATTTCGCCAGGCTTCTCTGTGCCGTGCCCTCTTCAAGTCGGTTTCTCTCACCTGTCCGGGCGACTAGCCTTCTCCTCTCCGTTTTTAAGGGAGGGCGCATAGTACGTCACATGCCTACGTCAAAGCCCTGCGTCGTTAGGTTTTTTTCTGTCCCTGGGAGTTCTGGGAGTTGCCCCGGGGAAAAGCAGAAAGTCGAGGTTCTTTTTTTTTTTATCGAAATGCGGCCGCTGCTTGTTCAGATAGCCTTTGCTAAACGAAACAGGGGCGGTGACTAGCACTATTGTTTTTTGTGCATTCTTTGGGCGTCCTGACTTTCTGAGACAAAGAAAGGTTTTATAACGGCGGTGTAGTTTTCCTGCTCGTCGGAGGTAGCCATGCAGAGCAGCATTTGTCAGAACTGCTTTTATTCGCACAAATTTTATAATGAGATTCAAATAAATAGTTTTCATTCTGTACAGGCGAATGCATGCTTCTTTGCAAGCACTAAACGTCATCTCATGTGGAGCACTCGTATTTCAGTCCAAAGATCGCAGAAGCGAATATGCAGATTTGCGACCGTAGCGGTGGCTAAGTGGTCTGAGCATCCGCCTCGCATGCGGGAGGTGCGGGGTTCGATACCCAGTGCCGCCGGGTACCGACCGGTGATACAATGGGCACAAGTTTTCCCCAGGCCTGGTGCTCGGCTTCTTTAGGGTGAAATGCTT
Organism: Amblyomma americanum; assembly: GCF_052857255.1. Taxonomy (NCBI): domain Eukaryota; kingdom Metazoa; phylum Arthropoda; class Arachnida; order Ixodida; family Ixodidae; genus Amblyomma; species Amblyomma americanum. The sequence continues at coordinate 206,390,595 of NC_135500.1, forward strand.
GGGAAACGGGTCTTGACCCCACCTTGAGAAAAATAAAACACCTTGTGTCATGGCGCTCTTTGGCCATAGATGCCCTTGTGCCATACAAATCCATAATCATCATAATCATCCTTTTCAGTATCTGCTGTATTAACGACAGCGCTTCCTTGCGCTTACCGGTGTGCACCTGTCGCCTTGAGACAGCGCGCCATGATGCGTCGCGCTACGCATGTAACTCCATTATGTGATGACCCCCATAATGCGCAGGTCCACACGGGACGGAGAGGCAAAGAGACACCGTATGGCTCAGTTTAAACAAACAGATATATTCAATAATCATACATGATTAAGATTCAGAGGCTGGGGCGTCCGAGCTTACGTGCCGACGACTTCATGGGGGCGATGGAGTGGCTCCGGAGTTGGGCTCGAGCGGTTGCTGGCAGAAGCTGCACGCCGTCGGGCTTCGGCGCTGAAGGCCCTCTTGGCGAACGATGTCGTCCTGAGCGAGCTTCTTCCGTACTCCTTCTCGATTTTTATATCCTCTTCTCCACACTCCCTAGGGTGAGGACGCCCACGCCGGAGGGGAAGGAGGGGGGGCTAGGGCTTTCACTTGGGCGCACAAACATACCACCGCACTTATTGTCTCGCCCCCCTCACGTGTTGAGTCCGAGGGAAAGAATGTTGTCTTCGCGGTAGCGCATAGCGTCGGCTGTGGTACGGCGCGCTCTGGATCGCTGACAGTTCCCTTGTCCTGGAATGTGCCCGGGAGGGCCGCCCCTGAAACCGCCACGCCAATTGGGGAGGATAAAGCCTGTTTCCCCGCGGCGGCGGCGGCGGGTCCGGTTGGGTCCGGTTGGGCTTAAACCACTTCGTTCTGGTTGTCACTCTCAACGAGCATGGCTGGGTAATTGATGATGCCTGTCATCTGGGTCTCCGTCTACGCCGCGCCGTCGAACGTGGATCCTCGTAGCACACACAAAGAATGTACCTCGTAGCACACACAAGGAATGTACCTCGTAGCACACACAAGGAATGTACCTCGTAGCACACAAGGAATGTCACACTCGCTCACCCTCCAGAAGAATGTTCTCCGAACATTTGAGTCCACGCAGCTCCCCTTGTCTTTCTGAATCGCCTCGCACAGTGCGTCCGACAAAACACTTTTCGCTGCACTCAACACCACTGCACAACACCATATGCCTCCGCTGTCATAACTGGCGTCTCCAGGGGCAGCACTGATCTTCTTTTACAGATAAACATGAAACTCAGCACCCAAGCCTCTCCTTTCTCGTCCAAACTGGACGAAATAAATTTACCACAGTTACAAAGGAGCTCCCACTTCTAGCACGATCACGGCACAGACAAAAATATAGATAACGAAAGGAAGTAGGGCAGGTTCTGCATGCGCTCCGCATGCTCTCCTGTGAAGGTGTTACTTAATGACAGAAAGGTTTAACTACCAACTCCGATAACTTAACACATAAGCACATAGCAATGTTATGAGCTGCGGCATTGCACAATTCTAACCAGTTCACAACTCCGCTCTGTTTACGCCATTAGTCCGACTTAGCTTTCCGATTTCGCAGCGGATATCGGCCTTCATGAGTCATACTAAGTAAGTCTGTGCCCCTTTGTCTGCTTTGGGACTCGCGAGGGCTCGTGGCAGGAGCCTCTCCTGGCGTTATCTGCGCGGCAACCTCGCGCGCTTCTTCTTCTAGCAATGCATGAAGTAAATCCGGTGGCATTCCGGCCGTCACCTCGGGCGCCTGCCGAACAAATGCAGGAGAGGGCGTTTCTTGCGAACTATCTGCGCGCTCCGCTTCACTTCTGTCCCCATCAAAATCCGCGCTTTCCCTTTCCTCATTTCGTGAATACTGAACCGGTGCCGACTTGAGGCGATTTGCGTGTATCCTTATCAAACGCCGGTTCACGTCTCGGACTCTGAAGTTTACCGGAGAAAGCTTCTCGACAACCTCGCACGGTCCTCTCCACTTCGTCTGGAACTTACGAGCTAGCCCAATCTGCCTTTGGCAGTTTTCAATGTACACGGTGTCCCCCACATCAAACGGCGCGTCTCTAGCACTGCGATCGTGCACCTCCTTCCTGCGCTTCGCCGCTTTCTTTAAGGACTCCTTTGCGATGTCCCTCGCCACTTGCAAGCGCGATTCTAGCTCAACCTTATAGTCGTCCAGTGAAGCGTATGGGACACGACGGGGGCCCTCTGGCACTTCACTAGGCTGGTCCGGGTCTCGGCCGTAGAGAAGAAAGAATGGCGATTCGCCCGTGCTTTCGTGTGCTGCGGAATTGTAGGCAAACATTGCATACGGGAGCCACAAGTCCCAGTCCCGCTGGTCGCGCGAAACAAAATGCGACAGGAACCCGGCCACGGTTTGGTTCAGTCGCTCCACCGCGCCGTTGCAAGCCGGATGGTACGGTGTTGTCTGCTTCTTAGCGATCTTAAGCAGCTCGCAAACTCTCCTCATTAGCTGCGACACGAAGTTCGTTCCCCGATCTGTCAAGAGTTGCCTCGGGGGTCCATGTCGGAGCACGATCTGTTCGACAAATGCTCTTGCAACCGTGTCTGCCTTCTGATCTGGGAGTGCTACCGCTTCCGCGTATTTTGAAAGGTGATCGACAAATACTAAAATGTACTTGTTTCCGGAAGTGGTCGTGGGCAAGGGGCCCATTATGTCCATACCTGTCCGCTCGAAGGGAGCCGAAACCTCAGGGAACGGCTGAATTGGAGCTGGTCTTCGTCCCTTGGGTGTTTTTCTTTCGAGACAGGAATGACACTTCGCACAGTAGTCTCTAACATCCTGTCGCATGCCACTCCAAAAGTACAAACGCTCCACACGCCTGCGTGTCTTCGCTACGCCAAAATGACCGGCGCATGGCGCATCGTGAAACGCGCGAAGAACCCTTTCTGTCCACGACCGAGGTATGACGACTCTCTCCCAAGCGGTTTTCTCTGGTCTCCCTTTCCTGGTTGGCCTCGTGCGCCGACACAGGGTGCCGTCTTTGCCAATGAAATAACCTAGCTGTTCGGGGTGAGACGGTGCGTCCTCTAAGCTTTCGATTATTCGCTTCAGGTCCGGATCTTTGCACTGCTCTGTGCGTAATTCGGCGGGGTCGACTACGGGGACAAACTCATCTATAGCTGCCACGGCAGCTGTGCGGCTGAGTGCATCAGCATTCAGATGCGTCTTTCCTGACTTGTGCTCAACTTCAAAGCAGTATTCCTGCAGGTGTAGATTCCATCTAGCGAGTCGCGAGCTAGGGTCCCTGACACTCATCACCCATTTCAGAGGATGGCAGTCTGTGACTAGCTTGAATTTGCGGCCGTAAAGGTAGCATCTGAAGTGCTTTACTGCCCAGACAACGGCGAGGCACTCCCTTTCCGTAGCTCCGTACTTTTGCTCTGTGGGGCTCAGCTGTCGGCTAGCAAAAGCAACGGGATGTTCTTTGCCCTCGATAACCTGAGATAGCATGGCACCAACTGCGAACTTTGACGCATCTGTGGCCATAACGAAGGGCAAACTAAAATCCGGGTGGCGCAACAGCGGTGCACTCATTAGCTTCCTTTTCAGGGCCCCAAAAGCATTCTCCACGTTTTCGTCCCAGCGAAAGGCGACATTTTTGGCTGTTAAGGCGGTGAGCGGCTTAGCGAGCTTGGCGAACTCCTCTATGTGCCTTCGGTAGTAACCGATCAGGCCGAGAAACTGCCGGACCTGGCGGACGCTAGTCGGGGATGAAAAATCCGAGACACACCTTAGTTTCTCAGGGTCCGGTCGCACGCCGTCAGCTGAAACAACGTGCCCGAGGTATTTCACCTCGTTTTTGAGGAATTGGCACTTAGAGGGCTTCAGCTTGAGACCCGCTGCTCTTAGTCGCACCAAAACCTGCTCAATATCGCGCAAATGGTTATCAAAACTATCACTGTATATGATAATGTCATCCATATACACGAAGCACAGCCTCCCCAGAAGACCTGCCAGGATAACATCAGCGGTTCTCTGCCAGACAGCAGGGCTGTTGGCCAGACCCATCGGCATTCTTTTCCATTCATAGTGCCCTGAGGGCGTGTTGAATGCCGTTTTCTCGGCATCTGCCGGATCCATTGCTATCTGCCAGAATCCCGCCGCCATGTCCACTACCGTGAAGTACCTGGCAGAGCCCAGCTGAGAAAGCGTCTCCTGTATATTGGGGATGGGGTATGGATCGATGCGAGTTACGACATTTAGTTTGCGGTAGTCCACTACCAATCGATACGAGCCATCTGGCTTTTCCACCAATAGTGCTGGTGCTCCCTAGGGTGACTTTGAGTGTTCGACAATGCCGCGATCAATCAGGTCCTGCACCTGCCGCTCCATCTCCTCACGTTGGGAGTAAGGAATCCTGTACGCACGCTGGTAAACGGGCGATGAAGTGCCGGTTTCTATCCTGTGCTTTATAACGCCACAGCAGCCCAAATCCAGGTTGGACGCGGCGAATACCTCCGAGTAGTCGTTCAGCAAACCAGCCAGAGCCTCCCTCTCCCTGGATTTTACGTGAGAAAGATCGAACGACACCTTTGGAGCAACCGAAGGACTAGCATGCTCTACAGTTGCGAGTACCGTATCGGTGGGCTCACGTTGCTCTATCGCAGAGGTGAAGAAAGCCAATGTTTTGTTCTTGGGAAGGCTCAGTGGCTGCTGGCTACAGTTAACCACCCGTAGGGGCACTCTGTGGGCGTCATTAACTGTCACGAGGCACGCGGCTGCCTTCAGGCCATTGCTGAGAGAGTCGACCGGCTCAAGCACTCCCACGGCGCCGCTCTCTACATCTGAAGGCACAAACGCGTACAAAATGTGCTCCGACCAAGGAAGGACGACCGCCTCCTCGACCAGCCGGACGGCAACCCGCGAATATACCTTCTCCAATGATCCCACTGTTTGACGGGTGTCAATATCGGTAATGCGAATCTCAGCCCCTCTCCTGTTCAAAAACGGAACTTTTGAGCCGCCCGCATTAACCTCTTCCTCAGAGAATGAGACTACTACCTTCCCTTTTCTCAAAAAATCCTGCCCTAATATACCTGGCACTCCGTTTGGCAGAGACACCGTGTCCGGGCATACGTAGCAGGGGTGCTCCAATGCAATTCCGCCGAGAGAGAAGTGTAACCGGTAGAGTCCACTTATGCCAAGAGGATCCCCCGTTATGCCTACAAATTTGGTTGCCATACCACCAGACGCTTCCAACACCTCGCGGTCCCCCTTCCTTCGAAGCGTGTTAAAACTGCTCTCCTTAAGCAATGTCACCTTTGACCCCGTATCTATCAACAATTCCATGCAACAACCATTTAACTTGCAACGCACAACAGGGCATGCCTCGTCGGCCACACAAACTACCACCACCTCATCATCCACTGCTCCCTCCCCACGCTCCTCAGGCTGGGGAGGACTAACTAGTTTTTTGTCTCGGTATCTGGAGCCCCGCTGTAGGCTTGCTTAGGGCGTGTCTCGCCTGCTTCTCTTTGTGGCTCCCCACGGCGCACGTTTTGGCAGAACCTGGCGATGTGTCCGCGACCCTGGCAAGCGAAGCATACGATTTCTTCAAAATCTCGCATACCGCGCCTGTAGCTTTGTGGCGGTCTCCGGTTTCCAGCGAATGGGCGCTGTTGAGCGCGCGCTTCAACCTGGCGTTCTACCTGCTGAGATAGCAGCTGTTCCAAGCGATCTAACCGCTCTGTCAAGAGAGCAACCTCAGGGTTGAGCACCGCTCTCTCTATGACGCGTACTCTCGCTGCGGCTGTCGTTAACGCCTCATTTCGTTCCTCATCCAATGCGGCCTCCACGGCTTGGTCGAAATTGCTCGGCTTGCGCGAGAGCACGAACCGGCGCACGGGGTCTTGCAGACCAGCCACGAACAAAGCGGTCATTTCCTCTTTAAGTAGATCCTCCGCGTATTTCTTCCTTAGCTGGTCTCCTTCCTCCTCCCTGCTTAACGTATCGCATGCTAGGCGCTGAAGCCGCGACGCAAATGTTCGCACGTCCTCCCCTACCATCTGTCCGGCGTCACGGAACCTCTGTACCCGCACGTGACGTGGTTCAGTGTCGAAATGCTCAAACGCGAGCTTCTTAAATTCCGCAAATGATTTTGTGGATTTTACTTTTTCGTCTCGCCATGCAAAATCATGAGCAGCTCCTGCCATCTTACACCTCGCCATTCCCAGCATTTGAGCATCGGACCATCCCCCCATTTTCCCAATCTCTTCTAGCATGGAAAAGAAATCGCAGATTGGAACCCCTGTCTTATCTCCTGTAAACGTCGGAATGACGCTTCCTAATGCCAGCATGCTTGCTCCGAGCGACGGCTGTGGAGTGGGAGCTCCCTCAGATAAAGACATTTTTTTTTTCAAACCCTCCGGTGCCTCAAGCCTCTCAAATGGGGGTAAAAGTCCCACAATCAGTCCCGTGATTCCCTTTTGATTACAATTTTGAAGTCATGAATGTCGCAGCATTCAGAGGACATTTGCTTTTGAGACCCCACTTCTGACACCTGTGTGATGACCCCCATAATGCGCAGGTCCACACGGGACGGAGAGGCAAAGAGACACCGTATGGCTCAGTTTAAACAAACAGATATATTCAATAATCATACATGATTAAGATTCAGAGGCTGGGGCGTCCGAGCTTACGTGCCGACGACTTCATTGGGGCGATGGAGTGGCTCCGGAGTTGGGCTCGAGCGGTTGCTGGCAGAAGCTGCACGCCGTCGGGCTTCGGCGCTGAAGGCCCTCTTGGCGAACGATGTCGTCCTGAGCGAGCTTCTTCCGTACTCCTTCTCGATTTTTATATCCTCTTCTCCACACTCCCTAGGGTGAGGACGCCCACGCCGGAGGGGAAGGAGGGGGGCTAGGGCTTTCACTTGGGCGCACAAACATACCACCGCACTTATTGTCTCGCCCCCCTCACGTGTTGAGTCCGAGGGAAAGAATGTTGTCTTCGCGGTAGCGCATAGCGTCGGCTGTGGTACGGCGCGCTCTGGATCGCTGACAGTTCCCTTGTCCTGGAATGTGCCCGGGAGGGCCGCCCCTGAAACCGCCACGCCAATTGGGGAGGATAAAGCCTGTTTCCCCGCGGCGGCGGCGGCGGGTCCGGTTGGGTCCGGTTGGGCTTAAACCACTTCGTTCTGGTTGTCACTCTCAACGAGCATGGCTGGGTAATTGATGATGCCTGTCATCTGGGTCTCCGTCTACGCCGCGCCGTCGAACGTGGATCCTCGTAGCACACACAAAGAATGTACCTCGTAGCACACACAAGGAATGTACCTCGTAGCACACACAAGGAATGTACCTCGTAGCACACAAGGAATGTCACAATTACCAAGACTGGAGATTTGGGGCACGAAAATGCGCTTGCAGTTTTCTGTATGCACCGTGCACCGAAAAGCGCGGTAAAACGACACAGTACCGGTAGCGCGCAGACTTATAACGGATCAGGGCGAAAACCAAGGATTTTGTACGATAACAATTCGGGCAATTAAAAAAAGTGGGAGCAACTAGCAGACAGCCAGACATAGTCCGCCATTCCCCTGTTAATACAAGATGATAGACCAATGAAATGTTTAGTGGCTGTGCCGTCACAGGCGCGCCTTGAATGCTACTGGAGTGGACCAGGGGATTAGTTTTGCCGAGAGAGGGCGCGAACGGGATATGACTCTAGCTGTCACCGCCTTTCGGGACACATATGAACAATATTTTGCACGGACGATTAAAACGACATGATCTACGCACTGGGCTTGTTAATTCGAAATGTTCAAAGATGGGCAAGGGGTGGGTAAAGTATGCGGATTGAAGAGGTTTAACCGTCTGATAAAAACACTTACCGATAAAATCATCTCTGTGCCGGCTGCAGACTTGTCTGTCCAGCCCTTCAAATACAATAGAAATAGTGTGGATGGTCACGATTTTCCCCACCAGGTTTCTGAGCTTAAAAGAAATTTTTAGCGCACGTTCCAAATCCAGACCTGCGCACGTTGCAGACACAAGCATGCTACGAATTAATGGTAGAGCTGCCAAAAACACTTTGCGTGGTATTTCGGCCAAGATTACTCCGGGTACAGCAAGTGGCTTTGCCAATTATTGCTATAGCTTTGTGCCAGTGCGGTAATACCCGCCGTAGTGATTTAGCTGATGCGTGACCTTCTGCGTGGTATCGCAAGTTTTCTTCATGGCTGTCGCGACCCCAATTCTATTCAAGCACGCTAAAAGGGCGCCTGTGTACTGATATTTTGGCTGAGGTTAATGACGAGCCCTGTACTGCAGCTTTCCCCCATAACTTGAGCCTAGATTATACGTCAATAAATAAATAAATAAATAAATAAATAAATAAATAAATAAATAAATAAATAAATACTGTCTTACCGGTAAGGGCTCCCTCCACGAAGCAGTGACAATAGAAGGCCGCACTATAGCAACGGGAATGGATCCTCGCTCGTCCCGCAGCAGTGATTCTGCTAAACGTTTGGTGAGGGTGTACGTGTTTGGCATTCCAAATAGCAGTCCATCCGCAGCGCCCATGGAATTGTCATCGGTGCGCCTGCATATGAAAATTTCTCCATGACTCTGATATTAACGGCATGCGCACCTCAGGTAGACACACCTTCATCCTTTTTATTGTGAGAATCTGGCCATGAATTGAATTCTGAACTGCGAAAATCATGTACCTTGTAAAGGCAGAGCTCATAATGGTAACTACGCTTGATTGTAACATATCGGCCTTTACTGTATACAAAATGCTGAATAAGTTGAAGGTCACTGGCCACGTCAAGGTTAAATTTCGAGGCGTTTCTGAACGTCATACTGATTCCGTGTTCTTTGAGGTGGCTTCAGTGTTTATTGTTCACATTCGACACCTCAGTGAAACAAGGAACCCATATCGGGTTCTGAAACGATTCGTATTTTTACCTTGACATGTCCAGTGATATTCAATTTGTTCTGTATTATGCCTGGCCAGACGTACATTCGTCACAACCTTCGGCTATACTAAAAATACTAATGCTAGAGGCAATAGCTTTCGTGCAGCGTAATATATCGAAGGCTAAAGGGGCATATCAATAAGAAAAAAAATAAATGAACCTACCGTGCACCGCTAGATATCTAGTCATTACGCTCATGAAAAGAATGAAGTTGTGCTAGAGTTTAAAAATCTTACAAAATTTTTTAACTGAGCTGAAGGAAACGTGAACCGAGTTTACAAAAACGGCGCAGGGGAAACGCTTTCGCCTCTTCTATGTTGTTGAATTCTATGGAGTAGACCAAGACTCTCTTATTCTTGTCGAGCTTGATCGCGTCATCATAAACTACGAATATCCCCTTCTCCTCGCGATTGCAGAAAACCACATTGTGCCTTGTTTCCTCTTGAAAAAAAAATGAATAGGCAAAAATAGCGCATAACGGCACTCAGAATTACATGACTTGCAACATATAAACGCTGAAGGAAAGAGCGCAGCTGGATATACCTACTCGACTGCTTCGATGACTTTTTCGGCAGTAAAACGTGGCTGGTATATGACCTCGTCAATTTCTGTCCCGTTATCACAGTTGCAGTATGTCGTTGACACATGAACAAGAGCCTGGAAGAACATACAACGACATATTCAGCCATTTATAGGGATCGAGCAAGTATACAAGCAATAATAGCGTGCTTTTAATTCGAGTGAAAAAAACAATAATTAAAGATGAGGGAGTAACTTACGGAAAGATTCGCAATTTTCTTGCAGAGCTCTAAAACTCGCTGTGTACCAAAGAGGTTGATGTTGACCGCTAATCTGTAGCGAAAATTCAGGCATAATTAACCATGCTGGAAGCGTATTGTGGCTTTAATTCAACTAGTAATGATGCACGAGCCCAGAGATACAGCAACAGAATGAAATGCGGGAATATTTTGAAGCACTTCCTCAATCTCAATTTACCATTCTTTGTCGCTTTTTCCTCACAGTTCTTTGTGGAGATTTAATTTCACTCTGCAGTAGGTTGCATCTATGTTACGTACCTTATGTAGGACTCAGAATGCGAATACGTGGACATGACAGTGAGAAGTTTCAACTTGGGGTTAGATCATTTTCCTTTGTACAGCTAGCCACCCCGCGCCTCATATGAACTTCTTTGTGAGGATGATTACATGTGTAGATTTGCAGATTTGCATAACAGTATTTGCCATAACAACATTTAATTTACTAAAAACTGTCATAGCTTCAGTTCGTGTCTGAATCGAAGGAGCTATAGTGGTAGTTGTACCTCGATTCCGCGCACCCAAGGTCCACTTGGGTATAGGCAACCTGCGTACCCTTGACGAAAATACAGGTCACTTATAGGATCGCGTCTAGTTGGCTACCCACGGCGCAAACTGAACGTGGTAGTTCTAGGTCGATTAATACAGCTCCATTTTTGTTTGCCCCACAGAGACTACGTTTTACAGGCATTATGCCCTCCTCTTAAGCGAATAAGTCCCGCTCTTCTTCTTCTTTTTAGAAAGCAGATACGAGCTTTATGCGGGTCTTTCTCCCGGGTAGATGGCAGCGTCGTCGTAGCGTGTACTAGAGAAAAAAAATTACTGTGGGCCCTTAAGTCTACTTAAGCGTTTTGAATGCGAAAGCAGTTTTTAAATTTATTTCTTTTTTAGTTTTAAAGGTCTAAATTTTTTCTTCCTTTCTAATTGTACACCTACTCATTAGCATGCAATCGTAAGGGAACGCATATACGAGGTTCACCTTTGAACAAGGGAGGGGAAAGCCTCTGGGTGCTTGCCAACAACAAGAGGACACGTCCTCTTGTCGAAACGTTGGCAAGCACCCTCTGGCTGTCCCCTCGCTTGTTAACCTTCTGAGTGTCAAGAAACCATCTGTCTACTCTTTCTTTACCAGGGTCACCTTTGTTCGCGAAGCTTCGGATGAGATTTCATTTTTCTTCGATAGCACGGTGACGCCATCTGGGATTTTTGGGGCCACTGCCGCTGGTCAACACTGACGCCGCTTTTCTGTGCCGATGAGCCATATAATGCTTTCGCATTCAAAACTGCCACGCCCACATGCTAGGTGAAGGGAAGGCCTGAAGAAATAAATACCGGTCTCAGCCACTAATGCCATCTGTACAGGGGTGTGGACGTTCTTGAGAATGCATCACTTCTGGCCCTGAGGTCCAGGTAAGCATGGCAGCCTCGCACAGAGGATGATGCATCGTTCAGCGCAACTTCCTCGCCCCCGGGAGGAGGGCGAGCATTACGAGTTGTTTCTCGTCCACTCACCTGAGAGGGTCGTTCAGCTTGATGTTTGCAGCTGAGTGGAAGACAACGGAGACTTCTTTAACTATGGTCTCGTGGTCAGACGCGCTGAGGCCCAGGTTTGGAAGTGTGATATCTCCTGACACTGCCCTCACCTTGTCAATAGCACCCGGCTGCTCTTGTTTGACGCGCTCAAAAGCCTGCGACGGGAAAAAAGTTTACCGGACGGAATGTTGGCGGCTGTTCTGCCATGCTGTGCGAAGTTCGATCCCCTGGGACGCCGGGTATACAACGGCAGTACAATGGGTGGGAGCTTTCCCCAGGCCTGTTGCTCGGGCTATCTAAGGTGAAACGCTTGGGAAATGGGTCCTTGATCCCACCTTGGGTATAGACGGAAACACTTTGTTGCATGGAGCTCGTTGGTTAAAGCTGCCCCTATGCCATAGAAATTAATCGTCACCATTCCGTTGTAATCTACTCCTTGTTCAGCAGCGACAGCGGTATGTGACACGTTCGGCAAAATTACCGCACAGTCGTCGCCGTTATCGGCGTAGTCCACACGCTGGTCAGAGGTAGATGGCCTGTTGTAGATAAGGCGGGCGTCTCTGTCGTGACAACCGAAGCGAACATTTATCGTGTTTGAACGTGACTGTGTGTGTGTGACAGTGCTTCACGGCTACCTTATTTCCACACCTTATACCTCATGTTGCACTTCCCAAGACTGGATACAAAACCTGGTTACTCCAGCGCTCACAGCAAAAAACATTCGCTAGCGCTTTCCAGTTGCACAAATGACAGTGCAGAAATTGGAGGGGACGCTTAAGCTCCACCTTAAGGGTGTAGGCATCGGAGCGGAAAATGACGCAGATAGAGGGCGCTGCAACAGAACGGCGACGAACTTTCGTGGATAGAAGGCGCCACAGCGAAGGCGACGGAGCGGCACAAATTGAGAGCTTCGCATAAAGTCCAGGAGTGTCGGGGTGACTGGTGAATCGCGCCAACAGCGCAAGAGACGAAGCAGGGCAACGGCAGTCAGAAGCTGAGAACCTGACGCGGGGCGTAAGCGAGTGGCAATGGCGCGGAAACGTCAACAAGCTGAGGGGGGGATCGTCACAGTAAATCACGCGTTGGCAAAGCACGCCACAACTCAACGGAAAAACAAATGCAAATGCACAAAACTTAACCCGCTAGCGCTGATCATCTGTGTTATCACGGGTGTAATTTCCTATTTATGATTTTTTAGACTTCACTGAATTGTAGCCTAAACCTTATGGCACCTTGGAGTTCGCTCACTGTCTCGTTTAGTGTCGAGCACTGGGGCAAAATCGAGAAGGAACAATGCGCTCCATCTTTTTCTCATTCTGCATTAAGTCCAAGGCAATGTTTGCAAAGAGAGTGTACAAATAACTACGGAGTGCGGATAGGGACATACAAAGTTATATGTGGAATTTTGGGCGTCATTAATTTCGTCACTTCTTGACCATGCCAGTATACGCTCACAATGAAGGTATGTCTGTCCCTTTCTTATGGAAGAAAATATATCAGATAATTTCTTTCTTGTTTGGCGGTTTGTAGCGCATGCTTATATGTAAACTATACATTATAACGCCCCATTACTGTAGCTACTAATTAATATAAGCTCTGCTCGCTGTTAAGAAATTATTATTGGGAAATGGTAATGAGGAATATGCAAAAAGACCATTGATTCGTTTGTCGTAATCCTTGTTAATTTCATTTAATACTAAACAGAAAAAAATCAGTTCCGTTCAAACAGCGGAAGCCTGGCTGTCCTGGGATTAGTAGGTACGTCCTTGGTGCGGTAAGGGAAGTGTCGCTGATTACGAACAAGCAAATTCTTAAGCGCTGAATTTTAAGCTGCCCGTAACCGCGCAAATGCACTAAAACGATCAGAAAGACAGAAATGCTTCCAACGCAGGTTTCAGGAATCGCGTCCCAGCATTAAATGTTCTCAACAAAGTCTGCTTCTATGCCTTGTAACGGCTGCCTGGGCCTCGTCAAGCTGTATACCTACAACTTTTAGTCCAGGCAGCCGCCAGAATTTTCTGGAAAATAAATGGAATTGAATTGAATTGAATTTCCGGACATGATCACTGGTCAACGGCAGCCGCGGCCTGCCTATTCCAGGAAACTTCGTAATATCAGCTCATTTGCCCTCTTTCACTGGAATCCGATCTGTTACCATAAAAAAAAGAAAACTGCTTGACATCAGTTCTGCGCCGTTCATGTCTCAGCCAACTCTATTTCCTACTCTTGAATTCGGCTAGGTTATCTTTGATTCCAGTTTATTTTCTAATCCTGGCTGCCCTCCGACTACTTAAAGGACAACTACATATGGCTTATAAATCGACGAGCTTAAAAGGGTCGAATGTGTGAAACATGCAGGTGAAGTTTTTTTCGGCTAGTATTTGAAATGGTGACGTAATCGCTTTTTTAAAATCGCGATGCCCTTCAAACTTCTCCGCACCACCCAGCGCCAAGTGAGGGGGGGGGGGGGCATGATGACGTCATCGAAGGTACCGGTACGTTTACAACGCATAAACGCTTGCTTTGAAGGAAGAAAACCAACGCTACTGAAGGCAAAGCCCGCTGAGAGTTGTTTGGCAGCATCAAACGAGCCACGGCAGGGTGTGGTTGGTGGTCACGGCAATTTGAATCTTACCTTCCGTGACGTCACACCAAACTTTCTAGCACGGCTCCTCTGCTTTGAGGAGAAGCCTAAGTTGAATCGTCGATTACGTCACCATTTTAAATGCTAGCGCAAAAACACTTGGCATGCTTTACCTACGTTTTATATAGATTTGAATCCTGGAATGTTGCGGAATTCTCAAAAAATGGTGCAGTCGCCCTTTAACATTACTTCCATTACTCCCATTAATCTCATTTTCACATTTTGGTGCGTTGTCCTCATTCTAATTTCAAAGTGTTCATTCAGCCTCGCAGTTTTCTACCGACTATTGATAAGCTTTGCTAAGAAGTGAGGTACTGACACGGTGCACTCGTCGTCGTTGTTCTGCTGGGGCCTCGAGCGCTGTCGCGTTTCTGGCTTACCGACGTCCACCGTCAACGCCCAGCGTTTATTCTTGTTCAGACGCCCAGAACCGAGCGTGATATCTTGAGCCTCGCGTGACAATATAAACTTGCTCAATTAAATGCTATTCGACGCGGCAGCTCAAAGCAGCTGTGGTGTGCGGGCTGTCAGGGCATTCCCCTCGTCCTCCGGTGCTGAAAGTGGTCTTGCTAGTACCACTTCCGTCCGCGATGGAACACTTTTTTTTTTTTTTACAGGGGCGAAAAAGCAAAGGCTTTCGTATTCTGATGTGTCAGTGCCTGTTAAGGATACGAGAGGAGTTGGGACTGATCCAGTGCCCTTTACCAACGCGTGCCTGATTGCTTTAATGTGGCTTTCGCACGTAAAAGCGAGCAAGAGCTGCACGTCGGCCATGTTCAAAAGTGCAGTCTCGTTTGAAGCTTGAGGTCCTTTCACAGATACAGAACATGGCGGGCAGTAAACACAGACATAAACGGCTAGCCTGCACCCAACCGTTGTGAGGTCAACTGTAACCTGTTACAACTCAAGAAAGAAGCGGCAAATGCCCCTCAGAGGAGGCCCTCCAGCCAATGGCGTCGACCGATTTACATGTCATGGTTAATCCCCTTTGGTCTGCTAGCGTGAAATCACAGGGGGTGGCAGATAAAAGGGGATTAACCACGGCGTCGTGATTATGGGTCGACACCATTGGCTGGAGGGCCTCCTCTGAGGGGCATCTGCCGCTTCGTTCTTGAGTTGCATCCGACTAAAATTGTCAATGAGTCATGTATATTATTAGACCTCTATCACACGCTCAGGACTCTCACAAATACATGACCCTCATGATGTCCCCACACGCCACGGCTGTTTTGACAAGTGACGCTGAAACTGTGTCATATATTACACGAAAGCCTGTTCAATTTTTTACAGCGACAGTTAGTGGATCATTCCAGACGCATACAAAGTAGACGCGTCATCAGCGGCGCTGTTTAGGCCAATCACGTGATCAGCGCTCGTCACGTGACTCTCCGCTGCGACGTCACAGCGTGCACGTAGCTGTCCGAGCGTGCTCTTCGCTCGTAGATCTCGTGACTATTGGACGCTTCTGATTGGTTAGACTATTAAGAGTGGTCAAGTTGCCCGTAGTTAGTAGTGAAATACACACGAAGAAACTTTTAATTACCAACGGTTTCGGACGGTGGACCGTCCTTCATCAGTGTAAGATGATGTCTGAACACAAAGATCCGCGTTTTCGTAGCATAATACTTTTATAATAGTTGTCATAATAGTTTCAGCTGTCATCCTTGGTCATGAGCAAGAAAACAAGGAGGGGTGGGGGGAGGAGAAAGGTGGCATATGGAAGCAAGCACGGAAATTCGCATGACCTCAGGCGATGCAGTCGATATATATATATATATATATATATATATATATATATATATATATATATATATATATATATATATATATATATATATATATATATATATATATATATATATATATATATATATATATATATATATATATATATATATAAGGTGTTTCGACAAGTCCGCCACTAATTATTTAAAAATCGGCTTTTCGTGGTAGGACGATAGCATCAGTGGGACAGTAATACCAATGTTGGCGGACGTTAGATAACATGTTAAGAATGATGTTAACCTGTAAAATGGTTAACTAGTTTTTGATAGATAACTTTTGAACTGCTACATTTAAGTGCCCGTTTGTAATTATACATTTGTAGCGGGCCGTTTGTAATAGCTTACAGGTTTTGGAATTTCAAAAACGCCATTACCTTCGGCGCTGCGGTGCAACACGTTTTTGGCCATCCGGAGACAATAGACGATCGATTTCGAAAAGCGCGCCGCTTTGCCGAGTGCAAAACAACGCTGGTTGGGGTGCGAAATTCACCTGTGAGCTGAGAATTGTTGCCAGCCTCTCCTGCGGCTCCTGTCCACGCTTGGTGCGTATAAGGAGGTAGACCCGCTTCAGTCCGGGACAAGACCGCAGCAGCTTTTCCAGGAGAACCTGAAAATAATGCACAGACATAGCCATCATAAAAAATAAATTAGAGCTTAAAAAAAGACGTGCAGTAGCATACTAGTCGGGCCCCGTCTTTGCTCTTCCGACACCCCTTGCGTGAACACCCTGACATCAGGAAATAATGTTTCGTTTACTTTTGATGTGAATCGTAAAGCAGAAAAATGACGCAGTATAAATGATAGGACATTCCAGGGTGTCTGAGAATAAACAGAATTAGCAAGTATTGCTTGAATAATCTTTAGCCCCCACCCCCATGTTTCAGACTGACTAATATAAACAGAACTTTCTGAAGCGGTGACATCATTTTCATTGGGGTCCGGTGAGCAGCCTTGGCGTGCAAGTGATGGGTAATATGAAGTGTTCCGCGATTATCATTAACGGCACAAATTTAACAACTCTTCCAAGCGCATGGCTTGAGTGTATTTCAGGTTAAATCTCCTAAGATCATCACTTCGCTATATCCATTAGGTGACCACAATGACTATTAAACACCCAGTAGATGTTATAGTGGTTTTTCACACCACTGCGCGCGCAATTAGCGCAAAATACGCGCATGACAAAAGCGACAGATATAGGAGTGGACACATACCTTCCCAATAAAACCTGTTCCTCCGGTGATGAATACTACTCTGTCCTGGTAGAACCGCGCAACCTGGGAGCCAACGTCTCCTTTGGTCCCCGCAGCCGTTGATAGGGTTTGCTGCCGCTGCTGGAATCCCAACGACGTCATGGCGGGAGCTGCTGGCGGCAGAAATATCAGCAGAAGTGTATCAACCACTGCATTCTATGCTGAGTGTGTTATGAAAAGGACAAAAGGTAGTGCGGAGTAAATCTTATTACGCGCAAAACGCAGGTGCTGTTGCCGACTTATGAAGCATGTTCGTAGGGCTAAGAAGCGCATTGTGGGGCGGCTTCCAGCTGACAGTCCGGGGGAAACTATTGCGCTAGTCTGTAGCTGCGTGGAAGTTTTTACGCGAGAATCCAAAAGCCTGGTAACGTGAGAGCTCTATGAACTGGTAAGATAACACATCCGCTCCCCGGCGCGGTCTCTTAGAGCAGCTGCGTTTCCGTTGGCGAAGGTTATTACGGGCCCGTGATTGCAGCGGACGTTGGCTTCGTCCATGTGTGCAGGTTTTAGTGGTCTAAAAGGTGCATAAACTGGCTTTCTGCGCATAAACCCCTGCACCCAGTGACCCAGCCTCTCCCAGTCCCTTCGTCGGAAGGAAACCATTGGCTAAAGGCTAACATTGTAAAAAAAGAAAATGAGTGAGACATCATTGATTTTCAACATGTGCACGCGCGTTTCAACAAATTTGATTTCAGGACTTTTGCGTTCATTGGCAGCAAAAAAAAAAAAAAACTGTAGAAACGGTGCCCAGGGCCGTAAAACGCTTCGCCTTCTGCACCTGTTTTCCTGGCTATAAACGGCCTAATGGAGATTATGGTTGGCGTTCTCAGTTATTTTCCGTGGATATACAGGTGCCCACAAAACTTTACGGATCACAGAAATCACAAAGCACCGGGATTTCCTCGCTACCTAGAAGTGCAGCCTGGCATTTAGCGGTCCCTTTTTCATGTCGCCTATAGAAGAGGCAAAGCGCACTTTTAGCTTCCTGGCAGCAAGCTTAGACTGCGCACTAAATAAGATTTGCTGTATTTGTTTTTTGTTTTCCAGAAACATTTGTAAGCACGTGTAAGTGTTCAGGTTCGCTATTACAACAGACAAATGAATGGAATGGCTTGTGCTATCGATGAAATCCATCGATAATTTTTCGAATACTCGTGATGCGACTACAAGTATTCTGCAGTATTCTAAAATAAATATTCCTGCTTGGGCCAAGCAGTGGCCTGCAGTATTCTGAAATAAATAAGTGACATATTGGCATGATGCGCTTTAATGAACT